>NW_026783283.1:0-300000 GCF_949774975.1 Lagenorhynchus albirostris | reverse complement strand
TCAACCAGTGGACCTCGACGTTGCTCAGCCGGCCCACAGGTGTCTGGAGGCACTCAGGGACCTTGGAGGGAAAATGCTGCACGCCCGTGGGGCCTAGGAGTCCCCGGGCGTGTACTGCCTTGAGAGCAAAGCGACTAAGAACTCCCGGAAAGAGCCGCATGCCTCCCTTTCTGCGCGGCTACTCAGGGCCTAACCTGGAGGCCAGCTCTCACGTTGAGGTTCCCTTTGGCTCTAGAGCCTGCCGTGCGGACGGCCACCGCGGCCGCGGAAGCCCCTGGTTTAGAGAGCGCAAACTCATAATTTTCCCCGAAGCACTCTTCCAGGGCTCACCGGCCCGTCGGGAGCCGGGAATGTCAGGGAGCGTCAAGGCAGGCATGAAGGCCGCCCTCCAAATGGGAAAGCAGGGCTAGTTCCAGCAGGCCCCCGGGTTCATGGGCACACTCAGCGTACATCCCTGTGGTTTCTGGCGAGTCCCGGGAGACACCGGTCACCCTGCGTTTCCTTCCCCGAGTCAACTGATCGAAGGAGGGAGTCCCGCATCCAGCGAACTGTCTCAACCAAGGAAGGCCGTAGCTGCTCCTCTGGGCCTGGGGCTGCCTGCCGTGCCAAAGAAGGAACAGGACTTGAATTGCAGTAAGAACCCAAGCCGCCGTCCTCTAGGAGGCACGGTGCCTTCGGTCAGGGGGTCCCGGACGGAATGCGGAGACGAGGGTTACTCTGAGCGCAGCTCCGATTAGGGCAACGCGTAAGCCCTCCGCGCCACGTGGGATGTGGCAGAACGGTGTTCGTGAACGTGTGCGAGTGCTGAGGAAACCAAGCTGCTCCAGAAGAGAGGGCAGTGCGTTTCCCTACGCTCGGCGTGCACAGAGGGGCTCGAAGGGGCTACGGGCCTGGATGGTGCGTAGCAGACCCAGGTGCGCCTGGGGTTACTCAGTGTTCCTGCCGGGAACAGGGCGCCCCGGCTAGCCTCCCAGGTGTCCAGAAAGCTGTGCTGCCGTTCAAGGTATGCAGAGCAGAGGCCACCGCCTCCTGGAAACTGCAGCACGCCTCCGCTTCTGCACGGCAAACCAGGGCCTTACTTCCAGGCATGGCTTCATGCTGGGTGTGCCGGGAGCCACACAGCACGCTAAGATGCTGACTTTCTCCTCGAGCAGGGTGACTTCAGGCACGAGGGCGGGCCTCGCAGTGTTGCAAGCACAGCGTTCTCTCACGGCAGCTCACACAAGGGCCATGACAGGGTCTTCCTGGGCACTTCGCACCCACCAGCCACGTTGTCCCGAAGGGCGTTCGAGGGCTCTGGAGACGTAGCGCTCCTCAAGGAACGCGCAGTGTGTGGTTGCCCAGCACTCGGCACGCACGGGGGTCCTCCGGGGGAATCAACCAGTGGACCTCGACGTTGCTCAGCCGGCCCACAGGTGTCTGGAGGCACTCAGGGACCTTGGAGGGAAAATGCTGCACGCCCGTGGGGCCTAGGAGTCCCCGGGCGTGTACTGCCTTGAGAGCAAAGCGACTAAGAACTCCCGGAAAGAGCCGCATGCCTCCCTTTCTGCGCGGCTACTCAGGGCCTAACCTGGAGGCCAGCTCTCACGTTGAGGTTCCCTTTGGCTCTAGAGCCTGCCGTGCGGACGGCCACCGCGGCCGCGGAAGCCCCTGGTTTAGAGAGCGCAAACTCATAATTTTCCCCGAAGCACTCTTCCAGGGCTCACCGGCCCGTCGGGAGCCGGGAATGTCAGGGAGCGTCAAGGCAGGCATGAAGGCCGCCCTCCAAATGGGAAAGCAGGGCTAGTTCCAGCAGGCCCCCGGGTTCATGGGCACACTCAGCGTACATCCCTGTGGTTTCTGGCGAGTCCCGGGAGACACCGGTCACCCTGCGTTTCCTTCCCCGAGTCAACTGATCGAAGGAGGGAGTCCCGCATCCAGCGAACTGTCTCAACCAAGGAAGGCCGTAGCTGCTCCTCTGGGCCTGGGGCTGCCTGCCGTGCCAAAGAAGGAACAGGACTTGAATTGCAGTAAGAACCCAAGCCGCCGTCCTCTAGGAGGCACGGTGCCTTCGGTCAGGGGGTCCCGGACGGAATGCGGAGACGAGGGTTACTCTGAGCGCAGCTCCGATTAGGGCAACACGTAAGCCCTCCGCGCCATGTGGGATGTGGCAGAACGGTGTTCGTGAACGTGTGCGAGTGCTGAGGAAACCAAGCTGCTCCAGAAGAGAGGGCAGTGCGTTTCCCTACGCTCGGCGTGCACAGAGGGGCTCGAAGGGGCTACGGGCCTGGATGGTGCGTAGCAGACCCAGGTGCGCCTGGGGTTACTCAGTGTTCCTGCCGGGAACAGGGCGCCCCGGCTAGCCTCCCAGGTGTCCAGAAAGCTGTGCTGCCGTTCAAGGTATGCAGAGCAGAGGCCACCGCCTCCTGGAAACTGCAGCACGCCTCCGCTTCTGCACGGCAAACCAGGGCCTTACTTCCAGGCATGGCTTCATGCTGGGTGTGCCGGGAGCCACACAGCACGCTAAGATGCTGACTTTCTCCTCGAGCAGGGTGACTTCAGGCACGAGGGCGGGCCTCGCAGTGTTGCAAGCACAGCGTTCTCTCACGGCAGCTCACACAAGGGCCGTGACAGGGTCTTCCTGGGCACTTCGCACCCACCAGCCACGTTGTCCCGAAGGGCGTTCGAGGGCTCTGGAGACGTAGCGCTCCTCAAGGAACGCGCAGTGTGTGGTTGCCCAGCACTCGGCACGCACGGGGGTCCTCCGGGGGAATCAACCAGTGGACCTCGACGTTGCTCAGCCGGCCCACAGGTGTCTGGAGGCACTCAGGGACCTTGGAGGGAAAATGCTGCACGCCCGTGGGGCCTAGGAGTCCCCGGGCGTGTACTGCCTTGAGAGCAAAGCGACTAAGAACTCCCGGAAAGAGCCGCATGCCTCCCTTTCTGCGCGGCTACTCAGGGCCTAACCTGGAGGCCAGCTCTCACGTTGAGGTTCCCTTTGGCTCTAGAGCCTGCCGTGCGGACGGCCACCGCGGCCGCGGAAGCCCCTGGTTTAGAGAGCGCAAACTCATAATTTTCCCCGAAGCACTCTTCCAGGGCTCACCGGCCCGTCGGGAGCCGGGAATGTCAGGGAGCGTCAAGGCAGGCATGAAGGCCGCCCTCCAAATGGGAAAGCAGGGCTAGTTCCAGCAGGCCCCCGGGTTCATGGGCACACTCAGCGTACATCCCTGTGGTTTCTGGCGAGTCCCGGGAGACACCGGTCACCCTGCGTTTCCTTCCCCGAGTCAACTGATCGAAGGAGGGAGTCCCGCATCCAGCGAACTGTCTCAACCAAGGAAGGCCGTAGCTGCTCCTCTGGGCCTGGGGCTGCCTGCCGTGCCAAAGAAGGAACAGGACTTGAATTGCAGTAAGAACCCAAGCCGCCGTCCTCTAGGAGGCACGGTGCCTTCGGTCAGGGGGTCCCGGACGGAATGCGGAGACGAGGGTTACTCTGAGCGCAGCTCCGATTAGGGCAACGCGTAAGCCCTCCGCGCCATGTGGGATGTGGCAGAACGGTGTTCGTGAACGTGTGCGAGTGCTGAGGAAACCAAGCTGCTCCAGAAGAGAGGGCAGTGCGTTTCCCTACGCTCGGCGTGCACAGAGGGGCTCGAAGGGGCTACGGGCCTGGATGGTGCGTAGCAGACCCAGGTGCGCCTGGGGTTACTCAGTGTTCCTGCCGGGAACAGGGCGCCCCGGCTAGCCTCCCAGGTGTCCAGAAAGCTGTGCTGCCGTTCAAGGTATGCAGAGCAGAGGCCACCGCCTCCTGGAAACTGCAGCACGCCTCCGCTTCTGCACGGCAAACCAGGGCCTTACTTCCAGGCATGGCTTCATGCTGGGTGTGCCGGGAGCCACACAGCACGCTAAGATGCTGACTTTCTCCTCGAGCAGGGTGACTTCAGGCACGAGGGCGGGCCTCGCAGTGTTGCAAGCACAGCGTTCTCTCACGGCAGCTCACACAAGGGCCGTGACAGGGTCTTCCTGGGCACTTCGCACCCACCAGCCACGTTGTCCCGAAGGGCGTTCGAGGGCTCTGGAGACGTAGCGCTCCTCAAGGAACGCGCAGTGTGTGGTTGCCCAGCACTCGGCACGCACGGGGGTCCTCCGAGGGAATCAACCAGTGGACCTCGACGTTGCTCAGCCGGCCCACAGGTGTCTGGAGGCACTCAGGGACCTTGGAGGGAAAATGCTGCACGCCCGTGGGGCCTAGGAGTCCCCGGGCGTGTACTGCCTTGAGAGCAAAGCGACTAAGAACTCCCGGAAAGAGCCGCATGCCTCCCTTTCTGCGCGGCTACTCAGGGCCTAACCTGGAGGCCAGCTCTCACGTTGAGGTTCCCTTTGGCTCTAGAGCCTGCCGTGCGGACGGCCACCGCGGCCGCGGAAGCCCCTGGTTTAGAGAGCGCAAACTCATAATTTTCCCCGAAGCACTCTTCCAGGGCTCACCGGCCCGTCGGGAGCCGGGAATGTCAGGGAGCGTCAAGGCAGGCATGAAGGCCGCCCTCCAAATGGGAAAGCAGGGCTAGTTCCAGCAGGCCCCCGGGTTCATGGGCACACTCAGCGTACATCCCTGTGGTTTCTGGCGAGTCCCGGGAGACACCGGTCACCCTGCGTTTCCTTCCCCGAGTCAACTGATCGAAGGAGGGAGTCCCGCATCCAGCGAACTGTCTCAACCAAGGAAGGCCGTAGCTGCTCCTCTGGGCCTGGGGCTGCCTGCCGTGCCAAAGAAGGAACAGGACTTGAATTGCAGTAAGAACCCAAGCCGCCGTCCTCTAGGAGGCACGGTGCCTTCGGTCAGGGGGTCCCGGACGGAATGCGGAGACGAGGGTTACTCTGAGCGCAGCTCCGATTAGGGCAACGCGTAAGCCCTCCGCGCCATGTGGGATGTGGCAGAACGGTGTTCGTGAACGTGTGCGAGTGCTGAGGAAACCAAGCTGCTCCAGAAGAGAGGGCAGTGCGTTTCCCTACGCTCGGCGTGCACAGAGGGGCTCGAAGGGGCTACGGGCCTGGATGGTGCGTAGCAGACCCAGGTGCGCCTGGGGTTACTCAGTGTTCCTGCCGGGAACAGGGCGCCCCGGCTAGCCTCCCAGGTGTCCAGAAAGCTGTGCTGCCGTTCAAGGTATGCAGAGCAGAGGCCACCGCCTCCTGGAAACTGCAGCACGCCTCCGCTTCTGCACGGCAAACCAGGGCCTTACTTCCAGGCATGGCTTCATGCTGGGTGTGCCGGGAGCCACACAGCACGCTAAGATGCTGACTTTCTCCTCGAGCAGGGTGACTTCAGGCACGAGGGCGGGCCTCGCAGTGTTGCAAGCACAGCGTTCTCTCACGGCAGCTCACACAAGGGCCATGACAGGGTCTTCCTGGGCACTTCGCACCCACCAGCCACGTTGTCCCGAAGGGCGTTCGAGGGCTCTGGAGACGTAGCGCTCCTCAAGGAACGCGCAGTGTGTGGTTGCCCAGCACTCGGCACGCACGGGGGTCCTCCGGGGGAATCAACCAGTGGACCTCGACGTTGCTCAGCCGGCCCACAGGTGTCTGGAGGCACTCAGGGACCTTGGAGGGAAAATGCTGCACGCCCGTGGGGCCTAGGAGTCCCCGGGCGTGTACTGCCTTGAGAGCAAAGCGACTAAGAACTCCCGGAAAGAGCCGCATGCCTCCCTTTCTGCGCGGCTACTCAGGGCCTAACCTGGAGGCCAGCTCTCACGTTGAGGTTCCCTTTGGCTCTAGAGCCTGCCGTGCGGACGGCCACCGCGGCCGCGGAAGCCCCTGGTTTAGAGAGCGCAAACTCATAATTTTCCCCGAAGCACTCTTCCAGGGCTCACCGGCCCGTCGGGAGCCGGGAATGTCAGGGAGCGTCAAGGCAGGCATGAAGGCCGCCCTCCAAATGGGAAAGCAGGGCTAGTTCCAGCAGGCCCCCGGGTTCATGGGCACACTCAGCGTACATCCCTGTGGTTTCTGGCGAGTCCCGGGAGACACCGGTCACCCTGCGTTTCCTTCCCCGAGTCAACTGATCGAAGGAGGGAGTCCCGCATCCAGCGAACTGTCTCAACCAAGGAAGGCCGTAGCTGCTCCTCTGGGCCTGGGGCTGCCTGCCGTGCCAAAGAAGGAACAGGACTTGAATTGCAGTAAGAACCCAAGCCGCCGTCCTCTAGGAGGCACGGTGCCTTCGGTCAGGGGGTCCCGGACGGAATGCGGAGACGAGGGTTACTCTGAGCGCAGCTCCGATTAGGGCAACGCGTAAGCCCTCCGCGCCATGTGGGATGTGGCAGAACGGTGTTCGTGAACGTGTGCGAGTGCTGAGGAAACCAAGCTGCTCCAGAAGAGAGGGCAGTGCGTTTCCCTACGCTCGGCGTGCACAGAGGGGCTCGAAGGGGCTACGGGCCTGGATGGTGCGTAGCAGACCCAGGTGCGCCTGGGGTTACTCAGTGTTCCTGCCGGGAACAGGGCGCCCCGGCTAGCCTCCCAGGTGTCCAGAAAGCTGTGCTGCCGTTCAAGGTATGCAGAGCAGAGGCCACCGCCTCCTGGAAACTGCAGCACGCCTCCGCTTCTGCACGGCAAACCAGGGCCTTACTTCCAGGCATGGCTTCATGCTGGGTGTGCCGGGAGCCACACAGCACGCTAAGATGCTGACTTTCTCCTCGAGCAGGGTGACTTCAGGCACGAGGGCGGGCCTCGCAGTGTTGCAAGCACAGCGTTCTCTCACGGCAGCTCACACAAGGGCCATGACAGGGTCTTCCTGGGCACTTCGCACCCACCAGCCACGTTGTCCCGAAGGGCGTTCGAGGGCTCTGGAGACGTAGCGCTCCTCAAGGAACGCGCAGTGTGTGGTTGCCCAGCACTCGGCACGCACGGGGGTCCTCCGGGGGAATCAACCAGTGGACCTCGACGTTGCTCAGCCGGCCCACAGGTGTCTGGAGGCAATCAGGGACCTTGGAGGGAAAATGCTGCACGCCCGTGGGGCCTAGGAGTCCCCGGGCGTGTACTGCCTTGAGAGCAAAGCGACTAAGAACTCCCGGAAAGAGCCGCATGCCTCCCTTTCTGCGCGGCTACTCAGGGCCTAACCTGGAGGCCAGCTCTCACGTTGAGGTTCCCTTTGGCTCTAGAGCCTGCCGTGCGGACGGCCACCGCGGCCGCGGAAGCCCCTGGTTTAGAGAGCGCAAACTCATAATTTTCCCCGAAGCACTCTTCCAGGGCTCACCGGCCCGTCGGGAGCCGGGAATGTCAGGGAGCGTCAAGGCAGGCATGAAGGCCGCCCTCCAAATGGGAAAGCAGGGCTAGTTCCAGCAGGCCCCCGGGTTCATGGGCACACTCAGCGTACATCCCTGTGGTTTCTGGCGAGTCCCGGGAGACACCGGTCACCCTGCGTTTCCTTCCCCGAGTCAACTGATCGAAGGAGGGAGTCCCGCATCCAGCGAACTGTCTCAACCAAGGAAGGCCGTAGCTGCTCCTCTGGGCCTGGGGCTGCCTGCCGTGCCAAAGAAGGAACAGGACTTGAATTGCAGTAAGAACCCAAGCCGCCGTCCTCTAGGAGGCACGGTGCCTTCGGTCAGGGGGTCCCGGACGGAATGCGGAGACGAGGGTTACTCTGAGCGCAGCTCCGATTAGGGCAACGCGTAAGCCCTCCGCGCCATGTGGGATGTGGCAGAACGGTGTTCGTGAACGTGTGCGAGTGCTGAGGAAACCAAGCTGCTCCAGAAGAGAGGGCAGTGCGTTTCCCTACGCTCGGCGTGCACAGAGGGGCTCGAAGGGGCTACGGGCCTGGATGGTGCGTAGCAGACCCAGGTGCGCCTGGGGTTACTCAGTGTTCCTGCCGGGAACAGGGCGCCCCGGCTAGCCTCCCAGGTGTCCAGAAAGCTGTGCTGCCGTTCAAGGTATGCAGAGCAGAGGCCACCGCCTCCTGGAAACTGCAGCACGCCTCCGCTTCTGCACGGCAAACCAGGGCCTTACTTCCAGGCATGGCTTCATGCTGGGTGTGCCGGGAGCCACACAGCACGCTAAGATGCTGACTTTCTCCTCGAGCAGGGTGACTTCAGGCACGAGGGCGGGCCTCGCAGTGTTGCAAGCACAGCGTTCTCTCACGGCAGCTCACACAAGGGCCATGACAGGGTCTTCCTGGGCACTTCGCACCCACCAGCCACGTTGTCCCGAAGGGCGTTCGAGGGCTCTGGAGACGTAGCGCTCCTCAAGGAACGCGCAGTGTGTGGTTGCCCAGCACTCGGCACGCACGGGGGTCCTCCGGGGGAATCAACCAGTGGACCTCGACGTTGCTCAGCCGGCCCACAGGTGTCTGGAGGCACTCAGGGACCTTGGAGGGAAAATGCTGCACGCCCGTGGGGCCTAGGAGTCCCCGGGCGTGTACTGCCTTGAGAGCAAAGCGACTAAGAACTCCCGGAAAGAGCCGCATGCCTCCCTTTCTGCGCGGCTACTCAGGGCCTAACCTGGAGGCCAGCTCTCACGTTGAGGTTCCCTTTGGCTCTAGAGCCTGCCGTGCGGACGGCCACCGCGGCCGCGGAAGCCCCTGGTTTAGAGAGCGCAAACTCATAATTTTCCCCGAAGCACTCTTCCAGGGCTCACCGGCCCGTCGGGAGCCGGGAATGTCAGGGAGCGTCAAGGCAGGCATGAAGGCCGCCCTCCAAATGGGAAAGCAGGGCTAGTTCCAGCAGGCCCCCGGGTTCATGGGCACACTCAGCGTACATCCCTGTGGTTTCTGGCGAGTCCCGGGAGACACCGGTCACCCTGCGTTTCCTTCCCCGAGTCAACTGATCGAAGGAGGGAGTCCCGCATCCAGCGAACTGTCTCAACCAAGGAAGGCCGTAGCTGCTCCTCTGGGCCTGGGGCTGCCTGCCGTGCCAAAGAAGGAACAGGACTTGAATTGCAGTAAGAACCCAAGCCGCCGTCCTCTAGGAGGCACGGTGCCTTCGGTCAGGGGGTCCCGGACGGAATGCGGAGACGAGGGTTACTCTGAGCGCAGCTCCGATTAGGGCAACGCGTAAGCCCTCCGCGCCATGTGGGATGTGGCAGAACGGTGTTCGTGAACGTGTGCGAGTGCTGAGGAAACCAAGCTGCTCCAGAAGAGAGGGCAGTGCGTTTCCCTACGCTCGGCGTGCACAGAGGGGCTCGAAGGGGCTACGGGCCTGGATGGTGCGTAGCAGACCCAGGTGCGCCTGGGGTTACTCAGTGTTCCTGCCGGGAACAGGGCGCCCCGGCTAGCCTCCCAGGTGTCCAGAAAGCTGTGCTGCCGTTCAAGGTATGCAGAGCAGAGGCCACCGCCTCCTGGAAACTGCAGCACGCCTCCGCTTCTGCACGGCAAACCAGGGCCTTACTTCCAGGCATGGCTTCATGCTGGGTGTGCCGGGAGCCACACAGCACGCTAAGATGCTGACTTTCTCCTCGAGCAGGGTGACTTCAGGCACGAGGGCGGGCCTCGCAGTGTTGCAAGCACAGCGTTCTCTCACGGCAGCTCACACAAGGGCCATGACAGGGTCTTCCTGGGCACTTCGCACCCACCAGCCACGTTGTCCCGAAGGGCGTTCGAGGGCTCTGGAGACGTAGCGCTCCTCAAGGAACGCGCAGTGTGTGGTTGCCCAGCACTCGGCACGCACGGGGGTCCTCCGGGGGAATCAACCAGTGGACCTCGACGTTGCTCAGCCGGCCCACAGGTGTCTGGAGGCACTCAGGGACCTTGGAGGGAAAATGCTGCACGCCCGTGGGGCCTAGGAGTCCCCGGGCGTGTACTGCCTTGAGAGCAAAGCGACTAAGAACTCCCGGAAAGAGCCGCATGCCTCCCTTTCTGCGCGGCTACTCAGGGCCTAACCTGGAGGCCAGCTCTCACGTTGAGGTTCCCTTTGGCTCTAGAGCCTGCCGTGCGGACGGCCACCGCGGCCGCGGAAGCCCCTGGTTTAGAGAGCGCAAACTCATAATTTTCCCCGAAGCACTCTTCCAGGGCTCACCGGCCCGTCGGGAGCCGGGAATGTCAGGGAGCGTCAAGGCAGGCATGAAGGCCGCCCTCCAAATGGGAAAGCAGGGCTAGTTCCAGCAGGCCCCCGGGTTCATGGGCACACTCAGCGTACATCCCTGTGGTTTCTGGCGAGTCCCGGGAGACACCGGTCACCCTGCGTTTCCTTCCCCGAGTCAACTGATCGAAGGAGGGAGTCCCGCATCCAGCGAACTGTCTCAACCAAGGAAGGCCGTAGCTGCTCCTCTGGGCCTGGGGCTGCCTGCCGTGCCAAAGAAGGAACAGGACTTGAATTGCAGTAAGAACCCAAGCCGCCGTCCTCTAGGAGGCACGGTGCCTTCGGTCAGGGGGTCCCGGACGGAATGCGGAGACGAGGGTTACTCTGAGCGCAGCTCCGATTAGGGCAACGCGTAAGCCCTCCGCGCCATGTGGGATGTGGCAGAACGGTGTTCGTGAACGTGTGCGAGTGCTGAGGAAACCAAGCTGCTCCAGAAGAGAGGGCAGTGCGTTTCCCTACGCTCGGCGTGCACAGAGGGGCTCGAAGGGGCTACGGGCCTGGATGGTGCGTAGCAGACCCAGGTGCGCCTGGGGTTACTCAGTGTTCCTGCCGGGAACAGGGCGCCCCGGCTAGCCTCCCAGGTGTCCAGAAAGCTGTGCTGCCGTTCAAGGTATGCAGAGCAGAGGCCACCGCCTCCTGGAAACTGCAGCACGCCTCCGCTTCTGCACGGCAAACCAGGGCCTTACTTCCAGGCATGGCTTCATGCTGGGTGTGCCGGGAGCCACACAGCACGCTAAGATGCTGACTTTCTCCTCGAGCAGGGTGACTTCAGGCACGAGGGCGGGCCTCGCAGTGTTGCAAGCACAGCGTTCTCTCACGGCAGCTCACACAAGGGCCATGACAGGGTCTTCCTGGGCACTTCGCACCCACCAGCCACGTTGTCCCGAAGGGCGTTCGAGGGCTCTGGAGACGTAGCGCTCCTCAAGGAACGCGCAGTGTGTGGTTGCCCAGCACTCGGCACGCACGGGGGTCCTCCGGGGGAATCAACCAGTGGACCTCGACGTTGCTCAGCCGGCCCACAGGTGTCTGGAGGCACTCAGGGACCTTGGAGGGAAAATGCTGCACGCCCGTGGGGCCTAGGAGTCCCCGGGCGTGTACTGCCTTGAGAGCAAAGCGACTAAGAACTCCCGGAAAGAGCCGCATGCCTCCCTTTCTGCGCGGCTACTCAGGGCCTAACCTGGAGGCCAGCTCTCACGTTGAGGTTCCCTTTGGCTCTAGAGCCTGCCGTGCGGACGGCCACCGCGGCCGCGGAAGCCCCTGGTTTAGAGAGCGCAAACTCATAATTTTCCCCGAAGCACTCTTCCAGGGCTCACCGGCCCGTCGGGAGCCGGGAATGTCAGGGAGCGTCAAGGCAGGCATGAAGGCCGCCCTCCAAATGGGAAAGCAGGGCTAGTTCCAGCAGGCCCCCGGGTTCATGGGCACACTCAGCGTACATCCCTGTGGTTTCTGGCGAGTCCCGGGAGACACCGGTCACCCTGCGTTTCCTTCCCCGAGTCAACTGATCGAAGGAGGGAGTCCCGCATCCAGCGAACTGTCTCAACCAAGGAAGGCCGTAGCTGCTCCTCTGGGCCTGGGGCTGCCTGCCGTGCCAAAGAAGGAACAGGACTTGAATTGCAGTAAGAACCCAAGCCGCCGTCCTCTAGGAGGCACGGTGCCTTCGGTCAGGGGGTCCCGGACGGAATGCGGAGACGAGGGTTACTCTGAGCGCAGCTCCGATTAGGGCAACGCGTAAGCCCTCCGCGCCATGTGGGATGTGGCAGAACGGTGTTCGTGAACGTGTGCGAGTGCTGAGGAAACCAAGCTGCTCCAGAAGAGAGGGCAGTGCGTTTCCCTACGCTCGGCGTGCACAGAGGGGCTCGAAGGGGCTACGGGCCTGGATGGTGCGTAGCAGACCCAGGTGCGCCTGGGGTTACTCAGTGTTCCTGCCGGGAACAGGGCGCCCCGGCTAGCCTCCCAGGTGTCCAGAAAGCTGTGCTGCCGTTCAAGGTATGCAGAGCAGAGGCCACCGCCTCCTGGAAACTGCAGCACGCCTCCGCTTCTGCACGGCAAACCAGGGCCTTACTTCCAGGCATGGCTTCATGCTGGGTGTGCCGGGAGCCACACAGCACGCTAAGATGCTGACTTTCTCCTCGAGCAGGGTGACTTCAGGCACGAGGGCGGGCCTCGCAGTGTTGCAAGCACAGCGTTCTCTCACGGCAGCTCACACAAGGGCCATGACAGGGTCTTCCTGGGCACTTCGCACCCACCAGCCACGTTGTCCCGAAGGGCGTTCGAGGGCTCTGGAGACGTAGCGCTCCTCAAGGAACGCGCAGTGTGTGGTTGCCCAGCACTCGGCACGCACGGGGGTCCTCCGGGGGAATCAACCAGTGGACCTCGACGTTGCTCAGCCGGCCCACAGGTGTCTGGAGGCACTCAGGGACCTTGGAGGGAAAATGCTGCACGCCCGTGGGGCCTAGGAGTCCCCGGGCGTGTACTGCCTTGAGAGCAAAGCGACTAAGAACTCCCGGAAAGAGCCGCATGCCTCCCTTTCTGCGCGGCTACTCAGGGCCTAACCTGGAGGCCAGCTCTCACGTTGAGGTTCCCTTTGGCTCTAGAGCCTGCCGTGCGGACGGCCACCGCGGCCGCGGAAGCCCCTGGTTTAGAGAGCGCAAACTCATAATTTTCCCCGAAGCACTCTTCCAGGGCTCACCGGCCCGTCGGGAGCCGGGAATGTCAGGGAGCGTCAAGGCAGGCATGAAGGCCGCCCTCCAAATGGGAAAGCAGGGCTAGTTCCAGCAGGCCCCCGGGTTCATGGGCACACTCAGCGTACATCCCTGTGGTTTCTGGCGAGTCCCGGGAGACACCGGTCACCCTGCGTTTCCTTCCCCGAGTCAACTGCTCGAAGGAGGGAGTCCCGCATCCAGCGAACTGTCTCAACCAAGGAAGGCCGTAGCTGCTCCTCCGGGCCTGGGGCTGCCTGCCGTGCCAAAGAAGGAACAGGACTTGAATTGCAGTAAGAACCCAAGCCGCCGTCCTCTAGGAGGCACGGTGCCTTCGGTCAGGGGGTCCCGGATGGAATGCGGGGACGAGGGTTACTCTGAGCGCAGCTCCGATTAGGGCAACGCGTAAGCCCTCCGCGCCATGTGGGATGTGGCAGAACGGTGTTCGTGAACGTGTGCGAGTGCTGAGGAAACCAAGCTGCTCCAGAAGAGAGGGCAGTGCGTTTCCCTACGCTCGGCGTGCACAGAGGGGCTCGAAGGGGCTACGGGCCTGGATGGTGCGTAGCAGACCCAGGTGCGCCTGGGGTTACTCAGTGTTCCTGCCGGGAACAGGGCGCCCCGGCTAGCCTCCCAGGTGTCCAGAAAGCTGTGCTGCCGTTCAAGGTATGCAGAGCAGAGGCCACCGCCTCCTGGAAACTGCAGCACGCCTCCGCTTCTGCACGGCAAACCAGGGCCTTACTTCCAGGCATGGCTTCATGCTGGGTGTGCCGGGAGCCACACAGCACGCTAAGATGCTGACTTTCTCCTCGAGCAGGGTGACTTCAGGCACGAGGGCGGGCCTCGCAGTGTTGCAAGCACAGCGTTCTCTCACGGCAGCTCACACAAGGGCCATGACAGGGTCTTCCTGGGCACTTCGCACCCACCAGCCACGTTGTCCCGAAGGGCGTTCGAGGGCTCTGGAGACGTAGCGCTCCTCAAGGAACGCGCGGTGTGTGGTTGCCCAGCACTCGGCACGCACGGGGGTCCTCCGAGGGAATCAACCAGTGGACCTCGACGTTGCTCAGCCGGCCCACAGGTGTCT
This sequence comes from Lagenorhynchus albirostris, assembly GCF_949774975.1. Lineage (NCBI taxonomy): Eukaryota > Metazoa > Chordata > Mammalia > Artiodactyla > Delphinidae > Lagenorhynchus > Lagenorhynchus albirostris. Next base: position 286,195 of record NW_026783283.1, on the reverse strand, counting down.
GGAGGCACTCAGGGACCTTGGAGGGAAAATGCTGCACGCCCGTGGGGCCTAGGAGTCCCCGGGCGTGTACTGCCTTGAGAGCAAAGCGACTAAGAACTCCCGGAAAGAGCCGCATGCCTCCCTTTCTGCGCGGCTACTCAGGGCCTAACCTGGAGGCCAGCTCTCACGTTGAGGTTCCCTTTGGCTCTAGAGCCTGCCGTGCGGACGGCCACCGCGGCCGCGGAAGCCCCTGGTTTAGAGAGCGCAAACTCATAATTTTCCCCGAAGCACTCTTCCAGGGCTCACCGGCCCGTCGGGAGCCGGGAATGTCAGGGAGCGTCAAGGCAGGCATGAAGGCCGCCCTCCAAATGGGAAAGCAGGGCTAGTTCCAGCAGGCCCCTGGGTTCATGGGCACACTCAGCGTACATCCCTGTGGTTTCTGGCGAGTCCCGGGAGACACCGGTCACCCTGCGTTTCCTTCCCCGAGTCAACTGATCGAAGGAGGGAGTCCCGCATCCAGCGAACTGTCTCAACCAAGGAAGGCCGTAGCTGCTCCTCCGGGCCTGGGGCTGCCTGCCGTGCCAAAGAAGGAACAGGACTTGAATTGCAGTAAGAACCCAAGCCGCCGTCCTCTAGGAGGCACGGTGCCTTCGGTCAGGGGGTCCCGGATGGAATGCGGGGACGAGGGTTACTCTGAGCGCAGCTCCGATTAGGGCAACGCGTAAGCCCTCCGCGCCATGTGGGATGTGGCAGAACGGTGTTCGTGAACGTGTGCGAGTGCTGAGGAAACCAAGCTGCTCCAGAAGAGAGGGCAGTGCGTTTCCCTACGCTCGGCGTGCACAGAGGGGCTCGAAGGGGCTACGGGCCTGGATGGTGCGTAGCAGACCCAGGTGCGCCTGGGGTTACTCAGTGTTCCTGCCGGGAACAGGGCGCCCCGGCTAGCCTCCCAGGTGTCCAGAAAGCTGTGCTGCCGTTCAAGGTATGCAGAGCAGAGGCCACCGCCTCCTGGAAACTGCAGCACGCCTCCGCTTCTGCACGGCAAACCAGGGCCTTACTTCCAGGCATGGCTTCATGCTGGGTGTGCCGGGAGCCACACAGCACGCTAAGATGCTGACTTTCTCCTCGAGCAGGGTGACTTCAGGCACGAGGGCGGGCCTCGCAGTGTTGCAAGCACAGCGTTCTCTCACGGCAGCTCACACAAGGGCCATGACAGGGTCTTCCTGGGCACTTCGCACCCACCAGCCACGTTGTCCCGAAGGGCGTTCGAGGGCTCTGGAGACGTAGCGCTCCTCAAGGAACGCGCGGTGTGTGGTTGCCCAGCACTCGGCACGCACGGGGGTCCTCCGAGGGAATCAACCAGTGGACCTCGACGTTGCTCAGCCGGCCCACAGGTGTCTGGAGGCACTCAGGGACCTTGGAGGGAAAATGCTGCACGCCCGTGGGGCCTAGGAGTCCCCGGGCGTGTACTGCCTTGAGAGCAAAGCGACTAAGAACTCCCGGAAAGAGCCGCATGCCTCCCTTTCTGCGCGGCTACTCAGGGCCTAACCTGGAGGCCAGCTCTCACGTTGAGGTTCCCTTTGGCTCTAGAGCCTGCCGTGCGGACGGCCACCGCGGCCGCGGAAGCCCCTGGTTTAGAGAGCGCAAACTCATAATTTTCCCCGAAGCACTCTTCCAGGGCTCACCGGCCCGTCGGGAGCCGGGAATGTCAGGGAGCGTCAAGGCAGGCATGAAGGCCGCCCTCCAAATGGGAAAGCAGGGCTAGTTCCAGCAGGCCCCCGGGTTCATGGGCACACTCAGCGTACATCCCTGTGGTTTCTGGCGAGTCCCGGGAGACACCGGTCACCCTGCGTTTCCTTCCCCGAGTCAACTGATCGAAGGAGGGAGTCCCGCATCCAGCGAACTGTCTCAACCAAGGAAGGCCGTAGCTGCTCCTCCGGGCCTGGGGCTGCCTGCCGTGCCAAAGAAGGAACAGGACTTGAATTGCAGTAAGAACCCAAGCCGCCGTCCTCTAGGAGGCACGGTGCCTTCGGTCAGGGGGTCCCGGATGGAATGCGGGGACGAGGGTTACTCTGAGCGCAGCTCCGATTAGGGCAACGCGTAAGCCCTCCGCGCCATGTGGGATGTGGCAGAACGGTGTTCGTGAACGTGTGCGAGTGCTGAGGAAACCAAGCTGCTCCAGAAGAGAGGGCAGTGCGTTTCCCTACGCTCGGCGTGCACAGAGGGGCTCGAAGGGGCTACGGGCCTGGATGGTGCGTAGCAGACCCAGGTGCGCCTGGGGTTACTCAGTGTTCCTGCCGGGAACAGGGCGCCCCGGCTAGCCTCCCAGGTGTCCAGAAAGCTGTGCTGCCGTTCAAGGTATGCAGAGCAGAGGCCACCGCCTCCTGGAAACTGCAGCACGCCTCCGCTTCTGCACGGCAAACCAGGGCCTTACTTCCAGGCATGGCTTCATGCTGGGTGTGCCGGGAGCCACACAGCACGCTAAGATGCTGACTTTCTCCTCGAGCAGGGTGACTTCAGGCACGAGGGCGGGCCTCGCAGTGTTGCAAGCACAGCGTTCTCTCACGGCAGCTCACACAAGGGCCGTGACAGGGTCTTCCTGGGCACTTCGCACCCACCAGCCACGTTGTCCCGAAGGGCGTTCGAGGGCTCTGGAGACGTAGCGCTCCTCAAGGAACGCGCGGTGTGTGGTTGCCCAGCACTCGGCACGCACGGGGGTCCTCCGAGGGAATCAACCAGTGGACCTCGACGTTGCTCAGCCGGCCCACAGGTGTCTGGAGGCACTCAGGGACCTTGGAGGGAAAATGCTGCACGCCCGTGGGGCCTAGGAGTCCCCGGGCGTGTACTGCCTTGAGAGCAAAGCGACTAAGAACTCCCGGAAAGAGCCGCATGCCTCCCTTTCTGCGCGGCTACTCAGGGCCTAACCTGGAGGCCAGCTCTCACGTTGAGGTTCCCTTTGGCTCTAGAGCCTGCCGTGCGGACGGCCACCGCGGCCGCGGAAGCCCCTGGTTTAGAGAGCGCAAACTCATAATTTTCCCCGAAGCACTCTTCCAGGGCTCACCGGCCCGTCGGGAGCCGGGAATGTCAGGGAGCGTCAAGGCAGGCATGAAGGCCGCCCTCCAAATGGGAAAGCAGGGCTAGTTCCAGCAGGCCCCCGGGTTCATGGGCACACTCAGCGTACATCCCTGTGGTTTCTGGCGAGTCCCGGGAGACACCGGTCACCCTGCGTTTCCTTCCCCGAGTCAACTGCTCGAAGGAGGGAGTCCCGCATCCAGCGAACTGTCTCAACCAAGGAAGGCCGTAGCTGCTCCTCCGGGCCTGGGGCTGCCTGCCGTGCCAAAGAAGGAACAGGACTTGAATTGCAGTAAGAACCCAAGCCGCCGTCCTCTAGGAGGCACGGTGCCTTCGGTCAGGGGGTCCCGGATGGAATGCGGAGACGAGGGTTACTCTGAGCGCAGCTCCGATTAGGGCAACGCGTAAGCCCTCCGCGCCATGTGGGATGTGGCAGAACGGTGTTCGTGAACGTGTGCGAGTGCTGAGGAAACCAAGCTGCTCCAGAAGAGAGGGCAGTGCGTTTCCCTACGCTCGGCGTGCACAGAGGGGCTCGAAGGGGCTACGGGCCTGGATGGTGCGTAGCAGACCCAGGTGCGCCTGGGGTTACTCAGTGTTCCTGCCGGGAACAGGGCGCCCCGGCTAGCCTCCCAGGTGTCCAGAAAGCTGTGCTGCAGTTCAAGGTATGCAGAGCAGAGGCCACCGCCTCCTGGAAACTGCAGCACGCCTCCGCTTCTGCACGGCAAACCAGGGCCTTACTTCCAGGCATGGCTTCATGCTGGGTGTGCCGGGAGCCACACAGCACGCTAAGATGCTGACTTTCTCCTCGAGCAGGGTGACTTCAGGCACGAGGGCGGGCCTCGCAGTGTTGCAAGCACAGCGTTCTCTCACGGCAGCTCACACAAGGGCCATGACAGGGTCTTCCTGGGCACTTCGCACCCACCAGCCACGTTGTCCCGAAGGGCGTTCGAGGGCTCTGGAGACGTAGCGCTCCTCAAGGAACGCGCAGTGTGTGGTTGCCCAGCACTCGGCACGCACGGGGGTCCTCCGAGGGAATCAACCAATGGACCTCGACGTTGCTCAGCCGGCCCACAGGTGTCTGGAGGCACTCAGGGACCTTGGAGGGAAAATGCTGCACGCCCGTGGGGCCTAGGAGTCCCCGGGCGTGTACTGCCTTGAGAGCAAAGCGACTAAGAACTCCCGGAAAGAGCCGCATGCCTCCCTTTCTGCGCGGCTACTCAGGGCCTAACCTGGAGGCCAGCTCTCACGTTGAGGTTCCCTTTGGCTCTAGAGCCTGCCGTGCGGACGGCCACCGCGGCCGCGGAAGCCCCTGGTTTAGAGAGCGCAAACTCATAATTTTCCCCGAAGCACTCTTCCAGGGCTCACCGGCCCGTCGGGAGCCGGGAATGTCAGGGAGCGTCAAGGCAGGCATGAAGGCCGCCCTCCAAATGGGAAAGCAGGGCTAGTTCCAGCAGGCCCCCGGGTTCATGGGCACACTCAGCGTACATCCCTGTGGTTTCTGGCGAGTCCCGGGAGACACCGGTCACCCTGCGTTTCCTTCCCCGAGTCAACTGCTCGAAGGAGGGAGTCCCGCATCCAGCGAACTGTCTCAACCAAGGAAGGCCGTAGCTGCTCCTCCGGGCCTGGGGCTGCCTGCCGTGCCAAAGAAGGAACAGGACTTGAATTGCAGTAAGAACCCAAGCCGCCGTCCTCTAGGAGGCACGGTGCCTTCGGTCAGGGGGTCCCGGATGGAATGCGGGGACGAGGGTTACTCTGAGCGCAGCTCCGATTAGGGCAACGCGTAAGCCCTCCGCGCCATGTGGGATGTGGCAGAACGGTGTTCGTGAACGTGTGCGAGTGCTGAGGAAACCAAGCTGCTCCAGAAGAGAGGGCAGTGCGTTTCCCTACGCTCGGCGTGCACAGAGGGGCTCGAAGGGGCTACGGGCCTGGATGGTGCGTAGCAGACCCAGGTGCGCCTGGGGTTACTCAGTGTTCCTGCCGGGAACAGGGCGCCCCGGCTAGCCTCCCAGGTGTCCAGAAAGCTGTGCTGCCGTTCAAGGTATGCAGAGCAGAGGCCACCGCCTCCTGGAAACTGCAGCACGCCTCCGCTTCTGCACGGCAAACCAGGGCCTTACTTCCAGGCATGGCTTCATGCTGGGTGTGCCGGGAGCCACACAGCACGCTAAGATGCTGACTTTCTCCTCGAGCAGGGTGACTTCAGGCACGAGGGCGGGCCTCGCAGTGTTGCAAGCACAGCGTTCTCTCACGGCAGCTCACACAAGGGCCATGACAGGGTCTTCCTGGGCACTTCGCACCCACCAGCCACGTTGTCCCGAAGGGCGTTCGAGGGCTCTGGAGACGTAGCGCTCCTCAAGGAACGCGCAGTGTGTGGTTGCCCAGCACTCGGCACGCACGGGGGTCCTCCGAGGGAATCAACCAATGGACCTCGACGTTGCTCAGCCGGCCCACAGGTGTCTGGAGGCACTCAGGGACCTTGGAGGGAAAATGCTGCACGCCCGTGGGGCCTAGGAGTCCCCGGGCGTGTACTGCCTTGAGAGCAAAGCGACTAAGAACTCCCGGAAAGAGCCGCATGCCTCCCTTTCTGCGCGGCTACTCAGGGCCTAACCTGGAGGCCAGCTCTCACGTTGAGGTTCCCTTTGGCTCTAGAGCCTGCCGTGCGGACGGCCACCGCGGCCGCGGAAGCCCCTGGTTTAGAGAGCGCAAACTCATAATTTTCCCCGAAGCACTCTTCCAGGGCTCACCGGCCCGTCGGGAGCCGGGAATGTCAGGGAGCGTCAAGGCAGGCATGAAGGCCGCCCTCCAAATGGGAAAGCAGGGCTAGTTCCAGCAGGCCCCCGGGTTCATGGGCACACTCAGCGTACATCCCTGTGGTTTCTGGCGAGTCCCGGGAGACACCGGTCACCCTGCGTTTCCTTCCCCGAGTCAACTGCTCGAAGGAGGGAGTCCCGCATCCAGCGAACTGTCTCAACCAAGGAAGGCCGTAGCTGCTCCTCCGGGCCTGGGGCTGCCTGCCGTGCCAAAGAAGGAACAGGACTTGAATTGCAGTAAGAACCCAAGCCGCCGTCCTCTAGGAGGCACGGTGCCTTCGGTCAGGGGGTCCCGGATGGAATGCGGGGACGAGGGTTACTCTGAGCGCAGCTCCGATTAGGGCAACGCGTAAGCCCTCCGCGCCATGTGGGATGTGGCAGAACGGTGTTCGTGAACGTGTGCGAGTGCTGAGGAAACCAAGCTGCTCCAGAAGAGAGGGCAGTGCGTTTCCCTACGCTCGGCGTGCACAGAGGGGCTCGAAGGGGCTACGGGCCTGGATGGTGCGTAGCAGACCCAGGTGCGCCTGGGGTTACTCAGTGTTCCTGCCGGGAACAGGGCGCCCCGGCTAGCCTCCCAGGTGTCCAGAAAGCTGTGCTGCCGTTCAAGGTATGCAGAGCAGAGGCCACCGCCTCCTGGAAACTGCAGCACGCCTCCGCTTCTGCACGGCAAACCAGGGCCTTACTTCCAGGCATGGCTTCATGCTGGGTGTGCCGGGAGCCACACAGCACGCTAAGATGCTGACTTTCTCCTCGAGCAGGGTGACTTCAGGCACGAGGGCGGGCCTCGCAGTGTTGCAAGCACAGCGTTCTCTCACGGCAGCTCACACAAGGGCCATGACAGGGTCTTCCTGGGCACTTCGCACCCACCAGCCACGTTGTCCCGAAGGGCGTTCGAGGGCTCTGGAGACGTAGCGCTCCTCAAGGAACGCGCAGTGTGTGGTTGCCCAGCACTCGGCACGCACGGGGGTCCTCCGAGGGAATCAACCAGTGGACCTCGACGTTGCTCAGCCGGCCCACAGGTGTCTGGAGGCACTCAGGGACCTTGGAGGGAAAATGCTGCACGCCCGTGGGGCCTAGGAGTCCCCGGGCGTGTACTGCCTTGAGAGCAAAGCGACTAAGAACTCCCGGAAAGAGCCGCATGCCTCCCTTTCTGCGCGGCTACTCAGGGCCTAACCTGGAGGCCAGCTCTCACGTTGAGGTTCCCTTTGGCTCTAGAGCCTGCCGTGCGGACGGCCACCGCGGCCGCGGAAGCCCCTGGTTTAGAGAGCGCAAACTCATAATTTTCCCCGAAGCACTCTTCCAGGGCTCACCGGCCCGTCGGGAGCCGGGAATGTCAGGGAGCGTCAAGGCAGGCATGAAGGCCGCCCTCCAAATGGGAAAGCAGGGCTAGTTCCAGCAGGCCCCCGGGTTCATGGGCACACTCAGCGTACATCCCTGTGGTTTCTGGCGAGTCCCGGGAGACACCGGTCACCCTGCGTTTCCTTCCCCGAGTCAACTGATCGAAGGAGGGAGTCCCGCATCCAGCGAACTGTCTCAACCAAGGAAGGCCGTAGCTGCTCCTCCGGGCCTGGGGCTGCCTGCCGTGCCAAAGAAGGAACAGGACTTGAATTGCAGTAAGAACCCAAGCCGCCGTCCTCTAGGAGGCACGGTGCCTTCGGTCAGGGGGTCCCGGACGGAATGCGGAGACGAGGGTTACTCTGAGCGCAGCTCCGATTAGGGCAACGCGTAAGCCCTCCGCGCCATGTGGGATGTGGCAGAACGGTGTTCGTGAACGTGTGCGAGTGCTGAGGAAACCAAGCTGCTCCAGAAGAGAGGGCAGTGCGTTTCCCTACGCTCGGCGTGCACAGAGGGGCTCTAAGGGGCTACGGGCCTGGATGGTGCGTAGCAGACCCAGGTGCGCCTGGGGTTACTCAGTGTTCCTGCCGGGAACAGGGCGCCCCGGCTAGCCTCCCAGGTGTCCAGAAAGCTGTGCTGCCGTTCAAGGTATGCAGAGCAGAGGCCACCGCCTCCTGGAAACTGCAGCACGCCTCCGCTTCTGCACGGCAAACCAGGGCCTTACTTCCAGGCATGGCTTCATGCTGGGTGTGCCGGGAGCCACACAGCACGCTAAGATGCTGACTTTCTCCTCGAGCAGGGTGACTTCAGGCACGAGGGCGGGCCTCGCAGTGTTGCAAGCACAGCGTTCTCTCATGGCAGCTCACACAAGGGCCATGACAGGGTCTTCCTGGGCACTTCGCACCCACCAGCCACGTTGTCCCGAAGGGCGTTCGAGGGCTCTGGAGACGTAGCGCTCCTCAAGGAACGCGCAGTGTGTGGTTGCCCAGCACTCGGCACGCACGGGGGTCCTCCGAGGGAATCAACCAGTGGACCTCGACGTTGCTCAGCCGGCCCACAGGTGTCTGGAGGCACTCAGGGACCTTGGAGGGAAAATGCTGCACGCCCGTGGGGCCTAGGAGTCCCCGGGCGTGTACTGCCTTGAGAGCAAAGCGACTAAGAACTCCCGGAAAGAGCCGCATGCCTCCCTTTCTGCGCGGCTACTCAGGGCCTAACCTGGAGGCCAGCTCTCACGTTGAGGTTCCCTTTGGCTCTAGAGCCTGCCGTGCGGACGGCCACCGCGGCCGCGGAAGCCCCTGGTTTAGAGAGCGCAAACTCATAATTTTCCCCGAAGCACTCTTCCAGGGCTCACCGGCCCGTCGGGAGCCGGGAATGTCAGGGAGCGTCAAGGCAGGCATGAAGGCCGCCCTCCAAATGGGAAAGCAGGGCTAGTTCCAGCAGGCCCCCGGGTTCATGGGCACACTCAGCGTACATCCCTGTGGTTTCTGGCGAGTCCCGGGAGACACCGGTCACCCTGCGTTTCCTTCCCCGAGTCAACTGATCGAAGGAGGGAGTCCCGCATCCAGCGAACTGTCTCAACCAAGGAAGGCCGTAGCTGCTCCTCCGGGCCTGGGGCTGCCTGCCGTGCCAAAGAAGGAACAGGACTTGAATTGCAGTAAGAACCCAAGCCGCCGTCCTCTAGGAGGCACGGTGCCTTCGGTCAGGGGGTCCCGGACGGAATGCGGGGACGAGGGTTACTCTGAGCGCAGCTCCGATTAGGGCAACGCGTAAGCCCTCCGCGCCATGTGGGATGTGGCAGAACGGTGTTCGTGAACGTGTGCGAGTGCTGAGGAAACCAAGCTGCTCCAGAAGAGAGGGCAGTGCGTTTCCCTACGCTCGGCGTGCACAGAGGGGCTCTAAGGGGCTACGGGCCTGGATGGTGCGTAGCAGACCCAGGTGCGCCTGGGGTTACTCAGTGTTCCTGCCGGGAACAGGGCGCCCCGGCTAGCCTCCCAGGTGTCCAGAAAGCTGTGCTGCCGTTCAAGGTATGCAGAGCAGAGGCCACCGCCTCCTGGAAACTGCAGCACGCCTCCGCTTCTGCACGGCAAACCAGGGCCTTACTTCCAGGCATGGCTTCATGCTGGGTGTGCCGGGAGCCACACAGCACGCTAAGATGCTGACTTTCTCCTCGAGCAGGGTGACTTCAGGCACGAGGGCGGGCCTCGCAGTGTTGCAAGCACAGCGTTCTCTCACGGCAGCTCACACAAGGGCCATGACAGGGTCTTCCTGGGCACTTCGCACCCACCAGCCACGTTGTCCCGAAGGGCGTTCGAGGGCTCTGGAGACGTAGCGCTCCTCAAGGAACGCGCAGTGTGTGGTTGCCCAGCACTCGGCACGCACGGGGGTCCTCCGAGGGAATCAACCAGTGGACCTCGACGTTGCTCAGCCGGCCCACAGGTGTCTGGAGGCACTCAGGGACCTTGGAGGGAAAATGCTGCACGCCCGTGGGGCCTAGGAGTCCCCGGGCGTGTACTGCCTTGAGAGCAAAGCGACTAAGAACTCCCGGAAAGAGCCGCATGCCTCCCTTTCTGCGCGGCTACTCAGGGCCTAACCTGGAGGCCAGCTCTCACGTTGAGGTTCCCTTTGGCTCTAGAGCCTGCCGTGCGGACGGCCACCGCGGCCGCGGAAGCCCCTGGTTTAGAGAGCGCAAACTCATAATTTTCCCCGAAGCACTCTTCCAGGGCTCACCGGCCCGTCGGGAGCCGGGAATGTCAGGGAGCGTCAAGGCAGGCATGAAGGCCGCCCTCCAAATGGGAAAGCAGGGCTAGTTCCAGCAGGCCCCCGGGTTCATGGGCACACTCAGCGTACATCCCTGTGGTTTCTGGCGAGTCCCGGGAGACACCGGTCACCCTGCGTTTCCTTCCCCGAGTCAACTGATCGAAGGAGGGAGTCCCGCATCCAGCGAACTGTCTCAACCAAGGAAGGCCGTAGCTGCTCCTCCGGGCCTGGGGCTGCCTGCCGTGCCAAAGAAGGAACAGGACTTGAATTGCAGTAAGAACCCAAGCCGCCGTCCTCTAGGAGGCACGGTGCCTTCGGTCAGGGGGTCCCGGACGGAATGCGGGGACGAGGGTTACTCTGAGCGCAGCTCCGATTAGGGCAACGCGTAAGCCCTCCGCGCCATGTGGGATGTGGCAGAACGGTGTTCGTGAACGTGTGCGAGTGCTGAGGAAACCAAGCTGCTCCAGAAGAGAGGGCAGTGCGTTTCCCTACGCTCGGCGTGCACAGAGGGGCTCGAAGGGGCTACGGGCCTGGATGGTGCGTAGCAGACCCAGGTGCGCCTGGGGTTACTCAGTGTTCCTGCCGGGAACAGGGCGCCCCGGCTAGCCTCCCAGGTGTCCAGAAAGCTGTGCTGCCGTTCAAGGTATGCAGAGCAGAGGCCACCGCCTCCTGGAAACTGCAGCACGCCTCCGCTTCTGCACGGCAAACCAGGGCCTTACTTCCAGGCATGGCTTCATGCTGGGTGTGCCGGGAGCCACACAGCACGCTAAGATGCTGACTTTCTCCTCGAGCAGGGTGACTTCAGGCACGAGGGCGGGCCTCGCAGTGTTGCAAGCACAGCGTTCTCTCACGGCAGCTCACACAAGGGCCATGACAGGGTCTTCCTGGGCACTTCGCACCCACCAGCCACGTTGTCCCGAAGGGCGTTCGAGGGCTCTGGAGACGTAGCGCTCCTCAAGGAACGCGCAGTGTGTGGTTGCCCAGCACTCGGCACGCACGGGGGTCCTCCGAGGGAATCAACCAGTGGACCTCGACGTTGCTCAGCCGGCCCACAGGTGTCTGGAGGCACTCAGGGACCTTGGAGGGAAAATGCTGCACGCCCGTGGGGCCTAGGAGTCCCCGGGCGTGTACTGCCTTGAGAGCAAAGCGACTAAGAACTCCCGGAAAGAGCCGCATGCCTCCCTTTCTGCGCGGCTACTCAGGGCCTAACCTGGAGGCCAGCTCTCACGTTGAGGTTCCCTTTGGCTCTAGAGCCTGCCGTGCGGACGGCCACCGCGGCCGCGGAAGCCCCTGGTTTAGAGAGCGCAAACTCATAATTTTCCCCGAAGCACTCTTCCAGGGCTCACCGGCCCGTCGGGAGCCGGGAATGTCAGGGAGCGTCAAGGCAGGCATGAAGGCCGCCCTCCAAATGGGAAAGCAGGGCTAGTTCCAGCAGGCCCCCGGGTTCATGGGCACACTCAGCGTACATCCCTGTGGTTTCTGGCGAGTCCCGGGAGACACCGGTCACCCTGCGTTTCCTTCCCCGAGTCAACTGATCGAAGGAGGGAGTCCCGCATCCAGCGAACTGTCTCAACCAAGGAAGGCCGTAGCTGCTCCTCCGGGCCTGGGGCTGCCTGCAGTGCCAAAGAAGGAACAGGACTTGAATTGCAGTAAGAACCCAAGCCGCCGTCCTCTAGGAGGCACGGTGCCTTCGGTCAGGGGGTCCCGGACGGAATGCGGGGACGAGGGTTACTCTGAGCGCAGCTCCGATTAGGGCAACGCGTAAGCCCTCCGCGCCATGTGGGATGTGGCAGAACGGTGTTCGTGAACGTGTGCGAGTGCTGAGGAAACCAAGCTGCTCCAGAAGAGAGGGCAGTGCGTTTCCCTACGCTCGGCGTGCACAGAGGGGCTCGAAGGGGCTACGGGCCTGGATGGTGCGTAGCAGACCCAGGTGCGCCTGGGGTTACTCAGTGTTCCTGCCGGGAACAGGGCGCCCCGGCTAGCCTCCCAGGTGTCCAGAAAGCTGTGCTGCCGTTCAAGGTATGCAGAGCAGAGGCCACCGCCTCCTGGAAACTGCAGCACGCCTCCGCTTCTGCACGGCAAACCAGGGCCTTACTTCCAGGCATGGCTTCATGCTGGGTGTGCCGGGAGCCACACAGCACGCTAAGATGCTGACTTTCTCCTCGAGCAGGGTGACTTCAGGCACGAGGGCGGGCCTCGCAGTGTTGCAAGCACAGCGTTCTCTCACGGCAGCTCACACAAGGGCCATGACAGGGTCTTCCTGGGCACTTCGCACCCACCAGCCACGTTGTCCCGAAGGGCGTTCGAGGGCTCTGGAGACGTAGCGCTCCTCAAGGAACGCGCAGTGTGTGGTTGCCCAGCACTCGGCACGCACGGGGGTCCTCCGAGGGAATCAACCAGTGGACCTCGACGTTGCTCAGCCGGCCCACAGGTGTCTGGAGGCACTCAGGGACCTTGGAGGGAAAATGCTGCACGCCCGTGGGGCCTAGGAGTCCCCGGGCGTGTACTGCCTTGAGAGCAAAGCGACTAAGAACTCCCGGAAAGAGCCGCATGCCTCCCTTTCTGCGCGGCTACTCAGGGCCTAACCTGGAGGCCAGCTCTCACGTTGAGGTTCCCTTTGGCTCTAGAGCCTGCCGTGCGGACGGCCACCGCGGCCGCGGAAGCCCCTGGTTTAGAGAGCGCAAACTCATAATTTTCCCCGAAGCACTCTTCCAGGGCTCACCGGCCCGTCGGGAGCCGGGAATGTCAGGGAGCGTCAAGGCAGGCATGAAGGCCGCCCTCCAAATGGGAAAGCAGGGCTAGTTCCAGCAGGCCCCCGGGTTCATGGGCACACTCAGCGTACATCCCTGTGGTTTCTGGCGAGTCCCGGGAGACACCGGTCACCCTGCGTTTCCTTCCCCGAGTCAACTGATCGAAGGAGGGAGTCCCGCATCCAGCGAACTGTCTCAACCAAGGAAGGCCGTAGCTGCTCCTCCGGGCCTGGGGCTGCCTGCAGTGCCAAAGAAGGAACAGGACTTGAATTGCAGTAAGAACCCAAGCCGCCGTCCTCTAGGAGGCACGGTGCCTTCGGTCAGGGGGTCCCGGACGGAATGCGGAGACGAGGGTTACTCTGAGCGCAGCTCCGATTAGGGCAACGCGTAAGCCCTCCGCGCCATGTGGGATGTGGCAGAACGGTGTTCGTGAACGTGTGCGAGTGCTGAGGAAACCAAGCTGCTCCAGAAGAGAGGGCAGTGCGTTTCCCTACGCTCGGCGTGCACAGAGGGGCTCGAAGGGGCTACGGGCCTGGATGGTGCGTAGCAGACCCAGGTGCGCCTGGGGTTACTCAGTGTTCCTGCCGGGAACAGGGCGCCCCGGCTAGCCTCCCAGGTGTCCAGAAAGCTGTGCTGCCGTTCAAGGTATGCAGAGCAGAGGCCACCGCCTCCTGGAAACTGCAGCACGCCTCCGCTTCTGCACGGCAAACCAGGGCCTTACTTCCAGGCATGGCTTCATGCTGGGTGTGCCGGGAGCCACACAGCACGCTAAGATGCTGACTTTCTCCTCGAGCAGGGTGACTTCAGGCACGAGGGCGGGCCTCGCAGTGTTGCAAGCACAGCGTTCTCTCACGGCAGCTCACACAAGGGCCATGACAGGGTCTTCCTGGGCACTTCGCACCCACCAGCCACGTTGTCCCGAAGGGCGTTCGAGGGCTCTGGAGACGTAGCGCTCCTCAAGGAACGCGCAGTGTGTGGTTGCCCAGCACTCGGCACGCACGGGGGTCCTCCGAGGGAATCAACCAGTGGACCTCGACGTTGCTCAGCCGGCCCACAGGTGTCTGGAGGCACTCAGGGACCTTGGAGGGAAAATGCTGCACGCCCGTGGGGCCTAGGAGTCCCCGGGCGTGTACTGCCTTGAGAGCAAAGCGACTAAGAACTCCCGGAAAGAGCCGCATGCCTCCCTTTCTGCGCGGCTACTCAGGGCCTAACCTGGAGGCCAGCTCTCACGTTGAGGTTCCCTTTGGCTCTAGAGCCTGCCGTGCGGACGGCCACCGCGGCCGCGGAAGCCCCTGGTTTAGAGAGCGCAAACTCATAATTTTCCCCGAAGCACTCTTCCAGGGCTCACCGGCCCGTCGGGAGCCGGGAATGTCAGGGAGCGTCAAGGCAGGCATGAAGGCCGCCCTCCAAATGGGAAAGCAGGGCTAGTTCCAGCAGGCCCCCGGGTTCATGGGCACACTCAGCGTACATCCCTGTGGTTTCTGGCGAGTCCCGGGAGACACCGGTCACCCTGCGTTTCCTTCCCCGAGTCAACTGATCGAAGGAGGGAGTCCCGCATCCAGCGAACTGTCTCAACCAAGGAAGGCCGTAGCTGCTCCTCCGGGCCTGGGGCTGCCTGCAGTGCCAAAGAAGGAACAGGACTTGAATTGCAGTAAGAACCCAAGCCGCCGTCCTCTAGGAGGCACGGTGCCTTCGGTCAGGGGGTCCCGGACGGAATGCGGAGACGAGGGTTACTCTGAGCGCAGCTCCGATTAGGGCAACGCGTAAGCCCTCCGCGCCATGTGGGATGTGGCAGAACGGTGTTCGTGAACGTGTGCGAGTGCTGAGGAAACCAAGCTGCTCCAGAAGAGAGGGCAGTGCGTTTCCCTACGCTCGGCGTGCACAGAGGGGCTCGAAGGGGCTACGGGCCTGGATGGTGCGTAGCAGACCCAGGTGCGCCTGGGGTTACTCAGTGTTCCTGCCGGGAACAGGGCGCCCCGGCTAGCCTCCCAGGTGTCCAGAAAGCTGTGCTGCCGTTCAAGGTATGCAGAGCAGAGGCCACCGCCTCCTGGAAACTGCAGCACGCCTCCGCTTCTGCACGGCAAACCAGGGCCTTACTTCCAGGCATGGCTTCATGCTGGGTGTGCCGGGAGCCACACAGCACGCTAAGATGCTGACTTTCTCCTCGAGCAGGGTGACTTCAGGCACGAGGGCGGGCCTCGCAGTGTTGCAAGCACAGCGTTCTCTCACGGCAGCTCACACAAGGGCCATGACAGGGTCTTCCTGGGCACTTCGCACCCACCAGCCACGTTGTCCCGAAGGGCGTTCGAGGGCTCTGGAGACGTAGCGCTCCTCAAGGAACGCGCAGTGTGTGGTTGCCCAGCACTCGGCACGCACGGGGGTCCTCCGAGGGAATCAACCAGTGGACCTCGACGTTGCTCAGCCGGCCCACAGGTGTCTGGAGGCACTCAGGGACCTTGGAGGGAAAATGCTGCACGCCCGTGGGGCCTAGGAGTCCCCGGGCGTGTACTGCCTTGAGAGCAAAGCGACTAAGAACTCCCGGAAAGAGCCGCATGCCTCCCTTTCTGCGCGGCTACTCAGGGCCTAACCTGGAGGCCAGCTCTCACGTTGAGGTTCCCTTTGGCTCTAGAGCCTGCCGTGCGGACGGCCACCGCGGCCGCGGAAGCCCCTGGTTTAGAGAGCGCAAACTCATAATTTTCCCCGAAGCACTCTTCCAGGGCTCACCGGCCCGTCGGGAGCCGGGAATGTCAGGGAGCGTCAAGGCAGGCATGAAGGCCGCCCTCCAAATGGGAAAGCAGGGCTAGTTCCAGCAGGCCCCCGGGTTCATGGGCACACTCAGCGTACATCCCTGTGGTTTCTGGCGAGTCCCGGGAGACACCGGTCACCCTGCGTTTCCTTCCCCGAGTCAACTGATCGAAGGAGGGAGTCCCGCATCCAGCGAACTGTCTCAACCAAGGAAGGCCGTAGCTGCTCCTCCGGGCCTGGGGCTGCCTGCCGTGCCAAAGAAGGAACAGGACTTGAATTGCAGTAAGAACCCAAGCCGCCGTCCTCTAGGAGGCACGGTGCCTTCGGTCAGGGGGTCCCGGACGGAATGCGGAGACGAGGGTTACTCTGAGCGCAGCTCCGATTAGGGCAACGCGTAAGCCCTCCGCGCCATGTGGGATGTGGCAGAACGGTGTTCGTGAACGTGTGCGAGTGCTGAGGAAACCAAGCTGCTCCAGAAGAGAGGGCAGTGCGTTTCCCTACGCTCGGCGTGCACAGAGGGGCTCTAAGGGGCTACGGGCCTGGATGGTGCGTAGCAGACCCAGGTGCGCCTGGGGTTACTCAGTGTTCCTGCCGGGAACAGGGCGCCCCGGCTAGCCTCCCAGGTGTCCAGAAAGCTGTGCTGCCGTTCTAGGTATGCAGAGCAGAGGCCACCGCCTCCTGGAAACTGCAGCACGCCTCCGCTTCTGCACGGCAAACCAGGGCCTTACTTCCAGGCATGGCTTCATGCTGGGTGTGCCGGGAGCCACACAGCACGCTAAGATGCTGACTTTCTCCTCGAGCAGGGTGACTTCAGGCACGAGGGCGGGCCTCGCAGTGTTGCAAGCACAGCGTTCTCTCACGGCAGCTCACACAAGGGCCGTGACAGGGTCTTCCTGGGCACTTCGCACCCACCAGCCACGTTGTCCCGAAGGGCGTTCGAGGGCTCTGGAGACGTAGCGCTCCTCAAGGAACGCGCAGTGTGTGGTTGCCCAGCACTCGGCACGCACGGGGGTCCTCCGAGGGAATCAACCAGTGGACCTCGACGTTGCTCAGCCGGCCCACAGGTGTCTGGAGGCACTCAGGGACCTTGGAGGGAAAATGCTGCACGCCCGTGGGGCCTAGGAGTCCCCGGGCGTGTACTGCCTTGAGAGCAAAGCGACTAAGAACTCCCAGAAAGAGCCGCATGCCTCCCTTTCTGCGCGGCTACTCAGGGCCTAACCTGGAGGCCAGCTCTCACGTTGAGGTTCCCTTTGGCTCTAGAGCCTGCCGTGCGGACGGCCACCGCGGCCGCGGAAGCCCCTGGTTTAGAGAGCGCAAACTCATAATTTTCCCCGAAGCACTCTTCCAGGGCTCACCGGCCCGTCGGGAGCCGGGAATGTCAGGGAGCGTCAAGGCAGGCATGAAGGCCGCCCTCCAAATGGGAAAGCAGGGCTAGTTCCAGCAGGCCCCCGGGTTCATGGGCACACTCAGCGTACATCCCTGTGGTTTCTGGCGAGTCCCGGGAGACACCGGTCACCCTGCGTTTCCTTCCCCGAGTCAACTGATCGAAGGAGGGAGTCCCGCATCCAGCGAACTGTCTCAACCAAGGAAGGCCGTAGCTGCTCCTCCGGGCCTGGGGCTGCCTGCCGTGCCAAAGAAGGAACAGGACTTGAATTGCAGTAAGAACCCAAGCCGCCGTCCTCTAGGAGGCACGGTGCCTTCGGTCAGGGGGTCCCGGACGGAATGCGGAGACGAGGGTTACTCTGAGCGCAGCTCCGATTAGGGCAACGCGTAAGCCCTCCGCGCCATGTGGGATGTGGCAGAACGGTGTTCGTGAACGTGTGCGAGTGCTGAGGAAACCAAGCTGCTCCAGAAGAGAGGGCAGTGCGTTTCCCTACGCTCGGCGTGCACAGAGGGGCTCTAAGGGGCTACGGGCCTGGATGGTGCGTAGCAGACCCAGGTGCGCCTGGGGTTACTCAGTGTTCCTGCCGGGAACAGGGCGCCCCGGCTAGCCTCCCAGGTGTCCAGAAAGCTGTGCTGCCGTTCAAGGTATGCAGAGCAGAGGCCACCGCCTCCTGGAAACTGCAGCACGCCTCCGCTTCTGCACGGCAAACCAGGGCCTTACTTCCAGGCATGGCTTCATGCTGGGTGTGCCGGGAGCCACACAGCACGCTAAGATGCTGACTTTCTCCTCGAGCAGGGTGACTTCAGGCACGAGGGCGGGCCTCGCAGTGTTGCAAGCACAGCGTTCTCTCACGGCAGCTCACACAAGGGCCGTGACAGGGTCTTCCTGGGCACTTCGCACCCACCAGCCACGTTGTCCCGAAGGGCGTTCGAGGGCTCTGGAGACGTAGCGCTCCTCAAGGAACGCGCAGTGTGTGGTTGCCCAGCACTCGGCACGCACGGGGGTCCTCCGAGGGAATCAACCAGTGGACCTCGACGTTGCTCAGCCGGCCCACAGGTGTCTGGAGGCACTCAGGGACCTTGGAGGGAAAATGCTGCACGCCCGTGGGGCCTAGGAGTCCCCGGGCGTGTACTGCCTTGAGAGCAAAGCGACTAAGAACTCCCGGAAAGAGCCGCATGCCTCCCTTTCTGCGCGGCTACTCAGGGCCTAACCTGGAGGCCAGCTCTCACGTTGAGGTTCCCTTTGGCTCTAGAGCCTGCCGTGCGGACGGCCACCGCGGCCGCGGAAGCCCCTGGTTTAGAGAGCGCAAACTCATAATTTTCCCCGAAGCACTCTTCCAGGGCTCACCGGCCCGTCGGGAGCCGGGAATGTCAGGGAGCGTCAAGGCAGGCATGAAGGCCGCCCTCCAAATGGGAAAGCAGGGCTAGTTCCAGCAGGCCCCCGGGTTCATGGGCACACTCAGCGTACATCCCTGTGGTTTCTGGCGAGTCCCGGGAGACACCGGTCACCCTGCGTTTCCTTCCCCGAGTCAACTGATCGAAGGAGGGAGTCCCGCATCCAGCGAACTGTCTCAACCAAGGAAGGCCGTAGCTGCTCCTCCGGGCCTGGGGCTGCCTGCCGTGCCAAAGAAGGAACAGGACTTGAATTGCAGTAAGAACCCAAGCCGCCGTCCTCTAGGAGGCACGGTGCCTTCGGTCAGGGGGTCCCGGACGGAATGCGGAGACGAGGGTTACTCTGAGCGCAGCTCCGATTAGGGCAACGCGTAAGCCCTCCGCGCCATGTGGGATGTGGCAGAACGGTGTTCGTGAACGTGTGCGAGTGCTGAGGAAACCAAGCTGCTCCAGAAGAGAGGGCAGTGCGTTTCCCTACGCTCGGCGTGCACAGAGGGGCTCTAAGGGGCTACGGGCCTGGATGGTGCGTAGCAGACCCAGGTGCGCCTGGGGTTACTCAGTGTTCCTGCCGGGAACAGGGCGCCCCGGCTAGCCTCCCAGGTGTCCAGAAAGCTGTGCTGCCGTTCAAGGTATGCAGAGCAGAGGCCACCGCCTCCTGGAAACTGCAGCACGCCTCCGCTTCTGCACGGCAAACCAGGGCCTTACTTCCAGGCATGGCTTCATGCTGGGTGTGCCGGGAGCCACACAGCACGCTAAGATGCTGACTTTCTCCTCGAGCAGGGTGACTTCAGGCACGAGGGCGGGCCTCGCAGTGTTGCAAGCACAGCGTTCTCTCACGGCAGCTCACACAAGGGCCGTGACAGGGTCTTCCTGGGCACTTCGCACCCACCAGCCACGTTGTCCCGAAGGGCGTTCGAGGGCTCTGGAGACGTAGCGCTCCTCAAGGAACGCGCAGTGTGTGGTTGCCCAGCACTCGGCACGCACGGGGGTCCTCCGAGGGAATCAACCAGTGGACCTCGACGTTGCTCAGCCGGCCCACAGGTGTCTGGAGGCACTCAGGGACCTTGGAGGGAAAATGCTGCACGCCCGTGGGGCCTAGGAGTCCCCGGGCGTGTACTGCCTTGAGAGCAAAGCGACTAAGAACTCCCGGAAAGAGCCGCATGCCTCCCTTTCTGCGCGGCTACTCAGGGCCTAACCTGGAGGCCAGCTCTCACGTTGAGGTTCCCTTTGGCTCTAGAGCCTGCCGTGCGGACGGCCACCGCGGCCGCGGAAGCCCCTGGTTTAGAGAGCGCAAACTCATAATTTTCCCCGAAGCACTCTTCCAGGGCTCACCGGCCCGTCGGGAGCCGGGAATGTCAGGGAGCGTCAAGGCAGGCATGAAGGCCGCCCTCCAAATGGGAAAGCAGGGCTAGTTCCAGCAGGCCCCCGGGTTCATGGGCACACTCAGCGTACATCCCTGTGGTTTCTGGCGAGTCCCGGGAGACACCGGTCACCCTGCGTTTCCTTCCCCGAGTCAACTGATCGAAGGAGGGAGTCCCGCATCCAGCGAACTGTCTCAACCAAGGAAGGCCGTAGCTGCTCCTCCGGGCCTGGGGCTGCCTGCCGTGCCAAAGAAGGAACAGGACTTGAATTGCAGTAAGAACCCAAGCCGCCGTCCTCTAGGAGGCACGGTGCCTTCGGTCAGGGGGTCCCGGACGGAATGCGGAGACGAGGGTTACTCTGAGCGCAGCTCCGATTAGGGCAACGCGTAAGCCCTCCGCGCCATGTGGGATGTGGCAGAACGGTGTTCGTGAACGTGTGCGAGTGCTGAGGAAACCAAGCTGCTCCAGAAGAGAGGGCAGTGCGTTTCCCTACGCTCGGCGTGCACAGAGGGGCTCTAAGGGGCTACGGGCCTGGATGGTGCGTAGCAGACCCAGGTGCGCCTGGGGTTACTCAGTGTTCCTGCCGGGAACAGGGCGCCCCGGCTAGCCTCCCAGGTGTCCAGAAAGCTGTGCTGCCGTTCAAGGTATGCAGAGCAGAGGCCACCGCCTCCTGGAAACTGCAGCACGCCTCCGCTTCTGCACGGCAAACCAGGGCCTTACTTCCAGGCATGGCTTCATGCTGGGTGTGCCGGGAGCCACACAGCACGCTAAGATGCTGACTTTCTCCTCGAGCAGGGTGACTTCAGGCACGAGGGCGGGCCTCGCAGTGTTGCAAGCACAGCGTTCTCTCACGGCAGCTCACACAAGGGCCGTGACAGGGTCTTCCTGGGCACTTCGCACCCACCAGCCACGTTGTCCCGAAGGGCGTTCGAGGGCTCTGGAGACGTAGCGCTCCTCAAGGAACGCGCGGTGTGTGGTTGCCCAGCACTCGGCACGCACGGGGGTCCTCCGAGGGAATCAACCAGTGGACCTCGACGTTGCTCAGCCGGCCCACAGGTGTCTGGAGGCACTCAGGGACCTTGGAGGGAAAATGCTGCACGCCCGTGGGGCCTAGGAGTCCCCGGGCGTGTACTGCCTTGAGAGCAAAGCGACTAAGAACTCCCGGAAAGAGCCGCATGCCTCCCTTTCTGCGCGGCTACTCAGGGCCTAACCTGGAGGCCAGCTCTCACGTTGAGGTTCCCTTTGGCTCTAGAGCCTGCCGTGCGGACGGCCACCGCGGCCGCGGAAGCCCCTGGTTTAGAGAGCGCAAACTCATAATTTTCCCCGAAGCACTCTTCCAGGGCTCACCGGCCCGTCGGGAGCCGGGAATGTCAGGGAGCGTCAAGGCAGGCATGAAGGCCGCCCTCCAAATGGGAAAGCAGGGCTAGTTCCAGCAGGCCCCCGGGTTCATGGGCACACTCAGCGTACATCCCTGTGGTTTCTGGCGAGTCCCGGGAGACACCGGTCACCCTGCGTTTCCTTCCCCGAGTCAACTGATCGAAGGAGGGAGTCCCGCATCCAGCGAACTGTCTCAACCAAGGAAGGCCGTAGCTGCTCCTCCGGGCCTGGGGCTGCCTGCCGTGCCAAAGAAGGAACAGGACTTGAATTGCAGTAAGAACCCAAGCCGCCGTCCTCTAGGAGGCACGGTGCCTTCGGTCAGGGGGTCCCGGATGGAATGCGGAGACGAGGGTTACTCTGAGCGCAGCTCCGATTAGGGCAACGCGTAAGCCCTCCGCGCCATGTGGGATGTGGCAGAACGGTGTTCGTGAACGTGTGCGAGTGCTGAGGAAACCAAGCTGCTCCAGAAGAGAGGGCAGTGCGTTTCCCTACGCTCGGCGTGCACAGAGGGGCTCTAAGGGGCTACGGGCCTGGATGGTGCGTAGCAGACCCAGGTGCGCCTGGGGTTACTCAGTGTTCCTGCCGGGAACAGGGCGCCCCGGCTAGCCTCCCAGGTGTCCAGAAAGCTGTGCTGCCGTTCAAGGTATGCAGAGCAGAGGCCACCGCCTCCTGGAAACTGCAGCACGCCTCCGCTTCTGCACGGCAAACCAGGGCCTTACTTCCAGGCATGGCTTCATGCTGGGTGTGCCGGGAGCCACACAGCACGCTAAGATGCTGACTTTCTCCTCGAGCAGGGTGACTTCAGGCACGAGGGCGGGCCTCGCAGTGTTGCAAGCACAGCGTTCTCTCACGGCAGCTCACACAAGGGCCGTGACAGGGTCTTCCTGGGCACTTCGCACCCACCAGCCACGTTGTCCCGAAGGGCGTTCGAGGGCTCTGGAGACGTAGCGCTCCTCAAGGAACGCGCGGTGTGTGGTTGCCCAGCACTCGGCACGCACGGGGGTCCTCCGAGGGAATCAACCAGTGGACCTCGACGTTGCTCAGCCGGCCCACAGGTGTCTGGAGGCACTCAGGGACCTTGGAGGGAAAATGCTGCACGCCCGTGGGGCCTAGGAGTCCCCGGGCGTGTACTGCCTTGAGAGCAAAGCGACTAAGAACTCCCGGAAAGAGCCGCGTGCCTCCCTTTCTGCGCGGCTACTCAGGGCCTAACCTGGAGGCCAGCTCTCACGTTGAGGTTCCCTTTGGCTCTAGAGCCTGCCGTGCGGACGGCCACCGCGGCCGCGGAAGCCCCTGGTTTAGAGAGCGCAAACTCATAATTTTCCCCGAAGCACTCTTCCAGGGCTCACCGGCCCGTCGGGAGCCGGGAATGTCAGGGAGCGTCAAGGCAGGCATGAAGGCCGCCCTCCAAATGGGAAAGCAGGGCTAGTTCCAGCAGGCCCCCGGGTTCATGGGCACACTCAGCGTACATCCCTGTGGTTTCTGGCGAGTCCCGGGAGACACCGGTCACCCTGCGTTTCCTTCCCCGAGTCAACTGATCGAAGGAGGGAGTCCCGCATCCAGCGAACTGTCTCAACCAAGGAAGGCCGTAGCTGCTCCTCCGGGCCTGGGGCTGCCTGCCGTGCCAAAGAAGGAACAGGACTTGAATTGCAGTAAGAACCCAAGCCGCCGTCCTCTAGGAGGCACGGTGCCTTCGGTCAGGGGGTCCCGGACGGAATGCGGAGACGAGGGTTACTCTGAGCGCAGCTCCGATTAGGGCAACGCGTAAGCCCTCCGCGCCATGTGGGATGTGGCAGAACGGTGTTCGTGAACGTGTGCGAGTGCTGAGGAAACCAAGCTGCTCCAGAAGAGAGGGCAGTGCGTTTCCCTACGCTCGGCGTGCACAGAGGGGCTCTAAGGGGCTACGGGCCTGGATGGTGCGTAGCAGACCCAGGTGCGCCTGGGGTTACTCAGTGTTCCTGCCGGGAACAGGGCGCCCCGGCTAGCCTCCCAGGTGTCCAGAAAGCTGTGCTGCCGTTCAAGGTATGCAGAGCAGAGGCCACCGCCTCCTGGAAACTGCAGCACGCCTCCGCTTCTGCACGGCAAACCAGGGCCTTACTTCCAGGCATGGCTTCATGCTGGGTGTGCCGGGAGCCACACAGCACGCTAAGATGCTGACTTTCTCCTCGAGCAGGGTGACTTCAGGCACGAGGGCGGGCCTCGCAGTGTTGCAAGCACAGCGTTCTCTCACGGCAGCTCACACAAGGGCCGTGACAGGGTCTTCCTGGGCACTTCGCACCCACCAGCCACGTTGTCCCGAAGGGCGTTCGAGGGCTCTGGAGACGTAGCGCTCCTCAAGGAACGCGCAGTGTGTGGTTGCCCAGCACTCGGCACGCACGGGGGTCCTCCGAGGGAATCAACCAGTGGACCTCGACGTTGCTCAGCCGGCCCACAGGTGTCTGGAGGCACTCAGGGACCTTGGAGGGAAAATGCTGCACGCCCGTGGGGCCTAGGAGTCCCCGGGCGTGTACTGCCTTGAGAGCAAAGCGACTAAGAACTCCCGGAAAGAGCCGCATGCCTCCCTTTCTGCGCGGCTACTCAGGGCCTAACCTGGAGGCCAGCTCTCACGTTGAGGTTCCCTTTGGCTCTAGAGCCTGCCGTGCGGACGGCCACCGCGGCCGCGGAAGCCGCTGGTTTAGAGAGCGCAAACTCATAATTTTCCCCGAAGCACTCTTCCAGGGCTCACCGGCCCGTCGGGAGCCGGGAATGTCAGGGAGCGTCAAGGCAGGCATGAAGGCCGCCCTCCAAATGGGAAAGCAGGGCTAGTTCCAGCAGGCCCCCGGGTTCATGGGCACACTCAGCGTACATCCCTGTGGTTTCTGGCGAGTCCCGGGAGACACCGGTCACCCTGCGTTTCCTT
The DNA here is from genome assembly GCF_949774975.1 of Lagenorhynchus albirostris. Lineage (NCBI taxonomy): Eukaryota > Metazoa > Chordata > Mammalia > Artiodactyla > Delphinidae > Lagenorhynchus > Lagenorhynchus albirostris. The sequence continues at coordinate 262,344 of NW_026783283.1, read as the reverse complement.
CCCCGAGTCAACTGATCGAAGGAGGGAGTCCCGCATCCAGCGAACTGTCTCAACCAAGGAAGGCCGTAGCTGCTCCTCCGGGCCTGGGGCTGCCTGCCGTGCCAAAGAAGGAACAGGACTTGAATTGCAGTAAGAACCCAAGCCGCCGTCCTCTAGGAGGCACGGTGCCTTCGGTCAGGGGGTCCCGGACGGAATGCGGAGACGAGGGTTACTCTGAGCGCAGCTCCGATTAGGGCAACGCGTAAGCCCTCCGCGCCATGTGGGATGTGGCAGAACGGTGTTCGTGAACGTGTGCGAGTGCTGAGGAAACCAAGCTGCTCCAGAAGAGAGGGCAGTGCGTTTCCCTACGCTCGGCGTGCACAGAGGGGCTCTAAGGGGCTACGGGCCTGGATGGTGCGTAGCAGACCCAGGTGCGCCTGGGGTTACTCAGTGTTCCTGCCGGGAACAGGGCGCCCCGGCTAGCCTCCCAGGTGTCCAGAAAGCTGTGCTGCCGTTCAAGGTATGCAGAGCAGAGGCCACCGCCTCCTGGAAACTGCAGCACGCCTCCGCTTCTGCACGGCAAACCAGGGCCTTACTTCCAGGCATGGCTTCATGCTGGGTGTGCCGGGAGCCACACAGCACGCTAAGATGCTGACTTTCTCCTCGAGCAGGGTGACTTCAGGCACGAGGGCGGGCCTCGCAGTGTTGCAAGCACAGCGTTCTCTCACGGCAGCTCACACAAGGGCCGTGACAGGGTCTTCCTGGGCACTTCGCACCCACCAGCCACGTTGTCCCGAAGGGCGTTCGAGGGCTCTGGAGACGTAGCGCTCCTCAAGGAACGCGCAGTGTGTGGTTGCCCAGCACTCGGCACGCACGGGGGTCCTCCGAGGGAATCAACCAGTGGACCTCGACGTTGCTCAGCCGGCCCACAGGTGTCTGGAGGCACTCAGGGACCTTGGAGGGAAAATGCTGCACGCCCGTGGGGCCTAGGAGTCCCCGGGCGTGTACTGCCTTGAGAGCAAAGCGACTAAGAACTCCCGGAAAGAGCCGCATGCCTCCCTTTCTGCGCGGCTACTCAGGGCCTAACCTGGAGGCCAGCTCTCACGTTGAGGTTCCCTTTGGCTCTAGAGCCTGCCGTGCGGACGGCCACCGCGGCCGCGGAAGCCCCTGGTTTAGAGAGCGCAAACTCATAATTTTCCCCGAAGCACTCTTCCAGGGCTCACCGGCCCGTCGGGAGCCGGGAATGTCAGGGAGCGTCAAGGCAGGCATGAAGGCCGCCCTCCAAATGGGAAAGCAGGGCTAGTTCCAGCAGGCCCCCGGGTTCATGGGCACACTCAGCGTACATCCCTGTGGTTTCTGGCGAGTCCCGGGAGACACCGGTCACCCTGCGTTTCCTTCCCCGAGTCAACTGATCGAAGGAGGGAGTCCCGCATCCAGCGAACTGTCTCAACCAAGGAAGGCCGTAGCTGCTCCTCCGGGCCTGGGGCTGCCTGCCGTGCCAAAGAAGGAACAGGACTTGAATTGCAGTAAGAACCCAAGCCGCCGTCCTCTAGGAGGCACGGTGCCTTCGGTCAGGGGGTCCCGGACGGAATGCGGAGACGAGGGTTACTCTGAGCGCAGCTCCGATTAGGGCAACGCGTAAGCCCTCCGCGCCATGTGGGATGTGGCAGAACGGTGTTCGTGAACGTGTGCGAGTGCTGAGGAAACCAAGCTGCTCCAGAAGAGAGGGCAGTGCGTTTCCCTACGCTCGGCGTGCACAGAGGGGCTCTAAGGGGCTACGGGCCTGGATGGTGCGTAGCAGACCCAGGTGCGCCTGGGGTTACTCAGTGTTCCTGCCGGGAACAGGGCGCCCCGGCTAGCCTCCCAGGTGTCCAGAAAGCTGTGCTGCCGTTCAAGGTATGCAGAGCAGAGGCCACCGCCTCCTGGAAACTGCAGCACGCCTCCGCTTCTGCACGGCAAACCAGGGCCTTACTTCCAGGCATGGCTTCATGCTGGGTGTGCCGGGAGCCACACAGCACGCTAAGATGCTGACTTTCTCCTCGAGCAGGGTGACTTCAGGCACGAGGGCGGGCCTCGCAGTGTTGCAAGCACAGCGTTCTCTCACGGCAGCTCACACAAGGGCCGTGACAGGGTCTTCCTGGGCACTTCGCACCCACCAGCCACGTTGTCCCGAAGGGCGTTCGAGGGCTCTGGAGACGTAGCGCTCCTCAAGGAACGCGCGGTGTGTGGTTGCCCAGCACTCGGCACGCACGGGGGTCCTCCGAGGGAATCAACCAGTGGACCTCGACGTTGCTCAGCCGGCCCACAGGTGTCTGGAGGCACTCAGGGACCTTGGAGGGAAAATGCTGCACGCCCGTGGGGCCTAGGAGTCCCCGGGCGTGTACTGCCTTGAGAGCAAAGCGACTAAGAACTCCCGGAAAGAGCCGCATGCCTCCCTTTCTGCGCGGCTACTCAGGGCCTAACCTGGAGGCCAGCTCTCACGTTGAGGTTCCCTTTGGCTCTAGAGCCTGCCGTGCGGACGGCCACCGCGGCCGCGGAAGCCCCTGGTTTAGAGAGCGCAAACTCATAATTTTCCCCGAAGCACTCTTCCAGGGCTCACCGGCCCGTCGGGAGCCGGGAATGTCAGGGAGCGTCAAGGCAGGCATGAAGGCCGCCCTCCAAATGGGAAAGCAGGGCTAGTTCCAGCAGGCCCCCGGGTTCATGGGCACACTCAGCGTACATCCCTGTGGTTTCTGGCGAGTCCCGGGAGACACCGGTCACCCTGCGTTTCCTTCCCCGAGTCAACTGATCGAAGGAGGGAGTCCCGCATCCAGCGAACTGTCTCAACCAAGGAAGGCCGTAGCTGCTCCTCCGGGCCTGGGGCTGCCTGCCGTGCCAAAGAAGGAACAGGACTTGAATTGCAGTAAGAACCCAAGCCGCCGTCCTCTAGGAGGCACGGTGCCTTCGGTCAGGGGGTCCCGGACGGAATGCGGAGACGAGGGTTACTCTGAGCGCAGCTCCGATTAGGGCAACGCGTAAGCCCTCCGCGCCATGTGGGATGTGGCAGAACGGTGTTCGTGAACGTGTGCGAGTGCTGAGGAAACCAAGCTGCTCCAGAAGAGAGGGCAGTGCGTTTCCCTACGCTCGGCGTGCACAGAGGGGCTCTAAGGGGCTACGGGCCTGGATGGTGCGTAGCAGACCCAGGTGCGCCTGGGGTTACTCAGTGTTCCTGCCGGGAACAGGGCGCCCCGGCTAGCCTCCCAGGTGTCCAGAAAGCTGTGCTGCCGTTCAAGGTATGCAGAGCAGAGGCCACCGCCTCCTGGAAACTGCAGCACGCCTCCGCTTCTGCACGGCAAACCAGGGCCTTACTTCCAGGCATGGCTTCATGCTGGGTGTGCCGGGAGCCACACAGCACGCTAAGATGCTGACTTTCTCCTCGAGCAGGGTGACTTCAGGCACGAGGGCGGGCCTCGCAGTGTTGCAAGCACAGCGTTCTCTCACGGCAGCTCACACAAGGGCCGTGACAGGGTCTTCCTGGGCACTTCGCACCCACCAGCCACGTTGTCCCGAAGGGCGTTCGAGGGCTCTGGAGACGTAGCGCTCCTCAAGGAACGCGCAGTGTGTGGTTGCCCAGCACTCGGCACGCACGGGGGTCCTCCGAGGGAATCAACCAGTGGACCTCGACGTTGCTCAGCCGGCCCACAGGTGTCTGGAGGCACTCAGGGACCTTGGAGGGAAAATGCTGCACGCCCGTGGGGCCTAGGAGTCCCCGGGCGTGTACTGCCTTGAGAGCAAAGCGACTAAGAACTCCCGGAAAGAGCCGCGTGCCTCCCTTTCTGCGCGGCTACTCAGGGCCTAACCTGGAGGCCAGCTCTCACGTTGAGGTTCCCTTTGGCTCTAGAGCCTGCCGTGCGGACGGCCACCGCGGCCGCGGAAGCCCCTGGTTTAGAGAGCGCAAACTCATAATTTTCCCCGAAGCACTCTTCCAGGGCTCACCGGCCCGTCGGGAGCCGGGAATGTCAGGGAGCGTCAAGGCAGGCATGAAGGCCGCCCTCCAAATGGGAAAGCAGGGCTAGTTCCAGCAGGCCCCCGGGTTCATGGGCACACTCAGCGTACATCCCTGTGGTTTCTGGCGAGTCCCGGGAGACACCGGTCACCCTGCGTTTCCTTCCCCGAGTCAACTGATCGAAGGAGGGAGTCCCGCATCCAGCGAACTGTCTCAACCAAGGAAGGCCGTAGCTGCTCCTCCGGGCCTGGGGCTGCCTGCCGTGCCAAAGAAGGAACAGGACTTGAATTGCAGTAAGAACCCAAGCCGCCGTCCTCTAGGAGGCACGGTGCCTTCGGTCAGGGGGTCCCGGACGGAATGCGGAGACGAGGGTTACTCTGAGCGCAGCTCCGATTAGGGCAACGCGTAAGCCCTCCGCGCCATGTGGGATGTGGCAGAACGGTGTTCGTGAACGTGTGCGAGTGCTGAGGAAACCAAGCTGCTCCAGAAGAGAGGGCAGTGCGTTTCCCTACGCTCGGCGTGCACAGAGGGGCTCGAAGGGGCTACGGGCCTGGATGGTGCGTAGCAGACCCAGGTGCGCCTGGGGTTACTCAGTGTTCCTGCCGGGAACAGGGCGCCCCGGCTAGCCTCCCAGGTGTCCAGAAAGCTGTGCTGCCGTTCAAGGTATGCAGAGCAGAGGCCACCGCCTCCTGGAAACTGCAGCACGCCTCCGCTTCTGCACGGCAAACCAGGGCCTTACTTCCAGGCATGGCTTCATGCTGGGTGTGCCGGGAGCCACACAGCACGCTAAGATGCTGACTTTCTCCTCGAGCAGGGTGACTTCAGGCACGAGGGCGGGCCTCGCAGTGTTGCAAGCACAGCGTTCTCTCACGGCAGCTCACACAAGGGCCGTGACAGGGTCTTCCTGGGCACTTCGCACCCACCAGCCACGTTGTCCCGAAGGGCGTTCGAGGGCTCTGGAGACGTAGCGCTCCTCAAGGAACGCGCAGTGTGTGGTTGCCCAGCACTCGGCACGCACGGGGGTCCTCCGAGGGAATCAACCAGTGGACCTCGACGTTGCTCAGCCGGCCCACAGGTGTCTGGAGGCACTCAGGGACCTTGGAGGGAAAATGCTGCACGCCCGTGGGGCCTAGGAGTCCCCGGGCGTGTACTGCCTTGAGAGCAAAGCGACTAAGAACTCCCGGAAAGAGCCGCGTGCCTCCCTTTCTGCGCGGCTACTCAGGGCCTAACCTGGAGGCCAGCTCTCACGTTGAGGTTCCCTTTGGCTCTAGAGCCTGCCGTGCGGACGGCCACCGCGGCCGCGGAAGCCCCTGGTTTAGAGAGCGCAAACTCATAATTTTCCCCGAAGCACTCTTCCAGGGCTCACCGGCCCGTCGGGAGCCGGGAATGTCAGGGAGCGTCAAGGCAGGCATGAAGGCCGCCCTCCAAATGGGAAAGCAGGGCTAGTTCCAGCAGGCCCCCGGGTTCATGGGCACACTCAGCGTACATCCCTGTGGTTTCTGGCGAGTCCCGGGAGACACCGGTCACCCTGCGTTTCCTTCCCCGAGTCAACTGATCGAAGGAGGGAGTCCCGCATCCAGCGAACTGTCTCAACCAAGGAAGGCCGTAGCTGCTCCTCCGGGCCTGGGGCTGCCTGCCGTGCCAAAGAAGGAACAGGACTTGAATTGCAGTAAGAACCCAAGCCGCCGTCCTCTAGGAGGCACGGTGCCTTCGGTCAGGGGGTCCCGGACGGAATGCGGAGACGAGGGTTACTCTGAGCGCAGCTCCGATTAGGGCAACGCGTAAGCCCTCCGCGCCATGTGGGATGTGGCAGAACGGTGTTCGTGAACGTGTGCGAGTGCTGAGGAAACCAAGCTGCTCCAGAAGAGAGGGCAGTGCGTTTCCCTACGCTCGGCGTGCACAGAGGGGCTCTAAGGGGCTACGGGCCTGGATGGTGCGTAGCAGACCCAGGTGCGCCTGGGGTTACTCAGTGTTCCTGCCGGGAACAGGGCGCCCCGGCTAGCCTCCAGGTGTCCAGAAAGCTGTGCTGCCGTTCAAGGTATGCAGAGCAGAGGCCACCGCCTCCTGGAAACTGCAGCACGCCTCCGCTTCTGCACGGCAAACCAGGGCCTTACTTCAGGCATGGCTTCATGCTGGGTGTGCCGGGAGCCACACAGCACGCTAAGATGCTGACTTTCTCCTCGAGCAGGGTGACTTCAGGCACGAGGGCGGGCCTCGCAGTGTTGCAAGCACAGCGTTCTCTCACGGCAGCTCACACAAGGGCCATGACAGGGTCTTCCTGGGCACTTCGCACCCACCAGCCACGTTGTCCCGAAGGGCGTTCGAGGGCTCTGGAGACGTAGCGCTCCTCAAGGAACGCGCGGTGTGTGGTTGCCCAGCACTCGGCACGCACGGGGGTCCTCCGAGGGAATCAGCCAGTGGACCTCGACGTTGCTCAGCCGGCCCACAGGTGTCTGGAGGCACTCAGGGACCTTGGAGGGAAAATGCTGCACGCCCGTGGGGCCTAGGAGTCCCCGGGCGTGTACTGCCTTGAGAGCAAAGCGACTAAGAACTCCCGGAAAGAGCCGCATGCCTCCCTTTCTGCGCGGCTACTCAGGGCCTAACCTGGAGGCCAGCTCTCACGTTGAGGTTCCCTTTGGCTCTAGAGCCTGCCGTGCGGACGGCCACCGCGGCCGCGGAAGCCCCTGGTTTAGAGAGCGCAAACTCCATAATTTTCCCCGAAGCACTCTTCCAGGGCTCACCGGCCCGTCGGGAGCCGGGAATGTCAGGGAGCGTCAAGGCAGGCATGAAGGCCGCCCTCCAAATGGGAAAGCAGGGCTAGTTCCAGCAGGCCCCCGGGTTCATGGGCACACTCAGCGTACATCCCTGTGGTTTCTGGCGAGTCCCGGGAGACACCGGTCACCCTGCGTTTCCTTCCCCGAGTCAACTGATCGAAGGAGGGAGTCCCGCATCCAGCGAACTGTCTCAACCAAGGAAGGCCGTAGCTGCTCCTCCGGGCCTGGGGCTGCCTGCCGTGCCAAAGAAGGAACAGGACTTGAATTGCAGTAAGAACCCAAGCCGCCGTCCTCTAGGAGGCACGGTGCCCTTCGGTGAGGGGGGTCCCGGACGGAATGCGGGAGACGAGGGTTACTCTGAGCGCAGCTCCGATTAGGGCAACGCGTAAGCCCTCCGCGCCATGTGGGATGTGGCAGAACGGTGTTCGTGAACGTGTGAGAGTGCTGAGGAAAACCAAGCTGCTCCAGAAGAGAGGGCAGTGCGTTTCCCTACGCTCGGCGTGCACAGAGGGGCTCTAAGGGGCTACGGGCCTGGATGGTGCGTAGCAGACCCAGGTGCGCCTGGGGTTACTCAGTGTTCCTGCCGGGAACAGGGCGCCCCGGCTAGCCTCCCAGGTGTCCAGAAAGCTGTGCTGCCGTTCAAGGTATGCAGAGCAGAGGCCACCGCCTCCTGGAAACTGCAGCACGCCTCCGCTTCTGCACGGCAAACCAGGGCCTTACTTCCAGGCATGGCTTCATGCTGGGTGTGCCGGGAGCCACACAGCACGCTAAGATGCTGACTTTCTCCTCGAGCAGGGTGACTTCAGGCACGAGGGCGGGCCTCGCAGTGTTGCAAGCACAGCGTTCTCTCACGGCAGCTCACACAAGGGCCATGACAGGGTCTTCCTGGGCACTTCGCACCCACCAGCCACGTTGTCCCGAAGGGCGTTCGAGGGCTCTGGAGACGTAGCGCTCCTCAAGGAACGCGCGGTGTGTGGTTGCCCAGCACTCGGCACGCACGGGGGTCCTCCGAGGGAATCAGCCAGTGGACCTCGACGTTGCTCAGCCGGCCCACAGGTGTCTGGAGGCACTCAGGGACCTTGGAGGAAAATGCTGCACGCCCGTGGGGCCTAGAGTCCCCGGGCGTGTACTGCCTTGAGAGCAAAGCGACTAAGAACTCCCGGAAAGAGCCGCATGCCTCCCTTTCTGCGCGGCTACTCAGGGCCTAACCTGGAGGCCAGCTCTCACGTTGAGGTTCCCTTTGGCTCTAGAGCCTGCCGTGCGGACGGCCACCGCGGCCGCGGAAGCCCCTGGTTTAGAGAGCGCAAACTCATAATTTTCCCCGAAGCACTCTTCCAGGGCTCACCGGCCCGTCGGGAGCCGGGAATGTCAGGGAGCGTCAAGGGCAGGCATGAAGGCCGCCCTCCAAATGGGAAAGCAGGGCTAGTTCCAGCAGGCCCCCGGGTTCATGGGCACACTCAGCGTACATCCCTGTGGTTTCTGGCGAGTCCGGGAGACACCGGTCACCCTGCGTTTCCTTCCCCGAGTCAACTGATCGAAGGAGGGAGTCCCGCATCCAGCGAACTGTCTCAACAAGGAAGGCCGTAGCTGCTCCTCTGGGCCTGGGGCTGCCCTGCAGTGCCAAAGAAGGAACAGGACTTGAATTGCAGTAAGAACCCAAGCCGCCGTCCTCTAGGAGGCACGGTGCCTTCGGTGAGGGGGGGTCCCGGACGGAATGCGGAGACGAGGGTTACTCTGAGCGCAGCTCCGATTAGGGCAACGCGTAAGCCCTCCGCGCCATGTGGGATGTGGCAGAACGGTGTTCGTGAACGTGTGCGAGTGCTGAGGAAACCAAGCTGCTCCAGAAGAGAGGGCAGTGCGTTTCCCTACGCTCGGCGTGCACAGAGGGGCTCTAAGGGGCTACGGGCCTGGATGGTGCGTAGCAGACCCAGGTGCGCCTGGGGTTACTCAGTGTTCCTGCCGGGAACAGGGCGCCCCGGCTAGCCTCCCAGGTGTCCAGAAAGCTGTGCTGCCGTTCAAGGTATGCAGAGCAGAGGCCACCGCCTCCTGGAAACTGCAGCACGCCTCCGCTTCTGCACGGCAAACCAGGGCCTTACTTCCAGGCATGGCTTCATGCTGGGTGTGCCGGGAGCCACACAGCACGCTAAGATGCTGACTTTCTCCTCGAGCAGGGTGACTTCAGGCACGAGGGCGGGCCTCGCAGTGTTGCAAGCACAGCGTTCTCTCACGGCAGCTCACACAAGGGCCATGACAGGGTCTTCCTGGGCACTTCGCACCCACCAGCCACGTTGTCCCGAAGGGCGTTCGAGGGCTCTGGAGACGTAGCGCTCCTCAAGGAACGCGCGGTGTGTGGTTGCCCAGCACTCGGCACGCACGGGGGTCCTCCGAGGGAATCAGCCAGTGGACCTCGACGTTGCTCAGCCGGCCCACAGGTGTCTGGAGGCACTCAGGGACCTTGGAGGGAAAATGCTGCACGCCCGTGGGGCCTAGGAGTCCCCGGGCGTGTACTGCCTTGAGAGCAAAGCGACTAAGAACTCCCGGAAAGAGCCGCATGCCTCCCTTTCTGCGCGGCTACTCAGGGCCTAACCTGGAGGCCAGCTCTCACGTTGAGGTTCCCTTTGGCTCTAGAGCCTGCCGTGCGGACGGCCACCGCGGCCGCGGAAGCCCCTGGTTTAGAGAGCGCAAACTCATAATTTTCCCCGAAGCACTCTTCCAGGGCTCACCGGCCCGTCGGGAGCCGGGAATGTCAGGGAGCGTCAAGGCAGGCATGAAGGCCGCCCTCCAAATGGGAAAGCAGGGCTAGTTCCAGCAGGCCCCCGGGTTCATGGGCACACTCAGCGTACATCCCTGTGGTTTCTGGCGAGTCCCGGGAGACACCGGTCACCCTGCGTTTCCTTCCCCGAGTCAACTGATCGAAGGAGGGAGTCCCGCATCCAGCGAACTGTCTCAACCAAGGAAGGCCGTAGCTGCTCCTCTGGGCCTGGGGCTGCCTGCAGTGCCAAAGAAGGAACAGGACTTGAATTGCAGTAAGAACCCAAGCCGCCGTCCTCTAGGAGGCACGGTGCCTTCGGTGAGGGGGTCCCGGACGGAATGCGGAGACGAGGGTTACTCTGAGCGCAGCTCCGATTAGGGCAACGCGTAAGCCCTCCGCGCCATGTGGGATGTGGCAGAACGGTGTTCGTGAACGTGTGCGAGTGCTGAGGAAACCAAGCTGCTCCAGAAGAGAGGGCAGTGCGTTTCCCTACGCTCGGCGTGCACAGAGGGGCTCTAAGGGGCTACGGGCCTGGATGGTGCGTAGCAGACCCAGGTGCGCCTGGGGTTACTCAGTGTTCCTGCCGGGAACAGGGCGCCCCGGCTAGCCTCCCAGGTGTCCAGAAAGCTGTGCTGCCGTTCAAGGTATGCAGAGCAGAGGCCACCGCCTCCTGGAAACTGCAGCACGCCTCCGCTTCTGCACGGCAAACCAGGGCCTTACTTACAGGCATGGCTTCATGCTGGGTGTGCCGGGAGCCACACAGCACGCTAAGATGCTGACTTTCTCCTCGAGCAGGGTGACTTCAGGCACGAGGGCGGGCCTCGCAGTGTTGCAAGCACAGCGTTCTCTCACGGCAGCTCACACAAGGGCCATGACAGGGTCTTCCTGGGCACTTCGCACCCACCAGCCACGTTGTCCCGAAGGGCGTTCGAGGGCTCTGGAGACGTAGCGCTCCTCAAGGAACGCGCGGTGTGTGGTTGCCCAGCACTCGGCACGCACGGGGGTCCTCCGAGGGAATCAGCCAGTGGACCTCGACGTTGCTCAGCCGGCCCACAGGTGTCTGGAGGCACTCAGGGACCTTGGAGGGAAAATGCTGCACGCCCGTGGGGCCTAGGAGTCCCCGGGCGTGTACTGCCTTGAGAGCAAAGCGACTAAGAACTCCCGGAAAGAGCCGCATGCCTCCCTTTCTGCGCGGCTACTCAGGGCCTAACCTGGAGGCCAGCTCTCACGTTGAGGTTCCCTTTGGCTCTAGAGCCTGCCGTGCGGACGGCCACCGCGGCCGCGGAAGCCCCTGGTTTAGAGAGCGCAAACTCATAATTTTCCCCGAAGCACTCTTCCAGGGCTCACCGGCCCGTCGGGAGCCGGGAATGTCAGGGAGCGTCAAGGCAGGCATGAAGGCCGCCCTCCAAATGGGAAAGCAGGGCTAGTTCCAGCAGGCCCCCGGGTTCATGGGCACACTCAGCGTACATCCCTGTGGTTTCTGGCGAGTCCCGGGAGACACCGGTCACCCTGCGTTTCCTTCCCCGAGTCAACTGATCGAAGGAGGGAGTCCCGCATCCAGCGAACTGTCTCAACCAAGGAAGGCCGTAGCTGCTCCTCTGGGCCTGGGGCTGCCTGCAGTGCCAAAGAAGGAACAGGACTTGAATTGCAGTAAGAACCCAAGCCGCCGTCCTCTAGGAGGCACGGTGCCTTCGGTGAGGGGGTCCCGGACGGAATGCGGAGACGAGGGTTACTCTGAGCGCAGCTCCGATTAGGGCAACGCGTAAGCCCTCCGCGCCATGTGGGATGTGGCAGAACGGTGTTCGTGAACGTGTGCGAGTGCTGAGGAAACCAAGCTGCTCCAGAAGAGAGGGCAGTGCGTTTCCCTACGCTCGGCGTGCACAGAGGGGCTCTAAGGGGCTACGGGCCTGGATGGTGCGTAGCAGACCCAGGTGCGCCTGGGGTTACTCAGTGTTCCTGCCGGGAACAGGGCGCCCCGGCTAGCCTCCCAGGTGTCCAGAAAGCTGTGCTGCCGTTCAAGGTATGCAGAGCAGAGGCCACCGCCTCCTGGAAACTGCAGCACGCCTCCGCTTCTGCACGGCAAACCAGGGCCTTACTTCCAGGCATGGCTTCATGCTGGGTGTGCCGGGAGCCACACAGCACGCTAAGATGCTGACTTTCTCCTCGAGCAGGGTGACTTCAGGCACGAGGGCGGGCCTCGCAGTGTTGCAAGCACAGCGTTCTCTCACGGCAGCTCACACAAGGGCCATGACAGGGTCTTCCTGGGCACTTCGCACCCACCAGCCACGTTGTCCCGAAGGGCGTTCGAGGGCTCTGGAGACGTAGCGCTCCTCAAGGAACGCGCGGTGTGTGGTTGCCCAGCACTCGGCACGCACGGGGGTCCTCCGAGGGAATCAGCCAGTGGACCTCGACGTTGCTCAGCCGGCCCACAGGTGTCTGGAGGCACTCAGGGACCTTGGAGGGAAAATGCTGCACGCCCGTGGGGCCTAGGAGTCCCCGGGCGTGTACTGCCTTGAGAGCAAAGCGACTAAGAACTCCCGGAAAGAGCCGCATGCCTCCCTTTCTGCGCGGCTACTCAGGGCCTAACCTGGAGGCCAGCTCTCACGTTGAGGTTCCCTTTGGCTCTAGAGCCTGCCGTGCGGACGGCCACCGCGGCCGCGGAAGCCCCTGGTTTAGAGAGCGCAAACTCATAATTTTCCCCGAAGCACTCTTCCAGGGCTCACCGGCCCGTCGGGAGCCGGGAATGTCAGGGAGCGTCAAGGCAGGCATGAAGGCCGCCCTCCAAATGGGAAAGCAGGGCTAGTTCCAGCAGGCCCCCGGGTTCATGGGCACACTCAGCGTACATCCCTGTGGTTTCTGGCGAGTCCCGGGAGACACCGGTCACCCTGCGTTTCCTTCCCCGAGTCAACTGATCGAAGGAGGGAGTCCCGCATCCAGCGAACTGTCTCAACCAAGGAAGGCCGTAGCTGCTCCTCTGGGCCTGGGGCTGCCTGCAGTGCCAAAGAAGGAACAGGACTTGAATTGCAGTAAGAACCCAAGCCGCCGTCCTCTAGGAGGCACGGTGCCTTCGGTGAGGGGGTCCCGGACGGAATGCGGAGACGAGGGTTACTCTGAGCGCAGCTCCGATTAGGGCAACGCGTAAGCCCTCCGCGCCATGTGGGATGTGGCAGAACGGTGTTCGTGAACGTGTGCGAGTGCTGAGGAAACCAAGCTGCTCCAGAAGAGAGGGCAGTGCGTTTCCCTACGCTCGGCGTGCACAGAGGGGCTCTAAGGGGCTACGGGCCTGGATGGTGCGTAGCAGACCCAGGTGCGCCTGGGGTTACTCAGTGTTCCTGCCGGGAACAGGGCGCCCCGGCTAGCCTCCCAGGTGTCCAGAAAGCTGTGCTGCCGTTCAAGGTATGCAGAGCAGAGGCCACCGCCTCCTGGAAACTGCAGCACGCCTCCGCTTCTGCACGGCAAACCAGGGCCTTACTTCCAGGCATGGCTTCATGCTGGGTGTGCCGGGAGCCACACAGCACGCTAAGATGCTGACTTTCTCCTCGAGCAGGGTGACTTCAGGCACGAGGGCGGGCCTCGCAGTGTTGCAAGCACAGCGTTCTCTCACGGCAGCTCACACAAGGGCCATGACAGGGTCTTCCTGGGCACTTCGCACCCACCAGCCACGTTGTCCCGAAGGGCGTTCGAGGGCTCTGGAGACGTAGCGCTCCTCAAGGAACGCGCGGTGTGTGGTTGCCCAGCACTCGGCACGCACGGGGGTCCTCCGAGGGAATCAGCCAGTGGACCTCGACGTTGCTCAGCCGGCCCACAGGTGTCTGGAGGCACTCAGGGACCTTGGAGGGAAAATGCTGCACGCCCGTGGGGCCTAGGAGTCCCCGGGCGTGTACTGCCTTGAGAGCAAAGCGACTAAGAACTCCCGGAAAGAGCCGCATGCCTCCCTTTCTGCGCGGCTACTCAGGGCCTAACCTGGAGGCCAGCTCTCACGTTGAGGTTCCCTTTGGCTCTAGAGCCTGCCGTGCGGACGGCCACCGCGGCCGCGGAAGCCCCTGGTTTAGAGAGCGCAAACTCATAATTTTCCCCGAAGCACTCTTCCAGGGCTCACCGGCCCGTCGGGAGCCGGGAATGTCAGGGAGCGTCAAGGCAGGCATGAAGGCCGCCCTCCAAATGGGAAAGCAGGGCTAGTTCCAGCAGGCCCCCGGGTTCATGGGCACACTCAGCGTACATCCCTGTGGTTTCTGGCGAGTCCCGGGAGACACCGGTCACCCTGCGTTTCCTTCCCCGAGTCAACTGATCGAAGGAGGGAGTCCCGCATCCAGCGAACTGTCTCAACCAAGGAAGGCCGTAGCTGCTCCTCTGGGCCTGGGGCTGCCTGCAGTGCCAAAGAAGGAACAGGACTTGAATTGCAGTAAGAACCCAAGCCGCCGTCCTCTAGGAGGCACGGTGCCTTCGGTCAGGGGGTCCCGGACGGAATGCGGAGACGAGGGTTACTCTGAGCGCAGCTCCGATTAGGGCAACGCGTAAGCCCTCCGCGCCATGTGGGATGTGGCAGAACGGTGTTCGTGAACGTGTGCGAGTGCTGAGGAAACCAAGCTGCTCCAGAAGAGAGGGCAGTGCGTTTCCCTACGCTCGGCGTGCACAGAGGGGCTCTAAGGGGCTACGGGCCTGGATGGTGCGTAGCAGACCCAGGTGCGCCTGGGGTTACTCAGTGTTCCTGCCGGGAACAGGGCGCCCCGGCTAGCCTCCCAGGTGTCCAGAAAGCTGTGCTGCCGTTCAAGGTATGCAGAGCAGAGGCCACCGCCTCCTGGAAACTGCAGCACGCCTCCGCTTCTGCACGGCAAACCAGGGCCTTACTTCCAGGCATGGCTTCATGCTGGGTGTGCCGGGAGCCACACAGCACGCTAAGATGCTGACTTTCTCCTCGAGCAGGGTGACTTCAGGCACGAGGGCGGGCCTCGCAGTGTTGCAAGCACAGCGTTCTCTCACGGCAGCTCACACAAGGGCCATGACAGGGTCTTCCTGGGCACTTCGCACCCACCAGCCACGTTGTCCCGAAGGGCGTTCGAGGGCTCTGGAGACGTAGCGCTCCTCAAGGAACGCGCGGTGTGTGGTTGCCCAGCACTCGGCACGCACGGGGGTCCTCCGAGGGAATCAGCCAGTGGACCTCGACGTTGCTCAGCCGGCCCACAGGTGTCTGGAGGCACTCAGGGACCTTGGAGGGAAAATGCTGCACGCCCGTGGGGCCTAGGAGTCCCCGGGCGTGTACTGCCTTGAGAGCAAAGCGACTAAGAACTCCCGGAAAGAGCCGCATGCCTCCCTTTCTGCGCGGCTACTCAGGGCCTAACCTGGAGGCCAGCTCTCACGTTGAGGTTCCCTTTGGCTCTAGAGCCTGCCGTGCGGACGGCCACCGCGGCCGCGGAAGCCCCTGGTTTAGAGAGCGCAAACTCATAATTTTCCCCGAAGCACTCTTCCAGGGCTCACCGGCCCGTCGGGAGCCGGGAATGTCAGGGAGCGTCAAGGCAGGCATGAAGGCCGCCCTCCAAATGGGAAAGCAGGGCTAGTTCCAGCAGGCCCCTGGGTTCATGGGCACACTCAGCGTACATCCCTGTGGTTTCTGGCGAGTCCCGGGAGACACCGGTCACCCTGCGTTTCCTTCCCCGAGTCAACTGATCGAAGGAGGGAGTCCCGCATCCAGCGAACTGTCTCAACCAAGGAAGGCCGTAGCTGCTCCTCCGGGCCTGGGGCTGCCTGCAGTGCCAAAGAAGGAACAGGACTTGAATTGCAGTAAGAACCCAAGCCGCCGTCCTCTAGGAGGCACGGTGCCTTCGGTCAGGGGGTCCCGGACGGAATGCGGAGACGAGGGTTACTCTGAGCGCAGCTCCGATTAGGGCAACGCGTAAGCCCTCCGCGCCATGTGGGATGTGGCAGAACGGTGTTCGTGAACGTGTGCGAGTGCTGAGGAAACCAAGCTGCTCCAGAAGAGAGGGCAGTGCGTTTCCCTATGCTCGGCGTGCACAGAGGGGCTCTAAGGGGCTACGGGCCTGGATGGTGCGTAGCAGACCCAGGTGCGCCTGGGGTTACTCAGTGTTCCTGCCGGGAACAGGGCGCCCCGGCTAGCCTCCCAGGTGTCCAGAAAGCTGTGCTGCCGTTCAAGGTATGCAGAGCAGAGGCCACCGCCTCCTGGAAACTGCAGCACGCCTCCGCTTCTGCACGGCAAACCAGGGCCTTACTTCCAGGCATGGCTTCATGCTGGGTGTGCCGGGAGCCACACAGCACGCTAAGATGCTGACTTTCTCCTCGAGCAGGGTGACTTCAGGCACGAGGGCGGGCCTCGCAGTGTTGCAAGCACAGCGTTCTCTCACGGCAGCTCACACAAGGGCCGTGACAGGGTCTTCGTGGGCACTTCGCACCCACCAGCCACGTTGTCCCGAAGGGCGTTCGAGGGCTCTGGAGACGTAGCGCTCCTCAAGGAACGCGCGGTGTGTGGTTGCCCAGCACTCGGCACGCACGGGGGTCCTCCGAGGGAATCAGCCAGTGGACCTCGACGTTGCTCAGCCGGCCCACAGGTGTCTGGAGGCACTCAGGGACCTTGGAGGGAAAATGCTGCACGCCCGTGGGGCCTAGGAGTCCCCGGGCGTGTACTGCCTTGAGAGCAAAGCGACTAAGAACTCCCGGAAAGAGCCGCATGCCTCCCTTTCTGCGCGGCTACTCAGGGCCTAACCTGGAGGCCAGCTCTCACGTTGAGGTTCCCTTTGGCTCTAGAGCCTGCCGTGCGGACGGCCACCGCGGCCGCGGAAGCCCCTGGTTTAGAGAGCGCAAACTCATAATTTTCCCCGAAGCACTCTTCCAGGGCTCACCGGCCCGTCGGGAGCCGGGAATGTCAGGGAGCGTCAAGGCAGGCATGAAGGCCGCCCTCCAAATGGGAAAGCAGGGCTAGTTCCAGCAGGCCCCCGGGTTCATGGGCACACTCAGCGTACATCCCTGTGGTTTCTGGCGAGTCCCGGGAGACACCGGTCACCCTGCGTTTCCTTCCCCGAGTCAACTGATCGAAGGAGGGAGTCCCGCATCCAGCGAACTGTCTCAACCAAGGAAGGCCGTAGCTGCTCCTCCGGGCCTGGGGCTGCCTGCCGTGCCAAAGAAGGAACAGGACTTGAATTGCAGTAAGAACCCAAGCCGCCGTCCTCTAGGAGGCACGGTGCCTTCGGTCAGGGGGTCCCGGACGGAATGCGGAGACGAGGGTTACTCTGAGCGCAGCTCCGATTAGGGCAACGCGTAAGCCCTCCGCGCCATGTGGGATGTGGCAGAACGGTGTTCGTGAACGTGTGCGAGTGCTGAGGAAACCAAGCTGCTCCAGAAGAGAGGGCAGTGCGTTTCCCTACGCTCGGCGTGCACAGAGGGGCTCTAAGGGGCTACGGGCCTGGATGGTGCGTAGCAGACCCAGGTGCGCCTGGGGTTACTCAGTGTTCCTGCCGGGAACAGGGCGCCCCGGCTAGCCTCCCAGGTGTCCAGAAAGCTGTGCTGCCGTTCAAGGTATGCAGAGCAGAGGCCACCGCCTCCTGGAAACTGCAGCACGCCTCCGCTTCTGCACGGCAAACCAGGGCCTTACTTCCAGGCATGGCTTCATGCTGGGTGTGCCGGGAGCCACACAGCACGCTAAGATGCTGACTTTCTCCTCGAGCAGGGTGACTTCAGGCACGAGGGCGGGCCTCGCAGTGTTGCAAGCACAGCGTTCTCTCACGGCAGCTCACACAAGGGCCATGACAGGGTCTTCCTGGGCACTTCGCACCCACCAGCCACGTTGTCCCGAAGGGCGTTCGAGGGCTCTGGAGACGTAGCGCTCCTCAAGGAACGCGCGGTGTGTGGTTGCCCAGCACTCGGCACGCACGGGGGTCCTCCGAGGGAATCAGCCAGTGGACCTCGACGTTGCTCAGCCGGCGCACAGGTGTCTGGAGGCACTCAGGGACCTTGGAGGGAAAATGCTGCACGCCCGTGGGGCCTAGGAGTCCCCGGGCGTGTACTGCCTTGAGAGCAAAGCGACTAAGAACTCCCGGAAAGAGCCGCATGCCTCCCTTTCTGCGCGGCTACTCAGGGCCTAACCTGGAGGCCAGCTCTCACGTTGAGGTTCCCTTTGGCTCTAGAGCCTGCCGTGCGGACGGCCACCGCGGCCGCGGAAGCCCCTGGTTTAGAGAGCGCAAACTCATAATTTTCCCCGAAGCACTCTTCCAGGGCTCACCGGCCCGTCGGGAGCCGGGAATGTCAGGGAGCGTCAAGGCAGGCATGAAGGCCGCCCTCCAAATGGGAAAGCAGGGCTAGTTCCAGCAGGCCCCCGGGTTCATGGGCACACTCAGCGTACATCCCTGTGGTTTCTGGCGAGTCCCGGGAGACACCGGTCACCCTGCGTTTCCTTCCCCGAGTCAACTGATCGAAGGAGGGAGTCCCGCATCCAGCGAACTGTCTCAACCAAGGAAGGCCGTAGCTGCTCCTCTGGGCCTGGGGCTGCCTGCAGTGCCAAAGAAGGAACAGGACTTGAATTGCAGTAAGAACCCAAGCCGCCGTCCTCTAGGAGGCACGGTGCCTTCGGTCAGGGGGTCCCGGACGGAATGCGGAGACGAGGGTTACTCTGAGCGCAGCTCCGATTAGGGCAACGCGTAAGCCCTCCGCGCCATGTGGGATGTGGCAGAACGGTGTTCGTGAACGTGTGCGAGTGCTGAGGAAACCAAGCTGCTCCAGAAGAGAGGGCAGTGCGTTTCCCTACGCTCGGCGTGCACAGAGGGGCTCTAAGGGGCTACGGGCCTGGATGGTGCGTAGCAGACCCAGGTGCGCCTGGGGTTACTCAGTGTTCCTGCCGGGAACAGGGCGCCCCGGCTAGCCTCCCAGGTGTCCAGAAAGCTGTGCTGCCGTTCAAGGTATGCAGAGCAGAGGCCACCGCCTCCTGGAAACTGCAGCACGCCTCCGCTTCTGCACGGCAAACCAGGGCCTTACTTCCAGGCATGGCTTCATGCTGGGTGTGCCGGGAGCCACACAGCACGCTAAGATGCTGACTTTCTCCTCGAGCAGGGTGACTTCAGGCACGAGGGCGGGCCTCGCAGTGTTGCAAGCACAGCGTTCTCTCACGGCAGCTCACACAAGGGCCATGACAGGGTCTTCCTGGGCACTTCGCACCCACCAGCCACGTTGTCCCGAAGGGCGTTCGAGGGCTCTGGAGACGTAGCGCTCCTCAAGGAACGCGCGGTGTGTGGTTGCCCAGCACTCGGCACGCACGGGGGTCCTCCGAGGGAATCAGCCAGTGGACCTCGACGTTGCTCAGCCGGCCCACAGGTGTCTGGAGGCACTCAGGGACCTTGGAGGGAAAATGCTGCACGCCCGTGGGGCCTAGGAGTCCCCGGGCGTGTACTGCCTTGAGAGCAAAGCGACTAAGAACTCCCGGAAAGAGCCGCATGCCTCCCTTTCTGCGCGGCTACTCAGGGCCTAACCTGGAGGCCAGCTCTCACGTTGAGGTTCCCTTTGGCTCTAGAGCCTGCCGTGCGGACGGCCACCGCGGCCGCGGAAGCCCCTGGTTTAGAGAGCGCAAACTCATAATTTTCCCCGAAGCACTCTTCCAGGGCTCACCGGCCCGTCGGGAGCCGGGAATGTCAGGGAGCGTCAAGGCAGGCATGAAGGCCGCCCTCCAAATGGGAAAGCAGGGCTAGTTCCAGCAGGCCCCCGGGTTCATGGGCACACTCAGCGTACATCCCTGTGGTTTCTGGCGAGTCCCGGGAGACACCGGTCACCCTGCGTTTCCTTCCCCGAGTCAACTGATCGAAGGAGGGAGTCCCGCATCCAGCGAACTGTCTCAACCAAGGAAGGCCGTAGCTGCTCCTCTGGGCCTGGGGCTGCCTGCAGTGCCAAAGAAGGAACAGGACTTGAATTGCAGTAAGAACCCAAGCCGCCGTCCTCTAGGAGGCACGGTGCCTTCGGTGAGGGGGTCCCGGACGGAATGCGGAGACGAGGGTTACTCTGAGCGCAGCTCCGATTAGGGCAACGCGTAAGCCCTCCGCGCCATGTGGGATGTGGCAGAACGGTGTTCGTGAACGTGTGCGAGTGCTGAGGAAACCAAGCTGCTCCAGAAGAGAGGGCAGTGCGTTTCCCTACGCTCGGCGTGCACAGAGGGGCTCTAAGGGGCTACGGGCCTGGATGGTGCGTAGCAGACCCAGGTGCGCCTGGGGTTACTCAGTGTTCCTGCCGGGAACAGGGCGCCCCGGCTAGCCTCCCAGGTGTCCAGAAAGCTGTGCTGCCGTTCAAGGTATGCAGAGCAGAGGCCACCGCCTCCTGGAAACTGCAGCACGCCTCCGCTTCTGCACGGCAAACCAGGGCCTTACTTCCAGGCATGGCTTCATGCTGGGTGTGCCGGGAGCCACACAGCACGCTAAGATGCTGACTTTCTCCTCGAGCAGGGTGACTTCAGGCACGAGGGCGGGCCTCGCAGTGTTGCAAGCACAGCGTTCTCTCACGGCAGCTCACACAAGGGCCGTGACAGGGTCTTCCTGGGCACTTCGCACCCACCAGCCACGTTGTCCCGAAGGGCGTTCGAGGGCTCTGGAGACGTAGCGCTCCTCAAGGAACGCGCGGTGTGTGGTTGCCCAGCACTCGGCACGCACGGGGGTCCTCCGAGGGAATCAGCCAGTGGACCTCGACGTTGCTCAGCCGGCCCACAGGTGTCTGGAGGCACTCAGGGACCTTGGAGGGAAAATGCTGCACGCCCGTGGGGCCTAGGAGTCCCCGGGCGTGTACTGCCTTGAGAGCAAAGCGACTAAGAACTCCCGGAAAGAGCCGCATGCCTCCCTTTCTGCGCGGCTACTCAGGGCCTAACCTGGAGGCCAGCTCTCACGTTGAGGTTCCCTTTGGCTCTAGAGCCTGCCGTGCGGACGGCCACCGCGGCCGCGGAAGCCCCTGGTTTAGAGAGCGCAAACTCATAATTTTCCCCGAAGCACTCTTCCAGGGCTCACCGGCCCGTCGGGAGCCGGGAATGTCAGGGAGCGTCAAGGCAGGCATGAAGGCCGCCCTCCAAATGGGAAAGCAGGGCTAGTTCCAGCAGGCCCCCGGGTTCATGGGCACACTCAGCGTACATCCCTGTGGTTTCTGGCGAGTCCCGGGAGACACCGGTCACCCTGCGTTTCCTTCCCCGAGTCAACTGATCGAAGGAGGGAGTCCCGCATCCAGCGAACTGTCTCAACCAAGGAAGGCCGTAGCTGCTCCTCCGGGCCTGGGGCTGCCTGCCGTGCCAAAGAAGGAACAGGACTTGAATTGCAGTAAGAACCCAAGCCGCCGTCCTCTAGGAGGCACGGTGCCTTCGGTCAGGGGGTCCCGGACGGAATGCGGAGACGAGGGTTACTCTGAGCGCAGCTCCGATTAGGGCAACGCGTAAGCCCTCCGCGCCATGTGGGATGTGGCAGAACGGTGTTCGTGAACGTGTGCGAGTGCTGAGGAAACCAAGCTGCTCCAGAAGAGAGGGCAGTGCGTTTCCCTACGCTCGGCGTGCACAGAGGGGCTCTAAGGGGCTACGGGCCTGGATGGTGCGTAGCAGACCCAGGTGCGCCTGGGGTTACTCAGTGTTCCTGCCGGGAACAGGGCGCCCCGGCTAGCCTCCCAGGTGTCCAGAAAGCTGTGCTGCCGTTCAAGGTATGCAGAGCAGAGGCCACCGCCTCCTGGAAACTGCAGCACGCCTCCGCTTCTGCACGGCAAACCAGGGCCTTACTTCCAGGCATGGCTTCATGCTGGGTGTGCCGGGAGCCACACAGCACGCTAAGATGCTGACTTTCTCCTCGAGCAGGGTGACTTCAGGCACGAGGGCGGGCCTCGCAGTGTTGCAAGCACAGCGTTCTCTCACGGCAGCTCACACAAGGGCCATGACAGGGTCTTCCTGGGCACTTCGCACCCACCAGCCACGTTGTCCCGAAGGGCGTTCGAGGGCTCTGGAGACGTAGCGCTCCTCAAGGAACGCGCGGTGTGTGGTTGCCCAGCACTCGGCACGCACGGGGGTCCTCCGAGGGAATCAGCCAGTGGACCTCGACGTTGCTCAGCCGGCCCACAGGTGTCTGGAGGCACTCAGGGACCTTGGAGGGAAAATGCTGCACGCCCGTGGGGCCTAGGAGTCCCCGGGCGTGTACTGCCTTGAGAGCAAAGCGACTAAGAACTCCCGGAAAGAGCCGCATGCCTCCCTTTCTGCGCGGCTACTCAGGGCCTAACCTGGAGGCCAGCTCTCACGTTGAGGTTCCCTTTGGCTCTAGAGCCTGCCGTGCGGACGGCCACCGCGGCCGCGGAAGCCCCTGGTTTAGAGAGCGCAAACTCATAATTTTCCCCGAAGCACTCTTCCAGGGCTCACCGGCCCGTCGGGAGCCGGGAATGTCAGGGAGCGTCAAGGCAGGCATGAAGGCCGCCCTCCAAATGGGAAAGCAGGGCTAGTTCCAGCAGGCCCCCGGGTTCATGGGCACACTCAGCGTACATCCCTGTGGTTTCTGGCGAGTCCCGGGAGACACCGGTCACCCTGCGTTTCCTTCCCCGAGTCAACTGATCGAAGGAGGGAGTCCCGCATCCAGCGAACTGTCTCAACCAAGGAAGGCCGTAGCTGCTCCTCCGGGCCTGGGGCTGCCTGCCGTGCCAAAGAAGGAACAGGACTTGAATTGCAGTAAGAACCCAAGCCGCCGTCCTCTAGGAGGCACGGTGCCTTCGGTCAGGGGGTCCCGGACGGAATGCGGAGACGAGGGTTACTCTGAGCGCAGCTCCGATTAGGGCAACGCGTAAGCCCTCCGCGCCATGTGGGATGTGGCAGAACGGTGTTCGTGAACGTGTGCGAGTGCTGAGGAAACCAAGCTGCTCCAGAAGAGAGGGCAGTGCGTTTCCCTACGCTCGGCGTGCACAGAGGGGCTCTAAGGGGCTACGGGCCTGGATGGTGCGTAGCAGACCCAGGTGCGCCTGGGGTTACTCAGTGTTCCTGCCGGGAACAGGGCGCCCCGGCTAGCCTCCCAGGTGTCCAGAAAGCTGTGCTGCCGTTCAAGGTATGCAGAGCAGAGGCCACCGCCTCCTGGAAACTGCAGCACGCCTCCGCTTCTGCACGGCAAACCAGGGCCTTACTTCCAGGCATGGCTTCATGCTGGGTGTGCCGGGAGCCACACAGCACGCTAAGATGCTGACTTTCTCCTCGAGCAGGGTGACTTCAGGCACGAGGGCGGGCCTCGCAGTGTTGCAAGCACAGCGTTCTCTCACGGCAGCTCACACAAGGGCCATGACAGGGTCTTCCTGGGCACTTCGCACCCACCAGCCACGTTGTCCCGAAGGGCGTTCGAGGGCTCTGGAGACGTAGCGCTCCTCAAGGAACGCGCGGTGTGTGGTTGCCCAGCACTCGGCACGCACGGGGGTCCTCCGAGGGAATCAGCCAGTGGACCTCGACGTTGCTCAGCCGGCCCACAGGTGTCTGGAGGCACTCAGGGACCTTGGAGGGAAAATGCTGCACGCCCGTGGGGCCTAGGAGTCCCCGGGCGTGTACTGCCTTGAGAGCAAAGCGACTAAGAACTCCCGGAAAGAGCCGCATGCCTCCCTTTCTGCGCGGCTACTCAGGGCCTAACCTGGAGGCCAGCTCTCACGTTGAGGTTCCCTTTGGCTCTAGAGCCTGCCGTGCGGACGGCCACCGCGGCCGCGGAAGCCCCTGGTTTAGAGAGCGCAAACTCATAATTTTCCCCGAAGCACTCTTCCAGGGCTCACCGGCCCGTCGGGAGCCGGGAATGTCAGGGAGCGTCAAGGCAGGCATGAAGGCCGCCCTCCAAATGGGAAAGCAGGGCTAGTTCCAGCAGGCCCCCGGGTTCATGGGCACACTCAGCGTACATCCCTGTGGTTTCTGGCGAGTCCCGGGAGACACCGGTCACCCTGCGTTTCCTTCCCCGAGTCAACTGATCGAAGGAGGGAGTCCCGCATCCAGCGAACTGTCTCAACCAAGGAAGGCCGTAGCTGCTCCTCTGGGCCTGGGGCTGCCTGCAGTGCCAAAGAAGGAACAGGACTTGAATTGCAGTAAGAACCCAAGCCGCCGTCCTCTAGGAGGCACGGTGCCTTCGGTGAGGGGGTCCCGGACGGAATGCGGAGACGAGGGTTACTCTGAGCGCAGCTCCGATTAGGGCAACGCGTAAGCCCTCCGCGCCATGTGGGATGTGGCAGAACGGTGTTCGTGAACGTGTGCGAGTGCTGAGGAAACCAAGCTGCTCCAGAAGAGAGGGCAGTGCGTTTCCCTACGCTCGGCGTGCACAGAGGGGCTCTAAGGGGCTACGGGCCTGGATGGTGCGTAGCAGACCCAGGTGCGCCTGGGGTTACTCAGTGTTCCTGCCGGGAACAGGGCGCCCCGGCTAGCCTCCCAGGTGTCCAGAAAGCTGTGCTGCCGTTCAAGGTATGCAGAGCAGAGGCCACCGCCTCCTGGAAACTGCAGCACGCCTCCGCTTCTGCACGGCAAACCAGGGCCTTACTTCCAGGCATGGCTTCATGCTGGGTGTGCCGGGAGCCACACAGCACGCTAAGATGCTGACTTTCTCCTCGAGCAGGGTGACTTCAGGCACGAGGGCGGGCCTCGCAGTGTTGCAAGCACAGCGTTCTCTCACGGCAGCTCACACAAGGGCCATGACAGGGTCTTCCTGGGCACTTCGCACCCACCAGCCACGTTGTCCCGAAGGGCGTTCGAGGGCTCTGGAGACGTAGCGCTCCTCAAGGAACGCGCGGTGTGTGGTTGCCCAGCACTCGGCACGCACGGGGGTCCTCCGAGGGAATCAGCCAGTGGACCTCGACGTTGCTCAGCCGGCCCACAGGTGTCTGGAGGCACTCAGGGACCTTGGAGGGAAAATGCTGCACGCCCGTGGGGCCTAGGAGTCCCCGGGCGTGTACTGCCTTGAGAGCAAAGCGACTAAGAACTCCCGGAAAGAGCCGCATGCCTCCCTTTCTGCGCGGCTACTCAGGGCCTAACCTGGAGGCCAGCTCTCACGTTGAGGTTCCCTTTGGCTCTAGAGCCTGCCGTGCGGACGGCCACCGCGGCCGCGGAAGCCCCTGGTTTAGAGAGCGCAAACTCATAATTTTCCCCGAAGCACTCTTCCAGGGCTCACCGGCCCGTCGGGAGCCGGGAATGTCAGGGAGCGTCAAGGCAGGCATGAAGGCCGCCCTCCAAATGGGAAAGCAGGGCTAGTTCCAGCAGGCCCCCGGGTTCATGGGCACACTCAGCGTACATCCCTGTGGTTTCTGGCGAGTCCCGGGAGACACCGGTCACCCTGCGTTTCCTTCCCCGAGTCAACTGATCGAAGGAGGGAGTCCCGCATCCAGCGAACTGTCTCAACCAAGGAAGGCCGTAGCTGCTCCTCTGGGCCTGGGGCTGCCTGCAGTGCCAAAGAAGGAACAGGACTTGAATTGCAGTAAGAACCCAAGCCGCCGTCCTCTAGGAGGCACGGTGCCTTCGGTGAGGGGGTCCCGGACGGAATGCGGAGACGAGGGTTACTCTGAGCGCAGCTCCGATTAGGGCAACGCGTAAGCCCTCCGCGCCATGTGGGATGTGGCAGAACGGTGTTCGTGAACGTGTGCGAGTGCTGAGGAAACCAAGCTGCTCCAGAAGAGAGGGCAGTGCGTTTCCCTACGCTCGGCGTGCACAGAGGGGCTCTAAGGGGCTACGGGCCTGGATGGTGCGTAGCAGACCCAGGTGCGCCTGGGGTTACTCAGTGTTCCTGCCGGGAACAGGGCGCCCCGGCTAGCCTCCCAGGTGTCCAGAAAGCTGTGCTGCCGTTCAAGGTATGCAGAGCAGAGGCCACCGCCTCCTGGAAACTGCAGCACGCCTCCGCTTCTGCACGGCAAACCAGGGCCTTACTTCCAGGCATGGCTTCATGCTGGGTGTGCCGGGAGCCACACAGCACGCTAAGATGCTGACTTTCTCCTCGAGCAGGGTGACTTCAGGCACGAGGGCGGGCCTCGCAGTGTTGCAAGCACAGCGTTCTCTCACGGCAGCTCACACAAGGGCCATGACAGGGTCTTCCTGGGCACTTCGCACCCACCAGCCACGTTGTCCCGAAGGGCGTTCGAGGGCTCTGGAGACGTAGCGCTCCTCAAGGAACGCGCGGTGTGTGGTTGCCCAGCACTCGGCACGCACGGGGGTCCTCCGAGGGAATCAGCCAGTGGACCTCGACGTTGCTCAGCCGGCCCACAGGTGTCTGGAGGCACTCAGGGACCTTGGAGGGAAAATGCTGCACGCCCGTGGGGCCTAGGAGTCCCCGGGCGTGTACTGCCTTGAGAGCAAAGCGACTAAGAACTCCCGGAAAGAGCCGCATGCCTCCCTTTCTGCGCGGCTACTCAGGGCCTAACCTGGAGGCCAGCTCTCACGTTGAGGTTCCCTTTGGCTCTAGAGCCTGCCGTGCGGACGGCCACCACGGCCGCGGAAGCCCCTGGTTTAGAGAGCGCAAACTCATAATTTTCCCCGAAGCACTCTTCCAGGGCTCACCGGCCCGTCGGGAGCCGGGAATGTCAGGGAGCGTCAAGGCAGGCATGAAGGCCGCCCTCCAAATGGGAAAGCAGGGCTAGTTCCAGCAGGCCCCCGGGTTCATGGGCACACTCAGCGTACATCCCTGTGGTTTCTGGCGAGTCCCGGGAGACACCGGTCACCCTGCGTTTCCTTCCCCGAGTCAACTGATCGAAGGAGGGAGTCCCGCATCCAGCGAACTGTCTCAACCAAGGAAGGCCGTAGCTGCTCCTCTGGGCCTGGGGCTGCCTGCAGTGCCAAAGAAGGAACAGGACTTGAATTGCAGTAAGAACCCAAGCCGCCGTCCTCTAGGAGGCACGGTGCCTTCGGTGAGGGGGTCCCGGACGGAATGCGGAGACGAGGGTTACTCTGAGCGCAGCTCCGATTAGGGCAACGCGTAAGCCCTCCGCGCCATGTGGGATGTGGCAGAACGGTGTTCGTGAACGTGTGCGAGTGCTGAGGAAACCAAGCTGCTCCAGAAGAGAGGGCAGTGCGTTTCCCTACGCTCGGCGTGCACAGAGGGGCTCTAAGGGGCTACGGGCCTGGATGGTGCGTAGCAGACCCAGGTGCGCCTGGGGTTACTCAGTGTTCCTGCCGGGAACAGGGCGCCCCGGCTAGCCTCCCAGGTGTCCAGAAAGCTGTGCTGCCGTTCAAG
Source organism: Lagenorhynchus albirostris (assembly GCF_949774975.1). Taxonomy (NCBI): domain Eukaryota; kingdom Metazoa; phylum Chordata; class Mammalia; order Artiodactyla; family Delphinidae; genus Lagenorhynchus; species Lagenorhynchus albirostris. The sequence goes on along the minus strand of NW_026783283.1, from coordinate 235,698 downwards.
GTATGCAGAGCAGAGGCCACCGCCTCCTGGAAACTGCAGCACGCCTCCGCTTCTGCACGGCAAACCAGGGCCTTACTTCCAGGCATGGCTTCATGCTGGGTGTGCCGGGAGCCACACAGCACGCTAAGATGCTGACTTTCTCCTCGAGCAGGGTGACTTCAGGCACGAGGGCGGGCCTCGCAGTGTTGCAAGCACAGCGTTCTCTCACGGCAGCTCACACAAGGGCCATGACAGGGTCTTCCTGGGCACTTCGCACCCACCAGCCACGTTGTCCCGAAGGGCGTTCGAGGGCTCTGGAGACGTAGCGCTCCTCAAGGAACGCGCGGTGTGTGGTTGCCCAGCACTCGGCACGCACGGGGGTCCTCCGAGGGAATCAGCCAGTGGACCTCGACGTTGCTCAGCCGGCCCACAGGTGTCTGGAGGCACTCAGGGACCTTGGAGGGAAAATGCTGCACGCCCGTGGGGCCTAGGAGTCCCCGGGCGTGTACTGCCTTGAGAGCAAAGCGACTAAGAACTCCCGGAAAGAGCCGCATGCCTCCCTTTCTGCGCGGCTACTCAGGGCCTAACCTGGAGGCCAGCTCTCACGTTGAGGTTCCCTTTGGCTCTAGAGCCTGCCGTGCGGACGGCCACCGCGGCCGCGGAAGCCCCTGGTTTAGAGAGCGCAAACTCATAATTTTCCCCGAAGCACTCTTCCAGGGCTCACCGGCCCGTCGGGAGCCGGGAATGTCAGGGAGCGTCAAGGCAGGCATGAAGGCCGCCCTCCAAATGGGAAAGCAGGGCTAGTTCCAGCAGGCCCCCGGGTTCATGGGCACACTCAGCGTACATCCCTGTGGTTTCTGGCGAGTCCCGGGAGACACCGGTCACCCTGCGTTTCCTTCCCCGAGTCAACTGATCGAAGGAGGGAGTCCCGCATCCAGCGAACTGTCTCAACCAAGGAAGGCCGTAGCTGCTCCTCTGGGCCTGGGGCTGCCTGCAGTGCCAAAGAAGGAACAGGACTTGAATTGCAGTAAGAACCCAAGCCGCCGTCCTCTAGGAGGCACGGTGCCTTCGGTGAGGGGGTCCCGGACGGAATGCGGAGACGAGGGTTACTCTGAGCGCAGCTCCGATTAGGGCAACGCGTAAGCCCTCCGCGCCATGTGGGATGTGGCAGAACGGTGTTCGTGAACGTGTGCGAGTGCTGAGGAAACCAAGCTGCTCCAGAAGAGAGGGCAGTGCGTTTCCCTACGCTCGGCGTGCACAGAGGGGCTCTAAGGGGCTACGGGCCTGGATGGTGCGTAGCAGACCCAGGTGCGCCTGGGGTTACTCAGTGTTCCTGCCGGGAACAGGGCGCCCCGGCTAGCCTCCCAGGTGTCCAGAAAGCTGTGCTGCCGTTCAAGGTATGCAGAGCAGAGGCCACCGCCTCCTGGAAACTGCAGCACGCCTCCGCTTCTGCACGGCAAACCAGGGCCTTACTTCCAGGCATGGCTTCATGCTGGGTGTGCCGGGAGCCACACAGCACGCTAAGATGCTGACTTTCTCCTCGAGCAGGGTGACTTCAGGCACGAGGGCGGGCCTCGCAGTGTTGCAAGCACAGCGTTCTCTCACGGCAGCTCACACAAGGGCCATGACAGGGTCTTCCTGGGCACTTCGCACCCACCAGCCACGTTGTCCCGAAGGGCGTTCGAGGGCTCTGGAGACGTAGCGCTCCTCAAGGAACGCGCGGTGTGTGGTTGCCCAGCACTCGGCACGCACGGGGGTCCTCCGAGGGAATCAACCAGTGGACCTCGACGTTGCTCAGCCGGCCCACAGGTGTCTGGAGGCACTCAGGGACCTTGGAGGGAAAATGCTGCACGCCCGTGGGGCCTAGGAGTCCCCGGGCGTGTACTGCCTTGAGAGCAAAGCGACTAAGAACTCCCGGAAAGAGCCGCATGCCTCCCTTTCTGCGCGGCTACTCAGGGCCTAACCTGGAGGCCAGCTCTCACGTTGAGGTTCCCTTTGGCTCTAGAGCCTGCCGTGCGGACGGCCACCGCGGCCGCGGAAGCCCCTGGTTTAGAGAGCGCAAACTCATAATTTTCCCCGAAGCACTCTTCCAGGGCTCACCGGCCCGTCGGGAGCCGGGAATGTCAGGGAGCGTCAAGGCAGGCATGAAGGCCGCCCTCCAAATGGGAAAGCAGGGCTAGTTCCAGCAGGCCCCCGGGTTCATGGGCACACTCAGCGTACATCCCTGTGGTTTCTGGCGAGTCCCGGGAGACACCGGTCACCCTGCGTTTCCTTCCCCGAGTCAACTGATCGAAGGAGGGAGTCCCGCATCCAGCGAACTGTCTCAACCAAGGAAGGCCGTAGCTGCTCCTCTGGGCCTGGGGCTGCCTGCAGTGCCAAAGAAGGAACAGGACTTGAATTGCAGTAAGAACCCAAGCCGCCGTCCTCTAGGAGGCACGGTGCCTTCGGTGAGGGGGTCCCGGACGGAATGCGGAGACGAGGGTTACTCTGAGCGCAGCTCCGATTAGGGCAACGCGTAAGCCCTCCGCGCCATGTGGGATGTGGCAGAACGGTGTTCGTGAACGTGTGCGAGTGCTGAGGAAACCAAGCTGCTCCAGAAGAGAGGGCAGTGCGTTTCCCTACGCTCGGCGTGCACAGAGGGGCTCGAAGGGGCTACGGGCCTGGATGGTGCGTAGCAGACCCAGGTGCGCCTGGGGTTACTCAGTGTTCCTGCCGGGAACAGGGCGCCCCGGCTAGCCTCCCAGGTGTCCAGAAAGCTGTGCTGCCGTTCAAGGTATGCCGAGCAGAGGCCACCGCCTCCTGGAAACTGCAGCACGCCTCCGCTTCTGCACGGCAAACCAGGGCCTTACTTCCAGGCATGGCTTCATGCTGGGTGTGCCGGGAGCCACACAGCACGCTAAGATGCTGACTTTCTCCTCGAGCAGGGTGACTTCAGGCACGAGGGCGGGCCTCGCAGTGTTGCAAGCACAGCGTTCTCTCACGGCAGCTCACACAAGGGCCATGACAGGGTCTTCCTGGGCACTTCGCACCCACCAGCCACGTTGTCCCGAAGGGCGTTCGAGGGCTCTGGAGACGTAGCGCTCCTCAAGGAACGCGCGGTGTGTGGTTGCCCAGCACTCGGCACGCACGGGGGTCCTCCGAGGGAATCAGCCAGTGGACCTCGACGTTGCTCAGCCGGCCCACAGGTGTCTGGAGGCACTCAGGGACCTTGGAGGGAAAATGCTGCACGCCCGTGGGGCCTAGGAGTCCCCGGGCGTGTACTGCCTTGAGAGCAAAGCGACTAAGAACTCCCGGAAAGAGCCGCATGCCTCCCTTTCTGCGCGGCTACTCAGGGCCTAACCTGGAGGCCAGCTCTCACGTTGAGGTTCCCTTTGGCTCTAGAGCCTGCCGTGCGGACGGCCACCGCGGCCGCGGAAGCCCCTGGTTTAGAGAGCGCAAACTCATAATTTTCCCCGAAGCACTCTTCCAGGGCTCACCGGCCCGTCGGGAGCCGGGAATGTCAGGGAGCGTCAAGGCAGGCATGAAGGCCGCCCTCCAAATGGGAAAGCAGGGCTAGTTCCAGCAGGCCCCCGGGTTCATGGGCACACTCAGCGTACATCCCTGTGGTTTCTGGCGAGTCCCGGGAGACACCGGTCACCCTGCGTTTCCTTCCCCGAGTCAACTGATCGAAGGAGGGAGTCCCGCATCCAGCGAACTGTCTCAACCAAGGAAGGCCGTAGCTGCTCCTCTGGGCCTGGGGCTGCCTGCCGTGCCAAAGAAGGAACAGGACTTGAATTGCAGTAAGAACCCAAGCCGCCGTCCTCTAGGAGGCACGGTGCCTTCGGTGAGGGGGTCCCGGACGGAATGCGGAGACGAGGGTTACTCTGAGCGCAGCTCCGATTAGGGCAACGCGTAAGCCCTCCGCGCCATGTGGGATGTGGCAGAACGGTGTTCGTGAACGTGTGCGAGTGCTGAGGAAACCAAGCTGCTCCAGAAGAGAGGGCAGTGCGTTTCCCTACGCTCGGCGTGCACAGAGGGGCTCTAAGGGGCTACGGGCCTGGATGGTGCGTAGCAGACCCAGGTGCGCCTGGGGTTACTCAGTGTTCCTGCCGGGAACAGGGCGCCCCGGCTAGCCTCCCAGGTGTCCAGAAAGCTGTGCTGCCGTTCAAGGTATGCAGAGCAGAGGCCACCGCCTCCTGGAAACTGCAGCACGCCTCCGCTTCTGCACGGCAAACCAGGGCCTTACTTCCAGGCATGGCTTCATGCTGGGTGTGCCGGGAGCCACACAGCACGCTAAGATGCTGACTTTCTCCTCGAGCAGGGTGACTTCAGGCACGAGGGCGGGCCTCGCAGTGTTGCAAGCACAGCGTTCTCTCACGGCAGCTCACACAAGGGCCATGACAGGGTCTTCCTGGGCACTTCGCACCCACCAGCCACGTTGTCCCGAAGGGCGTTCGAGGGCTCTGGAGACGTAGCGCTCCTCAAGGAACGCGCGGTGTGTGGTTGCCCAGCACTCGGCACGCACGGGGGTCCTCCGAGGGAATCAGCCAGTGGACCTCGACGTTGCTCAGCCGGCCCACAGGTGTCTGGAGGCACTCAGGGACCTTGGAGGGAAAATGCTGCACGCCCGTGGGGCCTAGGAGTCCCCGGGCGTGTACTGCCTTGAGAGCAAAGCGACTAAGAACTCCCGGAAAGAGCCGCATGCCTCCCTTTCTGCGCGGCTACTCAGGGCCTAACCTGGAGGCCAGCTCTCACGTTGAGGTTCCCTTTGGCTCTAGAGCCTGCCGTGCGGACGGCCACCGCGGCCGCGGAAGCCCCTGGTTTAGAGAGCGCAAACTCATAATTTTCCCCGAAGCACTCTTCCAGGGCTCACCGGCCCGTCGGGAGCCGGGAATGTCAGGGAGCGTCAAGGCAGGCATGAAGGCCGCCCTCCAAATGGGAAAGCAGGGCTAGTTCCAGCAGGCCCCCGGGTTCATGGGCACACTCAGCGTACATCCCTGTGGTTTCTGGCGAGTCCCGGGAGACACCGGTCACCCTGCGTTTCCTTCCCCGAGTCAACTGATCGAAGGAGGGAGTCCCGCATCCAGCGAACTGTCTCAACCAAGGAAGGCCGTAGCTGCTCCTCTGGGCCTGGGGCTGCCTGCAGTGCCAAAGAAGGAACAGGACTTGAATTGCAGTAAGAACCCAAGCCGCCGTCCTCTAGGAGGCACGGTGCCTTCGGTCAGGGGGTCCCGGACGGAATGCGGAGACGAGGGTTACTCTGAGCGCAGCTCCGATTAGGGCAACGCGTAAGCCCTCCGCGCCATGTGGGATGTGGCAGAACGGTGTTCGTGAACGTGTGCGAGTGCTGAGGAAACCAAGCTGCTCCAGAAGAGAGGGCAGTGCGTTTCCCTACGCTCGGCGTGCACAGAGGGGCTCGAAGGGGCTACGGGCCTGGATGGTGCGTAGCAGACCCAGGTGCGCCTGGGGTTACTCAGTGTTCCTGCCGGGAACAGGGCGCCCCGGCTAGCCTCCCAGGTGTCCAGAAAGCTGTGCTGCCGTTCAAGGTATGCAGAGCAGAGGCCACCGCCTCCTGGAAACTGCAGCACGCCTCCGCTTCTGCACGGCAAACCAGGGCCTTACTTCCAGGCATGGCTTCATGCTGGGTGTGCCGGGAGCCACACAGCACGCTAAGATGCTGACTTTCTCCTCGAGCAGGGTGACTTCAGGCACGAGGGCGGGCCTCGCAGTGTTGCAAGCACAGCGTTCTCTCACGGCAGCTCACACAAGGGCCATGACAGGGTCTTCCTGGGCACTTCGCACCCACCAGCCACGTTGTCCCGAAGGGCGTTCGAGGGCTCTGGAGACGTAGCGCTCCTCAAGGAACGCGCGGTGTGTGGTTGCCCAGCACTCGGCACGCACGGGGGTCCTCCGAGGGAATCAGCCAGTGGACCTCGACGTTGCTCAGCCGGCCCACAGGTGTCTGGAGGCACTCAGGGACCTTGGAGGGAAAATGCTGCACGCCCGTGGGGCCTAGGAGTCCCCGGGCGTGTACTGCCTTGAGAGCAAAGCGACTAAGAACTCCCGGAAAGAGCCGCATGCCTCCCTTTCTGCGCGGCTACTCAGGGCCTAACCTGGAGGCCAGCTCTCACGTTGAGGTTCCCTTTGGCTCTAGAGCCTGCCGTGCGGACGGCCACCGCGGCCGCGGAAGCCCCTGGTTTAGAGAGCGCAAACTCATAATTTTCCCCGAAGCACTCTTCCAGGGCTCACCGGCCCGTCGGGAGCCGGGAATGTCAGGGAGCGTCAAGGCAGGCATGAAGGCCGCCCTCCAAATGGGAAAGCAGGGCTAGTTCCAGCAGGCCCCCGGGTTCATGGGCACACTCAGCGTACATCCCTGTGGTTTCTGGCGAGTCCCGGGAGACACCGGTCACCCTGCGTTTCCTTCCCCGAGTCAACTGATCGAAGGAGGGAGTCCCGCATCCAGCGAACTGTCTCAACCAAGGAAGGCCGTAGCTGCTCCTCTGGGCCTGGGGCTGCCTGCAGTGCCAAAGAAGGAACAGGACTTGAATTGCAGTAAGAACCCAAGCCGCCGTCCTCTAGGAGGCACGGTGCCTTCGGTCAGGGGGTCCCGGACGGAATGCGGAGACGAGGGTTACTCTGAGCGCAGCTCCGATTAGGGCAACGCGTAAGCCCTCCGCGCCATGTGGGATGTGGCAGAACGGTGTTCGTGAACGTGTGCGAGTGCTGAGGAAACCAAGCTGCTCCAGAAGAGAGGGCAGTGCGTTTCCCTACGCTCGGCGTGCACAGAGGGGCTCTAAGGGGCTACGGGCCTGGATGGTGCGTAGCAGACCCAGGTGCGCCTGGGGTTACTCAGTGTTCCTGCCGGGAACAGGGCGCCCCGGCTAGCCTCCCAGGTGTCCAGAAAGCTGTGCTGCCGTTCAAGGTATGCAGAGCAGAGGCCACCGCCTCCTGGAAACTGCAGCACGCCTCCGCTTCTGCACGGCAAACCAGGGCCTTACTTCCAGGCATGGCTTCATGCTGGGTGTGCCGGGAGCCACACAGCACGCTAAGATGCTGACTTTCTCCTCGAGCAGGGTGACTTCAGGCACGAGGGCGGGCCTCGCAGTGTTGCAAGCACAGCGTTCTCTCACGGCAGCTCACACAAGGGCCATGACAGGGTCTTCCTGGGCACTTCGCACCCACCAGCCACGTTGTCCCGAAGGGCGTTCGAGGGCTCTGGAGACGTAGCGCTCCTCAAGGAACGCGCGGTGTGTGGTTGCCCAGCACTCGGCACGCACGGGGGTCCTCCGAGGGAATCAGCCAGTGGACCTCGACGTTGCTCAGCCGGCCCACAGGTGTCTGGAGGCACTCAGGGACCTTGGAGGGAAAATGCTGCACGCCCGTGGGGCCTAGGAGTCCCCGGGCGTGTACTGCCTTGAGAGCAAAGCGACTAAGAACTCCCGGAAAGAGCCGCATGCCTCCCTTTCTGCGCGGCTACTCAGGGCCTAACCTGGAGGCCAGCTCTCACGTTGAGGTTCCCTTTGGCTCTAGAGCCTGCCGTGCGGACGGCCACCGCGGCCGCGGAAGCCCCTGGTTTAGAGAGCGCAAACTCATAATTTTCCCCGAAGCACTCTTCCAGGGCTCACCGGCCCGTCGGGAGCCGGGAATGTCAGGGAGCGTCAAGGCAGGCATGAAGGCCGCCCTCCAAATGGGAAAGCAGGGCTAGTTCCAGCAGGCCCCCGGGTTCATGGGCACACTCAGCGTACATCCCTGTGGTTTCTGGCGAGTCCCGGGAGACACCGGTCACCCTGCGTTTCCTTCCCCGAGTCAACTGATCGAAGGAGGGAGTCCCGCATCCAGCGAACTGTCTCAACCAAGGAAGGCCGTAGCTGCTCCTCTGGGCCTGGGGCTGCCTGCAGTGCCAAAGAAGGAACAGGACTTGAATTGCAGTAAGAACCCAAGCCGCCGTCCTCTAGGAGGCACGGTGCCTTCGGTGAGGGGGTCCCGGACGGAATGCGGAGACGAGGGTTACTCTGAGCGCAGCTCCGATTAGGGCAACGCGTAAGCCCTCCGCGCCATGTGGGATGTGGCAGAACGGTGTTCGTGAACGTGTGCGAGTGCTGAGGAAACCAAGCTGCTCCAGAAGAGAGGGCAGTGCGTTTCCCTACGCTCGGCGTGCACAGAGGGGCTCGAAGGGGCTACGGGCCTGGATGGTGCGTAGCAGACCCAGGTGCGCCTGGGGTTACTCAGTGTTCCTGCCGGGAACAGGGCGCCCCGGCTAGCCTCCCAGGTGTCCAGAAAGCTGTGCTGCCGTTCAAGGTATGCAGAGCAGAGGCCACCGCCTCCTGGAAACTGCAGCACGCCTCCGCTTCTGCACGGCAAACCAGGGCCTTACTTCCAGGCATGGCTTCATGCTGGGTGTGCCGGGAGCCACACAGCACGCTAAGATGCTGACTTTCTCCTCGAGCAGGGTGACTTCAGGCACGAGGGCGGGCCTCGCAGTGTTGCAAGCACAGCGTTCTCTCACGGCAGCTCACACAAGGGCCATGACAGGGTCTTCCTGGGCACTTCGCACCCACCAGCCACGTTGTCCCGAAGGGCGTTCGAGGGCTCTGGAGACGTAGCGCTCCTCAAGGAACGCGCGGTGTGTGGTTGCCCAGCACTCGGCACGCACGGGGGTCCTCCGAGGGAATCAGCCAGTGGACCTCGACGTTGCTCAGCCGGCCCACAGGTGTCTGGAGGCACTCAGGGACCTTGGAGGGAAAATGCTGCACGCCCGTGGGGCCTAGGAGTCCCCGGGCGTGTACTGCCTTGAGAGCAAAGCGACTAAGAACTCCCGGAAAGAGCCGCATGCCTCCCTTTCTGCGCGGCTACTCAGGGCCTAACCTGGAGGCCAGCTCTCACGTTGAGGTTCCCTTTGGCTCTAGAGCCTGCCGTGCGGACGGCCACCGCGGCCGCGGAAGCCCCTGGTTTAGAGAGCGCAAACTCATAATTTTCCCCGAAGCACTCTTCCAGGGCTCACCGGCCCGTCGGGAGCCGGGAATGTCAGGGAGCGTCAAGGCAGGCATGAAGGCCGCCCTCCAAATGGGAAAGCAGGGCTAGTTCCAGCAGGCCCCCGGGTTCATGGGCACACTCAGCGTACATCCCTGTGGTTTCTGGCGAGTCCCGGGAGACACCGGTCACCCTGCGTTTCCTTCCCCGAGTCAACTGATCGAAGGAGGGAGTCCCGCATCCAGCGAACTGTCTCAACCAAGGAAGGCCGTAGCTGCTCCTCTGGGCCTGGGGCTGCCTGCAGTGCCAAAGAAGGAACAGGACTTGAATTGCAGTAAGAACCCAAGCCGCCGTCCTCTAGGAGGCACGGTGCCTTCGGTCAGGGGGTCCCGGACGGAATGCGGAGACGAGGGTTACTCTGAGCGCAGCTCCGATTAGGGCAACGCGTAAGCCCTCCGCGCCATGTGGGATGTGGCAGAACGGTGTTCGTGAACGTGTGCGAGTGCTGAGGAAACCAAGCTGCTCCAGAAGAGAGGGCAGTGCGTTTCCCTACGCTCGGCGTGCACAGAGGGGCTCGAAGGGGCTACGGGCCTGGATGGTGCGTAGCAGACCCAGGTGCGCCTGGGGTTACTCAGTGTTCCTGCCGGGAACAGGGCGCCCCGGCTAGCCTCCCAGGTGTCCAGAAAGCTGTGCTGCCGTTCAAGGTATGCAGAGCAGAGGCCACCGCCTCCTGGAAACTGCAGCACGCCTCCGCTTCTGCACGGCAAACCAGGGCCTTACTTCCAGGCATGGCTTCATGCTGGGTGTGCCGGGAGCCACACAGCACGCTAAGATGCTGACTTTCTCCTCGAGCAGGGTGACTTCAGGCACGAGGGCGGGCCTCGCAGTGTTGCAAGCACAGCGTTCTCTCACGGCAGCTCACACAAGGGCCATGACAGGGTCTTCCTGGGCACTTCGCACCCACCAGCCACGTTGTCCCGAAGGGCGTTCGAGGGCTCTGGAGACGTAGCGCTCCTCAAGGAACGCGCGGTGTGTGGTTGCCCAGCACTCGGCACGCACGGGGGTCCTCCGAGGGAATCAACCAGTGGACCTCGACGTTGCTCAGCCGGCCCACAGGTGTCTGGAGGCACTCAGGGACCTTGGAGGGAAAATGCTGCACGCCCGTGGGGCCTAGGAGTCCCCGGGCGTGTACTGCCTTGAGAGCAAAGCGACTAAGAACTCCCGGAAAGAGCCGCATGCCTCCCTTTCTGCGCGGCTACTCAGGGCCTAACCTGGAGGCCAGCTCTCACGTTGAGGTTCCCTTTGGCTCTAGAGCCTGCCGTGCGGACGGCCACCGCGGCCGCGGAAGCCCCTGGTTTAGAGAGCGCAAACTCATAATTTTCCCCGAAGCACTCTTCCAGGGCTCACCGGCCCGTCGGGAGCCGGGAATGTCAGGGAGCGTCAAGGCAGGCATGAAGGCCGCCCTCCAAATGGGAAAGCAGGGCTAGTTCCAGCAGGCCCCCGGGTTCATGGGCACACTCAGCGTACATCCCTGTGGTTTCTGGCGAGTCCCGGGAGACACCGGTCACCCTGCGTTTCCTTCCCCGAGTCAACTGATCGAAGGAGGGAGTCCCGCATCCAGCGAACTGTCTCAACCAAGGAAGGCCGTAGCTGCTCCTCTGGGCCTGGGGCTGCCTGCAGTGCCAAAGAAGGAACAGGACTTGAATTGCAGTAAGAACCCAAGCCGCCGTCCTCTAGGAGGCACGGTGCCTTCGGTGAGGGGGTCCCGGACGGAATGCGGAGACGAGGGTTACTCTGAGCGCAGCTCCGATTAGGGCAACGTGTAAGCCCTCCGCGCCATGTGGGATGTGGCAGAACGGTGTTCGTGAACGTGTGCGAGTGCTGAGGAAACCAAGCTGCTCCAGAAGAGAGGGCAGTGCGTTTCCCTACGCTCGGCGTGCACAGAGGGGCTCGAAGGGGCTACGGGCCTGGATGGTGCGTAGCAGACCCAGGTGCGCCTGGGGTTACTCAGTGTTCCTGCCGGGAACAGGGCGCCCCGGCTAGCCTCCCAGGTGTCCAGAAAGCTGTGCTGCCGTTCAAGGTATGCAGAGCAGAGGCCACCGCCTCCTGGAAACTGCAGCACGCCTCCGCTTCTGCACGGCAAACCAGGGCCTTACTTCCAGGCATGGCTTCATGCTGGGTGTGCCGGGAGCCACACAGCACGCTAAGATGCTGACTTTCTCCTCGAGCAGGGTGACTTCAGGCACGAGGGCGGGCCTCGCAGTGTTGCAAGCACAGCGTTCTCTCACGGCAGCTCACACAAGGGCCATGACAGGGTCTTCCTGGGCACTTCGCACCCACCAGCCACGTTGTCCCGAAGGGCGTTCGAGGGCTCTGGAGACGTAGCGCTCCTCAAGGAACGCGCGGTGTGTGGTTGCCCAGCACTCGGCACGCACGGGGGTCCTCCGAGGGAATCAACCAGTGGACCTCGACGTTGCTCAGCCGGCCCACAGGTGTCTGGAGGCACTCAGGGACCTTGGAGGGAAAATGCTGCACGCCCGTGGGGCCTAGGAGTCCCCGGGCGTGTACTGCCTTGAGAGCAAAGCGACTAAGAACTCCCGGAAAGAGCCGCATGCCTCCCTTTCTGCGCGGCTACTCAGGGCCTAACCTGGAGGCCAGCTCTCACGTTGAGGTTCCCTTTGGCTCTAGAGCCTGCCGTGCGGACGGCCACCGCGGCCGCGGAAGCCCCTGGTTTAGAGAGCGCAAACTCATAATTTTCCCCGAAGCACTCTTCCAGGGCTCACCGGCCCGTCGGGAGCCGGGAATGTCAGGGAGCGTCAAGGCAGGCATGAAGGCCGCCCTCCAAATGGGAAAGCAGGGCTAGTTCCAGCAGGCCCCCGGGTTCATGGGCACACTCAGCGTACATCCCTGTGGTTTCTGGCGAGTCCCGGGAGACACCGGTCACCCTGCGTTTCCTTCCCCGAGTCAACTGATCGAAGGAGGGAGTCCCGCATCCAGCGAACTGTCTCAACCAAGGAAGGCCGTAGCTGCTCCTCTGGGCCTGGGGCTGCCTGCAGTGCCAAAGAAGGAACAGGACTTGAATTGCAGTAAGAACCCAAGCCGCCGTCCTCTAGGAGGCACGGTGCCTTCGGTGAGGGGGTCCCGGACGGAATGCGGAGACGAGGGTTACTCTGAGCGCAGCTCCGATTAGGGCAACGCGTAAGCCCTCCGCGCCATGTGGGATGTGGCAGAACGGTGTTCGTGAACGTGTGCGAGTGCTGAGGAAACCAAGCTGCTCCAGAAGAGAGGGCAGTGCGTTTCCCTACGCTCGGCGTGCACAGAGGGGCTCTAAGGGGCTACGGGCCTGGATGGTGCGTAGCAGACCCAGGTGCGCCTGGGGTTACTCAGTGTTCCTGCCGGGAACAGGGCGCCCCGGCTAGCCTCCCAGGTGTCCAGAAAGCTGTGCTGCCGTTCAAGGTATGCAGAGCAGAGGCCACCGCCTCCTGGAAACTGCAGCACGCCTCCGCTTCTGCACGGCAAACCAGGGCCTTACTTCCAGGCATGGCTTCATGCTGGGTGTGCCGGGAGCCACACAGCACGCTAAGATGCTGACTTTCTCCTCGAGCAGGGTGACTTCAGGCACGAGGGCGGGCCTCGCAGTGTTGCAAGCACAGCGTTCTCTCACGGCAGCTCACACAAGGGCCATGACAGGGTCTTCCTGGGCACTTCGCACCCACCAGCCACGTTGTCCCGAAGGGCGTTCGAGGGCTCTGGAGACGTAGCGCTCCTCAAGGAACGCGCGGTGTGTGGTTGCCCAGCACTCGGCACGCACGGGGGTCCTCCGAGGGAATCAACCAGTGGACCTCGACGTTGCTCAGCCGGCCCACAGGTGTCTGGAGGCACTCAGGGACCTTGGAGGGAAAATGCTGCACGCCCGTGGGGCCTAGGAGTCCCCGGGCGTGTACTGCCTTGAGAGCAAAGCGACTAAGAACTCCCGGAAAGAGCCGCATGCCTCCCTTTCTGCGCGGCTACTCAGGGCCTAACCTGGAGGCCAGCTCTCACGTTGAGGTTCCCTTTGGCTCTAGAGCCTGCCGTGCGGACGGCCACCGCGGCCGCGGAAGCCCCTGGTTTAGAGAGCGCAAACTCATAATTTTCCCCGAAGCACTCTTCCAGGGCTCACCGGCCCGTCGGGAGCCGGGAATGTCAGGGAGCGTCAAGGCAGGCATGAAGGCCGCCCTCCAAATGGGAAAGCAGGGCTAGTTCCAGCAGGCCCCCGGGTTCATGGGCACACTCAGCGTACATCCCTGTGGTTTCTGGCGAGTCCCGGGAGACACCGGTCACCCTGCGTTTCCTTCCCCGAGTCAACTGATCGAAGGAGGGAGTCCCGCATCCAGCGAACTGTCTCAACCAAGGAAGGCCGTAGCTGCTCCTCTGGGCCTGGGGCTGCCTGCAGTGCCAAAGAAGGAACAGGACTTGAATTGCAGTAAGAACCCAAGCCGCCGTCCTCTAGGAGGCACGGTGCCTTCGGTCAGGGGGTCCCGGACGGAATGCGGAGACGAGGGTTACTCTGAGCGCAGCTCCGATTAGGGCAACGCGTAAGCCCTCCGCGCCATGTGGGATGTGGCAGAACGGTGTTCGTGAACGTGTGCGAGTGCTGAGGAAACCAAGCTGCTCCAGAAGAGAGGGCAGTGCGTTTCCCTACGCTCGGCGTGCACAGAGGGGCTCGAAGGGGCTACGGGCCTGGATGGTGCGTAGCAGACCCAGGTGCGCCTGGGGTTACTCAGTGTTCCTGCCGGGAACAGGGCGCCCCGGCTAGCCTCCCAGGTGTCCAGAAAGCTGTGCTGCCGTTCAAGGTATGCAGAGCAGAGGCCACCGCCTCCTGGAAACTGCAGCACGCCTCCGCTTCTGCACGGCAAACCAGGGCCTTACTTCCAGGCATGGCTTCATGCTGGGTGTGCCGGGAGCCACACAGCACGCTAAGATGCTGACTTTCTCCTCGAGCAGGGTGACTTCAGGCACGAGGGCGGGCCTCGCAGTGTTGCAAGCACAGCGTTCTCTCACGGCAGCTCACACAAGGGCCATGACAGGGTCTTCCTGGGCACTTCGCACCCACCAGCCACGTTGTCCCGAAGGGCGTTCGAGGGCTCTGGAGACGTAGCGCTCCTCAAGGAACGCGCGGTGTGTGGTTGCCCAGCACTCGGCATGCACGGGGGTCCTCCGAGGGAATCAACCAGTGGACCTCGACGTTGCTCAGCCGGCCCACAGGTGTCTGGAGGCACTCAGGGACCTTGGAGGGAAAATGCTGCACGCCCGTGGGGCCTAGGAGTCCCCGGGCGTGTACTGCCTTGAGAGCAAAGCGACTAAGAACTCCCGGAAAGAGCCGCATGCCTCCCTTTCTGCGCGGCTACTCAGGGCCTAACCTGGAGGCCAGCTCTCACGTTGAGGTTCCCTTTGGCTCTAGAGCCTGCCGTGCGGACGGCCACCGCGGCCGCGGAAGCCCCTGGTTTAGAGAGCGCAAACTCATAATTTTCCCCGAAGCACTCTTCCAGGGCTCACCGGCCCGTCGGGAGCCGGGAATGTCAGGGAGCGTCAAGGCAGGCATGAAGGCCGCCCTCCAAATGGGAAAGCAGGGCTAGTTCCAGCAGGCCCCCGGGTTCATGGGCACACTCAGCGTACATCCCTGTGGTTTCTGGCGAGTCCCGGGAGACACCGGTCACCCTGCGTTTCCTTCCCCGAGTCAACTGATCGAAGGAGGGAGTCCCGCATCCAGCGAACTGTCTCAACCAAGGAAGGCCGTAGCTGCTCCTCCGGGCCTGGGGCTGCCTGCAGTGCCAAAGAAGGAACAGGACTTGAATTGCAGTAAGAACCCAAGCCGCCGTCCTCTAGGAGGCACGGTGCCTTCGGTGAGGGGGTCCCGGACGGAATGCGGAGACGAGGGTTACTCTGAGCGCAGCTCCGATTAGGGCAACGCGTAAGCCCTCCGCGCCATGTGGGATGTGGCAGAACGGTGTTCGTGAACGTGTGCGAGTGCTGAGGAAACCAAGCTGCTCCAGAAGAGAGGGCAGTGCGTTTCCCTACGCTCGGCGTGCACAGAGGGGCTCTAAGGGGCTACGGGCCTGGATGGTGCGTAGCAGACCCAGGTGCGCCTGGGGTTACTCAGTGTTCCTGCCGGGAACAGGGCGCCCCGGCTAGCCTCCCAGGTGTCCAGAAAGCTGTGCTGCCGTTCAAGGTATGCAGAGCAGAGGCCACCGCCTCCTGGAAACTGCAGCACGCCTCCGCTTCTGCACGGCAAACCAGGGCCTTACTTCCAGGCATGGCTTCATGCTGGGTGTGCCGGGAGCCACACAGCACGCTAAGATGCTGACTTTCTCCTCGAGCAGGGTGACTTCAGGCACGAGGGCGGGCCTCGCAGTGTTGCAAGCACAGCGTTCTCTCACGGCAGCTCACACAAGGGCCATGACAGGGTCTTCCTGGGCACTTCGCACCCACCAGCCACGTTGTCCCGAAGGGCGTTCGAGGGCTCTGGAGACGTAGCGCTCCTCAAGGAACGCGCGGTGTGTGGTTGCCCAGCACTCGGCACGCACGGGGGTCCTCCGAGGGAATCAACCAGTGGACCTCGACGTTGCTCAGCCGGCCCACAGGTGTCTGGAGGCACTCAGGGACCTTGGAGGGAAAATGC
This sequence comes from Lagenorhynchus albirostris, assembly GCF_949774975.1. Taxonomy (NCBI): domain Eukaryota; kingdom Metazoa; phylum Chordata; class Mammalia; order Artiodactyla; family Delphinidae; genus Lagenorhynchus; species Lagenorhynchus albirostris. The sequence goes on along the minus strand of NW_026783283.1, from coordinate 220,112 downwards.
TGCACGCCCGTGGGGCCTAGGAGTCCCCGGGCGTGTACTGCCTTGAGAGCAAAGCGACTAAGAACTCCCGGAAAGAGCCGCATGCCTCCCTTTCTGCGCGGCTACTCAGGGCCTAACCTGGAGGCCAGCTCTCACGTTGAGGTTCCCTTTGGCTCTAGAGCCTGCCGTGCGGACGGCCACCGCGGCCGCGGAAGCCCCTGGTTTAGAGAGCGCAAACTCATAATTTTCCCCGAAGCACTCTTCCAGGGCTCACCGGCCCGTCGGGAGCCGGGAATGTCAGGGAGCGTCAAGGCAGGCATGAAGGCCGCCCTCCAAATGGGAAAGCAGGGCTAGTTCCAGCAGGCCCCCGGGTTCATGGGCACACTCAGCGTACATCCCTGTGGTTTCTGGCGAGTCCCGGGAGACACCGGTCACCCTGCGTTTCCTTCCCCGAGTCAACTGATCGAAGGAGGGAGTCCCGCATCCAGCGAACTGTCTCAACCAAGGAAGGCCGTAGCTGCTCCTCCGGGCCTGGGGCTGCCTGCAGTGCCAAAGAAGGAACAGGACTTGAATTGCAGTAAGAACCCAAGCCGCCGTCCTCTAGGAGGCACGGTGCCTTCGGTCAGGGGGTCCCGGACGGAATGCGGAGACGAGGGTTACTCTGAGCGCAGCTCCGATTAGGGCAACGCGTAAGCCCTCCGCGCCATGTGGGATGTGGCAGAACGGTGTTCGTGAACGTGTGCGAGTGCTGAGGAAACCAAGCTGCTCCAGAAGAGAGGGCAGTGCGTTTCCCTACGCTCGGCGTGCACAGAGGGGCTCTAAGGGGCTACGGGCCTGGATGGTGCGTAGCAGACCCAGGTGCGCCTGGGGTTACTCAGTGTTCCTGCCGGGAACAGGGCGCCCCGGCTAGCCTCCCAGGTGTCCAGAAAGCTGTGCTGCCGTTCAAGGTATGCAGAGCAGAGGCCACCGCCTCCTGGAAACTGCAGCACGCCTCCGCTTCTGCACGGCAAACCAGGGCCTTACTTCCAGGCATGGCTTCATGCTGGGTGTGCCGGGAGCCACACAGCACGCTAAGATGCTGACTTTCTCCTCGAGCAGGGTGACTTCAGGCACGAGGGCGGGCCTCGCAGTGTTGCAAGCACAGCGTTCTCTCACGGCAGCTCACACAAGGGCCATGACAGGGTCTTCCTGGGCACTTCGCACCCACCAGCCACGTTGTCCCGAAGGGCGTTCGAGGGCTCTGGAGACGTAGCGCTCCTCAAGGAACGCGCGGTGTGTGGTTGCCCAGCACTCGGCACGCACGGGGGTCCTCCGAGGGAATCAACCAGTGGACCTCGACGTTGCTCAGCCGGCCCACAGGTGTCTGGAGGCACTCAGGGACCTTGGAGGGAAAATGCTGCACGCCCGTGGGGCCTAGGAGTCCCCGGGCGTGTACTGCCTTGAGAGCAAAGCGACTAAGAACTCCCGGAAAGAGCCGCATGCCTCCCTTTCTGCGCGGCTACTCAGGGCCTAACCTGGAGGCCAGCTCTCACGTTGAGGTTCCCTTTGGCTCTAGAGCCTGCCGTGCGGACGGCCACCGCGGCCGCGGAAGCCCCTGGTTTAGAGAGCGCAAACTCATAATTTTCCCCGAAGCACTCTTCCAGGGCTCACCGGCCCGTCGGGAGCCGGGAATGTCAGGGAGCGTCAAGGCAGGCATGAAGGCCGCCCTCCAAATGGGAAAGCAGGGCTAGTTCCAGCAGGCCCCCGGGTTCATGGGCACACTCAGCGTACATCCCTGTGGTTTCTGGCGAGTCCCGGGAGACACCGGTCACCCTGCGTTTCCTTCCCCGAGTCAACTGATCGAAGGAGGGAGTCCCGCATCCAGCGAACTGTCTCAACCAAGGAAGGCCGTAGCTGCTCCTCCGGGCCTGGGGCTGCCTGCAGTGCCAAAGAAGGAACAGGACTTGAATTGCAGTAAGAACCCAAGCCGCCGTCCTCTAGGAGGCACGGTGCCTTCGGTGAGGGGGTCCCGGACGGAATGCGGAGACGAGGGTTACTCTGAGCGCAGCTCCGATTAGGGCAACGCGTAAGCCCTCCGCGCCATGTGGGATGTGGCAGAACGGTGTTCGTGAACGTGTGCGAGTGCTGAGGAAACCAAGCTGCTCCAGAAGAGAGGGCAGTGCGTTTCCCTACGCTCGGCGTGCACAGAGGGGCTCTAAGGGGCTACGGGCCTGGATGGTGCGTAGCAGACCCAGGTGCGCCTGGGGTTACTCAGTGTTCCTGCCGGGAACAGGGCGCCCCGGCTAGCCTCCCAGGTGTCCAGAAAGCTGTGCTGCCGTTCAAGGTATGCAGAGCAGAGGCCACCGCCTCCTGGAAACTGCAGCACGCCTCCGCTTCTGCACGGCAAACCAGGGCCTTACTTCCAGGCATGGCTTCATGCTGGGTGTGCCGGGAGCCACACAGCACGCTAAGATGCTGACTTTCTCCTCGAGCAGGGTGACTTCAGGCACGAGGGCGGGCCTCGCAGTGTTGCAAGCACAGCGTTCTCTCACGGCAGCTCACACAAGGGCCATGACAGGGTCTTCCTGGGCACTTCGCACCCACCAGCCACGTTGTCCCGAAGGGCGTTCGAGGGCTCTGGAGACGTAGCGCTCCTCAAGGAACGCGCGGTGTGTGGTTGCCCAGCACTCGGCACGCACGGGGGTCCTCCGAGGGAATCAACCAGTGGACCTCGACGTTGCTCAGCCGGCCCACAGGTGTCTGGAGGCACTCAGGGACCTTGGAGGGAAAATGCTGCACGCCCGTGGGGCCTAGGAGTCCCCGGGCGTGTACTGCCTTGAGAGCAAAGCGACTAAGAACTCCCGGAAAGAGCCGCATGCCTCCCTTTCTGCGCGGCTACTCAGGGCCTAACCTGGAGGCCAGCTCTCACGTTGAGGTTCCCTTTGGCTCTAGAGCCTGCCGTGCGGACGGCCACCGCGGCCGCGGAAGCCCCTGGTTTAGAGAGCGCAAACTCATAATTTTCCCCGAAGCACTCTTCCAGGGCTCACCGGCCCGTCGGGAGCCGGGAATGTCAGGGAGCGTCAAGGCAGGCATGAAGGCCGCCCTCCAAATGGGAAAGCAGGGCTAGTTCCAGCAGGCCCCCGGGTTCATGGGCACACTCAGCGTACATCCCTGTGGTTTCTGGCGAGTCCCGGGAGACACCGGTCACCCTGCGTTTCCTTCCCCGAGTCAACTGATCGAAGGAGGGAGTCCCGCATCCAGCGAACTGTCTCAACCAAGGAAGGCCGTAGCTGCTCCTCCGGGCCTGGGGCTGCCTGCAGTGCCAAAGAAGGAACAGGACTTGAATTGCAGTAAGAACCCAAGCCGCCGTCCTCTAGGAGGCACGGTGCCTTCGGTCAGGGGGTCCCGGACGGAATGCGGAGACGAGGGTTACTCTGAGCGCAGCTCCGATTAGGGCAACGCGTAAGCCCTCCGCGCCATGTGGGATGTGGCAGAACGGTGTTCGTGAACGTGTGCGAGTGCTGAGGAAACCAAGCTGCTCCAGAAGAGAGGGCAGTGCGTTTCCCTACGCTCGGCGTGCACAGAGGGGCTCTAAGGGGCTACGGGCCTGGATGGTGCGTAGCAGACCCAGGTGCGCCTGGGGTTACTCAGTGTTCCTGCCGGGAACAGGGCGCCCCGGCTAGCCTCCCAGGTGTCCAGAAAGCTGTGCTGCCGTTCAAGGTATGCAGAGCAGAGGCCACCGCCTCCTGGAAACTGCAGCACGCCTCCGCTTCTGCACGGCAAACCAGGGCCTTACTTCCAGGCATGGCTTCATGCTGGGTGTGCCGGGAGCCACACAGCACGCTAAGATGCTGACTTTCTCCTCGAGCAGGGTGACTTCAGGCACGAGGGCGGGCCTCGCAGTGTTGCAAGCACAGCGTTCTCTCACGGCAGCTCACACAAGGGCCATGACAGGGTCTTCCTGGGCACTTCGCACCCACCAGCCACGTTGTCCCGAAGGGCGTTCGAGGGCTCTGGAGACGTAGCGCTCCTCAAGGAACGCGCGGTGTGTGGTTGCCCAGCACTCGGCACGCACGGGGGTCCTCCGAGGGAATCAACCAGTGGACCTCGACGTTGCTCAGCCGGCCCACAGGTGTCTGGAGGCACTCAGGGACCTTGGAGGGAAAATGCTGCACGCCCGTGGGGCCTAGGAGTCCCCGGGCGTGTACTGCCTTGAGAGCAAAGCGACTAAGAACTCCCGGAAAGAGCCGCATGCCTCCCTTTCTGCGCGGCTACTCAGGGCCTAACCTGGAGGCCAGCTCTCACGTTGAGGTTCCCTTTGGCTCTAGAGCCTGCCGTGCGGATGGCCACCGCGGCCGCGGAAGCCCCTGGTTTAGAGAGCGCAAACTCATAATTTTCCCCGAAGCACTCTTCCAGGGCTCACCGGCCCGTCGGGAGCCGGGAATGTCAGGGAGCGTCAAGGCAGGCATGAAGGCCGCCCTCCAAATGGGAAAGCAGGGCTAGTTCCAGCAGGCCCCCGGGTTCATGGGCACACTCAGCGTACATCCCTGTGGTTTCTGGCGAGTCCCGGGAGACACCGGTCACCCTGCGTTTCCTTCCCCGAGTCAACTGATCGAAGGAGGGAGTCCCGCATCCAGCGAACTGTCTCAACCAAGGAAGGCCGTAGCTGCTCCTCCGGGCCTGGGGCTGCCTGCAGTGCCAAAGAAGGAACAGGACTTGAATTGCAGTAAGAACCCAAGCCGCCGTCCTCTAGGAGGCACGGTGCCTTCGGTGAGGGGGTCCCGGACGGAATGCGGAGACGAGGGTTACTCTGAGCACAGCTCCGATTAGGGCAACGCGTAAGCCCTCCGCGCCATGTGGGATGTGGCAGAACGGTGTTCGTGAACGTGTGCGAGTGCTGAGGAAACCAAGCTGCTCCAGAAGAGAGGGCAGTGCGTTTCCCTACGCTCGGCGTGCACAGAGGGGCTCTAAGGGGCTACGGGCCTGGATGGTGCGTAGCAGACCCAGGTGCGCCTGGGGTTACTCAGTGTTCCTGCCGGGAACAGGGCGCCCCGGCTAGCCTCCCAGGTGTCCAGAAAGCTGTGCTGCCGTTCAAGGTATGCAGAGCAGAGGCCACCGCCTCCTGGAAACTGCAGCACGCCTCCGCTTCTGCACGGCAAACCAGGGCCTTACTTCCAGGCATGGCTTCATGCTGGGTGTGCCGGGAGCCACACAGCACGCTAAGATGCTGACTTTCTCCTCGAGCAGGGTGACTTCAGGCACGAGGGCGGGCCTCGCAGTGTTGCAAGCACAGCGTTCTCTCACGGCAGCTCACACAAGGGCCATGACAGGGTCTTCCTGGGCACTTCGCACCCACCAGCCACGTTGTCCCGAAGGGCGTTCGAGGGCTCTGGAGACGTAGCGCTCCTCAAGGAACGCGCGGTGTGTGGTTGCCCAGCACTCGGCACGCACGGGGGTCCTCCGAGGGAATCAACCAGTGGACCTCGACGTTGCTCAGCCGGCCCACAGGTGTCTGGAGGCACTCAGGGACCTTGGAGGGAAAATGCTGCACGCCCGTGGGGCCTAGGAGTCCCCGGGCGTGTACTGCCTTGAGAGCAAAGCGACTAAGAACTCCCGGAAAGAGCCGCATGCCTCCCTTTCTGCGCGGCTACTCAGGGCCTAACCTGGAGGCCAGCTCTCACGTTGAGGTTCCCTTTGGCTCTAGAGCCTGCCGTGCGGACGGCCACCGCGGCCGCGGAAGCCCCTGGTTTAGAGAGCGCAAACTCATAATTTTCCCCGAAGCACTCTTCCAGGGCTCACCGGCCCGTCGGGAGCCGGGAATGTCAGGGAGCGTCAAGGCAGGCATGAAGGCCGCCCTCCAAATGGGAAAGCAGGGCTAGTTCCAGCAGGCCCCCGGGTTCATGGGCACACTCAGCGTACATCCCTGTGGTTTCTGGCGAGTCCCGGGAGACACCGGTCACCCTGCGTTTCCTTCCCCGAGTCAACTGATCGAAGGAGGGAGTCCCGCATCCAGCGAACTGTCTCAACCAAGGAAGGCCGTAGCTGCTCCTCCGGGCCTGGGGCTGCCTGCAGTGCCAAAGAAGGAACAGGACTTGAATTGCAGTAAGAACCCAAGCCGCCGTCCTCTAGGAGGCACGGTGCCTTCGGTCAGGGGGTCCCGGACGGAATGCGGAGACGAGGGTTACTCTGAGCGCGCTCCGATTAGGGCAACGCGTAAGCCCTCCGCGCCATGTGGGATGTGGCAGAACGGTGTTCGTGAACGTGTGCGAGTGCTGAGGAAACCAAGCTGCTCCAGAAGAGAGGGCAGTGCGTTTCCCTACGCTCGGCGTGCACAGAGGGGCTCGAAGGGGCTACGGGCCTGGATGGTGCGTAGCAGACCCAGGTGCGCCTGGGGTTACTCAGTGTTCCTGCCGGGAACAGGGCGCCCCGGCTAGCCTCCCAGGTGTCCAGAAAGCTGTGCTGCCGTTCAAGGTATGCAGAGCAGAGGCCACCGCCTCCTGGAAACTGCAGCACGCCTCCGCTTCTGCACGGCAAACCAGGGCCTTACTTCCAGGCATGGCTTCATGCTGGCTGTGCCGGGAGCCACACAGCACGCTAAGATGCTGACTTTCTCCTCGAGCAGGGTGACTTCAGGCACGAGGGCGGGCCTCGCAGTGTTGCAAGCACAGCGTTCTCTCACGGCAGCTCACACAAGGGCCATGACAGGGTCTTCCTGGGCACTTCGCACCCACCAGCCACGTTGTCCCGAAGGGCGTTCGAGGGCTCTGGAGACGTAGCGCTCCTCAAGGAACGCGCGGTGTGTGGTTGCCCAGCACTCGGCACGCACGGGGGTCCTCCGAGGGAATCAACCAGTGGACCTCGACGTTGCTCAGCCGGCCCACAGGTGTCTGGAGGCACTCAGGGACCTTGGAGGGAAAATGCTGCACGCCCGTGGGGCCTAGGAGTCCCCGGGCGTGTACTGCCTTGAGAGCAAAGCGACTAAGAACTCCCGGAAAGAGCCGCATGCCTCCCTTTCTGCGCGGCTACTCAGGGCCTAACCTGGAGGCCAGCTCTCACGTTGAGGTTCCCTTTGGCTCTAGAGCCTGCCGTGCGGACGGCCACCGCGGCCGCGGAAGCCCCTGGTTTAGAGAGCGCAAACTCATAATTTTCCCCGAAGCACTCTTCCAGGGCTCACCGGCCCGTCGGGAGCCGGGAATGTCAGGGAGCGTCAAGGCAGGCATGAAGGCCGCCCTCCAAATGGGAAAGCAGGGCTAGTTCCAGCAGGCCCCCGGGTTCATGGGCACACTCAGCGTACATCCCTGTGGTTTCTGGCGAGTCCCGGGAGACACCGGTCACCCTGCGTTTCCTTCCCCGAGTCAACTGATCGAAGGAGGGAGTCCCGCATCCAGCGAACTGTCTCAACCAAGGAAGGCCGTAGCTGCTCCTCTGGGCCTGGGGCTGCCTGCAGTGCCAAAGAAGGAACAGGACTTGAATTGCAGTAAGAACCCAAGCCGCCGTCCTCTAGGAGGCACGGTGCCTTCGGTCAGGGGGTCCCGGACGGAATGCGGAGACGAGGGTTACTCTGAGCGCAGCTCCGATTAGGGCAACGCGTAAGCCCTCCGCGCCATGTGGGATGTGGCAGAACGGTGTTCGTGAACGTGTGCGAGTGCTGAGGAAACCAAGCTGCTCCAGAAGAGAGGGCAGTGCGTTTCCCTACGCTCGGCGTGCACAGAGGGGCTCGAAGGGGCTACGGGCCTGGATGGTGCGTAGCAGACCCAGGTGCGCCTGGGGTTACTCAGTGTTCCTGCCGGGAACAGGGCGCCCCGGCTAGCCTCCCAGGTGTCCAGAAAGCTGTGCTGCCGTTCAAGGTATGCAGAGCAGAGGCCACCGCCTCCTGGAAACTGCAGCACGCCTCCGCTTCTGCACGGCAAACCAGGGCCTTACTTCCAGGCATGGCTTCATGCTGGGTGTGCCGGGAGCCACACAGCACGCTAAGATGCTGACTTTCTCCTCGAGCAGGGTGACTTCAGGCACGAGGGCGGGCCTCGCAGTGTTGCAAGCACAGCGTTCTCTCACGGCAGCTCACACAAGGGCCATGACAGGGTCTTCCTGGGCACTTCGCACCCACCAGCCACGTTGTCCCGAAGGGCGTTCGAGGGCTCTGGAGACGTAGCGCTCCTCAAGGAACGCGCGGTGTGTGGTTGCCCAGCACTCGGCACGCACGGGGGTCCTCCGAGGGAATCAACCAGTGGACCTCGACGTTGCTCAGCCGGCCCACAGGTGTCTGGAGGCACTCAGGGACCTTGGAGGGAAAATGCTGCACGCCCGTGGGGCCTAGGAGTCCCCGGGCGTGTACTGCCTTGAGAGCAAAGCGACTAAGAACTCCCGGAAAGAGCCGCATGCCTCCCTTTCTGCGCGGCTACTCAGGGCCTAACCTGGAGGCCAGCTCTCACGTTGAGGTTCCCTTTGGCTCTAGAGCCTGCCGTGCGGACGGCCACCGCGGCCGCGGAAGCCCCTGGTTTAGAGAGCGCAAACTCATAATTTTCCCCGAAGCACTCTTCCAGGGCTCACCGGCCCGTCGGGAGCCGGGAATGTCAGGGAGCGTCAAGGCAGGCATGAAGGCCGCCCTCCAAATGGGAAAGCAGGGCTAGTTCCAGCAGGCCCCCGGGTTCATGGGCACACTCAGCGTACATCCCTGTGGTTTCTGGCGAGTCCCGGGAGACACCGGTCACCCTGCGTTTCCTTCCCCGAGTCAACTGATCGAAGGAGGGAGTCCCGCATCCAGCGAACTGTCTCAACCAAGGAAGGCCGTAGCTGCTCCTCTGGGCCTGGGGCTGCCTGCAGTGCCAAAGAAGGAACAGGACTTGAATTGCAGTAAGAACCCAAGCCGCCGTCCTCTAGGAGGCACGGTGCCTTCGGTGAGGGGGTCCCGGACGGAATGCGGAGACGAGGGTTACTCTGAGCGCAGCTCCGATTAGGGCAACGCGTAAGCCCTCCGCGCCATGTGGGATGTGGCAGAACGGTGTTCGTGAACGTGTGCGAGTGCTGAGGAAACCAAGCTGCTCCAGAAGAGAGGGCAGTGCGTTTCCCTACGCTCGGCGTGCACAGAGGGGCTCGAAGGGGCTACGGGCCTGGATGGTGCGTAGCAGACCCAGGTGCGCCTGGGGTTACTCAGTGTTCCTGCCGGGAACAGGGCGCCCCGGCTAGCCTCCCAGGTGTCCAGAAAGCTGTGCTGCCGTTCAAGGTATGCAGAGCAGAGGCCACCGCCTCCTGGAAACTGCAGCACGCCTCCGCTTCTGCACGGCAAACCAGGGCCTTACTTCCAGGCATGGCTTCATGCTGGGTGTGCCGGGAGCCACACAGCACGCTAAGATGCTGACTTTCTCCTCGAGCAGGGTGACTTCAGGCACGAGGGCGGGCCTCGCAGTGTTGCAAGCACAGCGTTCTCTCACGGCAGCTCACACAAGGGCCATGACAGGGTCTTCCTGGGCACTTCGCACCCACCAGCCACGTTGTCCCGAAGGGCGTTCGAGGGCTCTGGAGACGTAGCGCTCCTCAAGGAACGCACGGTGTGTGGTTGCCCAGCACTCGGCACGCACGGGGGTCCTCCGAGGGAATCAACCAGTGGACCTCGACGTTGCTCAGCCGGCCCACAGGTGTCTGGAGGCACTCAGGGACCTTGGAGGGAAAATGCTGCACGCCCGTGGGGCCTAGGAGTCCCCGGGCGTGTACTGCCTTGAGAGCAAAGCGACTAAGAACTCCCGGAAAGAGCCGCATGCCTCCCTTTCTGCGCGGCTACTCAGGGCCTAACCTGGAGGCCAGCTCTCACGTTGAGGTTCCCTTTGGCTCTAGAGCCTGCCGTGCGGACGGCCACCGCGGCCGCGGAAGCCCCTGGTTTAGAGAGCGCAAACTCATAATTTTCCCCGAAGCACTCTTCCAGGGCTCACCGGCCCGTCGGGAGCCGGGAATGTCAGGGAGCGTCAAGGCAGGCATGAAGGCCGCCCTCCAAATGGGAAAGCAGGGCTAGTTCCAGCAGGCCCCCGGGTTCATGGGCACACTCAGCGTACATCCCTGTGGTTTCTGGCGAGTCCCGGGAGACACCGGTCACCCTGCGTTTCCTTCCCCGAGTCAACTGATCGAAGGAGGGAGTCCCGCATCCAGCGAACTGTCTCAACCAAGGAAGGCCGTAGCTGCTCCTCTGGGCCTGGGGCTGCCTGCAGTGCCAAAGAAGGAACAGGACTTGAATTGCAGTAAGAACCCAAGCCGCCGTCCTCTAGGAGGCACGGTGCCTTCGGTCAGGGGGTCCCGGACGGAATGCGGAGACGAGGGTTACTCTGAGCGCAGCTCCGATTAGGGCAACGCGTAAGCCCTCCGCGCCATGTGGGATGTGGCAGAACGGTGTTCGTGAACGTGTGCGAGTGCTGAGGAAACCAAGCTGCTCCAGAAGAGAGGGCAGTGCGTTTCCCTACGCTCGGCGTGCACAGAGGGGCTCGAAGGGGCTACGGGCCTGGATGGTGCGTAGCAGACCCAGGTGCGCCTGGGGTTACTCAGTGTTCCTGCCGGGAACAGGGCGCCCCGGCTAGCCTCCCAGGTGTCCAGAAAGCTGTGCTGCCGTTCAAGGTATGCAGAGCAGAGGCCACCGCCTCCTGGAAACTGCAGCACGCCTCCGCTTCTGCACGGCAAACCAGGGCCTTACTTCCAGGCATGGCTTCATGCTGGGTGTGCCGGGAGCCACACAGCACGCTAAGATGCTGACTTTCTCCTCGAGCAGGGTGACTTCAGGCACGAGGGCGGGCCTCGCAGTGTTGCAAGCACAGCGTTCTCTCACGGCAGCTCACACAAGGGCCATGACAGGGTCTTCCTGGGCACTTCGCACCCACCAGCCACGTTGTCCCGAAGGGCGTTCGAGGGCTCTGGAGACGTAGCGCTCCTCAAGGAACGCGCGGTGTGTGGTTGCCCAGCACTCGGCACGCACGGGGGTCCTCCGAGGGAATCAACCAGTGGACCTCGACGTTGCTCAGCCGGCCCACAGGTGTCTGGAGGCACTCAGGGACCTTGGAGGGAAAATGCTGCACGCCCGTGGGGCCTAGGAGTCCCCGGGCGTGTACTGCCTTGAGAGCAAAGCGACTAAGAACTCCCGGAAAGAGCCGCATGCCTCCCTTTCTGCGCGGCTACTCAGGGCCTAACCTGGAGGCCAGCTCTCACGTTGAGGTTCCCTTTGGCTCTAGAGCCTGCCGTGCGGACGGCCACCGCGGCCGCGGAAGCCCCTGGTTTAGAGAGCGCAAACTCATAATTTTCCCCGAAGCACTCTTCCAGGGCTCACCGGCCCGTCGGGAGCCGGGAATGTCAGGGAGCGTCAAGGCAGGCATGAAGGCCGCCCTCCAAATGGGAAAGCAGGGCTAGTTCCAGCAGGCCCCCGGGTTCATGGGCACACTCAGCGTACATCCCTGTGGTTTCTGGCGAGTCCCGGGAGACACCGGTCACCCTGCGTTTCCTTCCCCGAGTCAACTGATCGAAGGAGGGAGTCCCGCATCCAGCGAACTGTCTCAACCAAGGAAGGCCGTAGCTGCTCCTCTGGGCCTGGGGCTGCCTGCAGTGCCAAAGAAGGAACAGGACTTGAATTGCAGTAAGAACCCAAGCCGCCGTCCTCTAGGAGGCACGGTGCCTTCGGTCAGGGGGTCCCGGACGGAATGCGGAGACGAGGGTTACTCTGAGCGCAGCTCCGATTAGGGCAACGCGTAAGCCCTCCGCGCCATGTGGGATGTGGCAGAACGGTGTTCGTGAACGTGTGCGAGTGCTGAGGAAACCAAGCTGCTCCAGAAGAGAGGGCAGTGCGTTTCCCTACGCTCGGCGTGCACAGAGGGGCTCGAAGGGGCTACGGGCCTGGATGGTGCGTAGCAGACCCAGGTGCGCCTGGGGTTACTCAGTGTTCCTGCCGGGAACAGGGCGCCCCGGCTAGCCTCCCAGGTGTCCAGAAAGCTGTGCTGCCGTTCAAGGTATGCAGAGCAGAGGCCACCGCCTCCTGGAAACTGCAGCACGCCTCCGCTTCTGCACGGCAAACCAGGGCCTTACTTCCAGGCATGGCTTCATGCTGGGTGTGCCGGGAGCCACACAGCACGCTAAGATGCTGACTTTCTCCTCGAGCAGGGTGACTTCAGGCACGAGGGCGGGCCTCGCAGTGTTGCAAGCACAGCGTTCTCTCACGGCAGCTCACACAAGGGCCATGACAGGGTCTTCCTGGGCACTTCGCACCCACCAGCCACGTTGTCCCGAAGGGCGTTCGAGGGCTCTGGAGACGTAGCGCTCCTCAAGGAACGCGCGGTGTGTGGTTGCCCAGCACTCGGCACGCACGGGGGTCCTCCGAGGGAATCAACCAGTGGACCTCGACGTTGCTCAGCCGGCCCACAGGTGTCTGGAGGCACTCAGGGACCTTGGAGGGAAAATGCTGCACGCCCGTGGGGCCTAGGAGTCCCCGGGCGTGTACTGCCTTGAGAGCAAAGCGACTAAGAACTCCCGGAAAGAGCCGCATGCCTCCCTTTCTGCGCGGCTACTCAGGGCCTAACCTGGAGGCCAGCTCTCACGTTGAGGTTCCCTTTGGCTCTAGAGCCTGCCGTGCGGACGGCCACCGCGGCCGCGGAAGCCCCTGGTTTAGAGAGCGCAAACTCATAATTTTCCCCGAAGCACTCTTCCAGGGCTCACCGGCCCGTCGGGAGCCGGGAATGTCAGGGAGCGTCAAGGCAGGCATGAAGGCCGCCCTCCAAATGGGAAAGCAGGGCTAGTTCCAGCAGGCCCCCGGGTTCATGGGCACACTCAGCGTACATCCCTGTGGTTTCTGGCGAGTCCCGGGAGACACCGGTCACCCTGCGTTTCCTTCCCCGAGTCAACTGATCGAAGGAGGGAGTCCCGCATCCAGCGAACTGTCTCAACCAAGGAAGGCCGTAGCTGCTCCTCTGGGCCTGGGGCTGCCCGCAGTGCCAAAGAAGGAACAGGACTTGAATTGCAGTAAGAACCCAAGCCGCCGTCCTCTAGGAGGCACGGTGCCTTCGGTCAGGGGGTCCCGGACGGAATGCGGAGACGAGGGTTACTCTGAGCGCAGCTCCGATTAGGGCAACGCGTAAGCCCTCCGCGCCATGTGGGATGTGGCAGAACGGTGTTCGTGAACGTGTGCGAGTGCTGAGGAAACCAAGCTGCTCCAGAAGAGAGGGCAGTGCGTTTCCCTACGCTCGGCGTGCACAGAGGGGCTCTAAGGGGCTACGGGCCTGGATGGTGCGTAGCAGACCCAGGTGCGCCTGGGGTTACTCAGTGTTCCTGCCGGGAACAGGGCGCCCCGGCTAGCCTCCCAGGTGTCCAGAAAGCTGTGCTGCCGTTCAAGGTATGCAGAGCAGAGGCCACCGCCTCCTGGAAACTGCAGCACGCCTCCGCTTCTGCACGGCAAACCAGGGCCTTACTTCCAGGCATGGCTTCATGCTGGGTGTGCCGGGAGCCACACAGCACGCTAAGATGCTGACTTTCTCCTCGAGCAGGGTGACTTCAGGCACGAGGGCGGGCCTCGCAGTGTTGCAAGCACAGCGTTCTCTCACGGCAGCTCACACAAGGGCCATGACAGGGTCTTCCTGGGCACTTCGCACCCACCAGCCACGTTGTCCCGAAGGGCGTTCGAGGGCTCTGGAGACGTAGCGCTCCTCAAGGAACGCGCGGTGTGTGGTTGCCCAGCACTCGGCACGCACGGGGGTCCTCCGAGGGAATCAACCAGTGGACCTCGACGTTGCTCAGCCGGCCCACAGGTGTCTGGAGGCACTCAGGGACCTTGGAGGGAAAATGCTGCACGCCCGTGGGGCCTAGGAGTCCCCGGGCGTGTACTGCCTTGAGAGCAAAGCGACTAAGAACTCCCGGAAAGAGCCGCATGCCTCCCTTTCTGCGCGGCTACTCAGGGCCTAACCTGGAGGCCAGCTCTCACGTTGAGGTTCCCTTTGGCTCTAGAGCCTGCCGTGCGGACGGCCACCGCGGCCGCGGAAGCCCCTGGTTTAGAGAGCGCAAACTCATAATTTTCCCCGAAGCACTCTTCCAGGGCTCACCGGCCCGTCGGGAGCCGGGAATGTCAGGGAGCGTCAAGGCAGGCATGAAGGCCGCCCTCCAAATGGGAAAGCAGGGCTAGTTCCAGCAGGCCCCCGGGTTCATGGGCACACTCAGCGTACATCCCTGTGGTTTCTGGCGAGTCCCGGGAGACACCGGTCACCCTGCGTTTCCTTCCCCGAGTCAACTGATCGAAGGAGGGAGTCCCGCATCCAGCGAACTGTCTCAACCAAGGAAGGCCGTAGCTGCTCCTCTGGGCCTGGGGCTGCCTGCAGTGCCAAAGAAGGAACAGGACTTGAATTGCAGTAAGAACCCAAGCCGCCGTCCTCTAGGAGGCACGGTGCCTTCGGTCAGGGGGTCCCGGACGGAATGCGGAGACGAGGGTTACTCTGAGCGCAGCTCCGATTAGGGCAACGCGTAAGCCCTCCGCGCCATGTGGGATGTGGCAGAACGGTGTTCGTGAACGTGTGCGAGTGCTGAGGAAACCAAGCTGCTCCAGAAGAGAGGGCAGTGCGTTTCCCTACGCTCGGCGTGCACAGAGGGGCTCGAAGGGGCTACGGGCCTGGATGGTGCGTAGCAGACCCAGGTGCGCCTGGGGTTACTCAGTGTTCCTGCCGGGAACAGGGCGCCCCGGCTAGCCTCCCAGGTGTCCAGAAAGCTGTGCTGCCGTTCAAGGTATGCAGAGCAGAGGCCACCGCCTCCTGGAAACTGCAGCACGCCTCCGCTTCTGCACGGCAAACCAGGGCCTTACTTCCAGGCATGGCTTCATGCTGGGTGTGCCGGGAGCCACACAGCACGCTAAGATGCTGACTTTCTCCTCGAGCAGGGTGACTTCAGGCACGAGGGCGGGCCTCGCAGTGTTGCAAGCACAGCGTTCTCTCACGGCAGCTCACACAAGGGCCATGACAGGGTCTTCCTGGGCACTTCGCACCCACCAGCCACGTTGTCCCGAAGGGCGTTCGAGGGCTCTGGAGACGTAGCGCTCCTCAAGGAACGCGCGGTGTGTGGTTGCCCAGCACTCGGCACGCACGGGGGTCCTCCGAGGGAATCAACCAGTGGACCTCGACGTTGCTCAGCCGGCCCACAGGTGTCTGGAGGCACTCAGGGACCTTGGAGGGAAAATGCTGCACGCCCGTGGGGCCTAGGAGTCCCCGGGCGTGTACTGCCTTGAGAGCAAAGCGACTAAGAACTCCCGGAAAGAGCCGCATGCCTCCCTTTCTGCGCGGCTACTCAGGGCCTAACCTGGAGGCCAGCTCTCACGTTGAGGTTCCCTTTGGCTCTAGAGCCTGCCGTGCGGACGGCCACCGCGGCCGCGGAAGCCCCTGGTTTAGAGAGCGCAAACTCATAATTTTCCCCGAAGCACTCTTCCAGGGCTCACCGGCCCGTCGGGAGCCGGGAATGTCAGGGAGCGTCAAGGCAGGCATGAAGGCCGCCCTCCAAATGGGAAAGCAGGGCTAGTTCCAGCAGGCCCCCGGGTTCATGGGCACACTCAGCGTACATCCCTGTGGTTTCTGGCGAGTCCCGGGAGACACCGGTCACCCTGCGTTTCCTTCCCCGAGTCAACTGATCGAAGGAGGGAGTCCCGCATCCAGCGAACTGTCTCAACCAAGGAAGGCCGTAGCTGCTCCTCTGGGCCTGGGGCTGCCTGCAGTGCCAAAGAAGGAACAGGACTTGAATTGCAGTAAGAACCCAAGCCGCCGTCCTCTAGGAGGCACGGTGCCTTCGGTCAGGGGGTCCCGGACGGAATGCGGAGACGAGGGTTACTCTGAGCGCAGCTCCGATTAGGGCAACGCGTAAGCCCTCCGCGCCATGTGGGATGTGGCAGAACGGTGTTCGTGAACGTGTGCGAGTGCTGAGGAAACCAAGCTGCTCCAGAAGAGAGGGCAGTGCGTTTCCCTACGCTCGGCGTGCACAGAGGGGCTCGAAGGGGCTACGGGCCTGGATGGTGCGTAGCAGACCCAGGTGCGCCTGGGGTTACTCAGTGTTCCTGCCGGGAACAGGGCGCCCCGGCTAGCCTCCCAGGTGTCCAGAAAGCTGTGCTGCCGTTCAAGGTATGCAGAGCAGAGGCCACCGCCTCCTGGAAACTGCAGCACGCCTCCGCTTCTGCACGGCAAACCAGGGCCTTACTTCCAGGCATGGCTTCATGCTGGGTGTGCCGGGAGCCACACAGCACGCTAAGATGCTGACTTTCTCCTCGAGCAGGGTGACTTCAGGCACGAGGGCGGGCCTCGCAGTGTTGCAAGCACAGCGTTCTCTCACGGCAGCTCACACAAGGGCCATGACAGGGTCTTCCTGGGCACTTCGCACCCACCAGCCACGTTGTCCCGAAGGGCGTTCGAGGGCTCTGGAGACGTAGCGCTCCTCAAGGAACGCGCGGTGTGTGGTTGCCCAGCACTCGGCACGCACGGGGGTCCTCCGAGGGAATCAACCAGTGGACCTCGACGTTGCTCAGCCGGCCCACAGGTGTCTGGAGGCACTCAGGGACCTTGGAGGGAAAATGCTGCACGCCCGTGGGGCCTAGGAGTCCCCGGGCGTGTACTGCCTTGAGAGCAAAGCGACTAAGAACTCCCGGAAAGAGCCGCATGCCTCCCTTTCTGCGCGGCTACTCAGGGCCTAACCTGGAGGCCAGCTCTCACGTTGAGGTTCCCTTTGGCTCTAGAGCCTGCCGTGCGGACGGCCACCGCGGCCGCGGAAGCCCCTGGTTTAGAGAGCGCAAACTCATAATTTTCCCCGAAGCACTCTTCCAGGGCTCACCGGCCCGTCGGGAGCCGGGAATGTCAGGGAGCGTCAAGGCAGGCATGAAGGCCGCCCTCCAAATGGGAAAGCAGGGCTAGTTCCAGCAGGCCCCCGGGTTCATGGGCACACTCAGCGTACATCCCTGTGGTTTCTGGCGAGTCCCGGGAGACACCGGTCACCCTGCGTTTCCTTCCCCGAGTCAACTGATCGAAGGAGGGAGTCCCGCATCCAGCGAACTGTCTCAACCAAGGAAGGCCGTAGCTGCTCCTCTGGGCCTGGGGCTGCCTGCAGTGCCAAAGAAGGAACAGGACTTGAATTGCAGTAAGAACCCAAGCCGCCGTCCTCTAGGAGGCACGGTGCCTTCGGTCAGGGGGTCCCGGACGGAATGCGGAGACGAGGGTTACTCTGAGCGCAGCTCCGATTAGGGCAACGCGTAAGCCCTCCGCGCCATGTGGGATGTGGCAGAACGGTGTTCGTGAACGTGTGCGAGTGCTGAGGAAACCAAGCTGCTCCAGAAGAGAGGGCAGTGCGTTTCCCTACGCTCGGCGTGCACAGAGGGGCTCGAAGGGGCTACGGGCCTGGATGGTGCGTAGCAGACCCAGGTGCGCCTGGGGTTACTCAGTGTTCCTGCCGGGAACAGGGCGCCCCGGCTAGCCTCCCAGGTGTCCAGAAAGCTGTGCTGCCGTTCAAGGTATGCAGAGCAGAGGCCACCGCCTCCTGGAAACTGCAGCACGCCTCCGCTTCTGCACGGCAAACCAGGGCCTTACTTCCAGGCATGGCTTCATGCTGGGTGTGCCGGGAGCCACACAGCACGCTAAGATGCTGACTTTCTCCTCGAGCAGGGTGACTTCAGGCACGAGGGCGGGCCTCGCAGTGTTGCAAGCACAGCGTTCTCTCACGGCAGCTCACACAAGGGCCATGACAGGGTCTTCCTGGGCACTTCACACCCACCAGCCACGTTGTCCCGAAGGGCGTTCGAGGGCTCTGGAGACGTAGCGCTCCTCAAGGAACGCGCGGTGTGTGGTTGCCCAGCACTCGGCACGCACGGGGGTCCTCCGAGGGAATCAACCAGTGGACCTCGACGTTGCTCAGCCGGCCCACAGGTGTCTGGAGGCACTCAGGGACCTTGGAGGGAAAATGCTGCACGCCCGTGGGGCCTAGGAGTCCCCGGGCGTGTACTGCCTTGAGAGCAAAGCGACTAAGAACTCCCGGAAAGAGCCGCATGCCTCCCTTTCTGCGCGGCTACTCAGGGCCTAACCTGGAGGCCAGCTCTCACGTTGAGGTTCCCTTTGGCTCTAGAGCCTGCCGTGCGGACGGCCACCGCGGCCGCGGAAGCCCCTGGTTTAGAGAGCGCAAACTCATAATTTTCCCCGAAGCACTCTTCCAGGGCTCACCGGCCCGTCGGGAGCCGGGAATGTCAGGGAGCGTCAAGGCAGGCATGAAGGCCGCCCTCCAAATGGGAAAGCAGGGCTAGTTCCAGCAGGCCCCCGGGTTCATGGGCACACTCAGCGTACATCCCTGTGGTTTCTGGCGAGTCCCGGGAGACACCGGTCACCCTGCGTTTCCTTCCCCGAGTCAACTGCTCGAAGGAGGGAGTCCCGCATCCAGCGAACTGTCTCAACCAAGGAAGGCCGTAGCTGCTCCTCTGGGCCTGGGGCTGCCTGCAGTGCCAAAGAAGGAACAGGACTTGAATTGCAGTAAGAACCCAAGCCGCCGTCCTCTAGGAGGCACGGTGCCTTCGGTCAGGGGGTCCCGGACGGAATGCGGAGACGAGGGTTACTCTGAGCGCAGCTCCGATTAGGGCAACGCGTAAGCCCTCCGCGCCATGTGGGATGTGGCAGAACGGTGTTCGTGAACGTGTGCGAGTGCTGAGGAAACCAAGCTGCTCCAGAAGAGAGGGCAGTGCGTTTCCCTACGCTCGGCGTGCACAGAGGGGCTCGAAGGGGCTACGGGCCTGGATGGTGCGTAGCAGACCCAGGTGCGCCTGGGGTTACTCAGTGTTCCTGCCGGGAACCGGGCGCCCCGGCTAGCCTCCCAGGTGTCCAGAAAGCTGTGCTGCCGTTCAAGGTATGCAGAGCAGAGGCCACCGCCTCCTGGAAACTGCAGCACGCCTCCGCTTCTGCACGGCAAACCAGGGCCTTACTTCCAGGCATGGCTTCATGCTGGGTGTGCCGGGAGCCACACAGCACGCTAAGATGCTGACTTTCTCCTCGAGCAGGGTGACTTCAGGCACGAGGGCGGGCCTCGCAGTGTTGCAAGCACAGCGTTCTCTCACGGCAGCTCACACAAGGGCCATGACAGGGTCTTCCTGGGCACTTCGCACCCACCAGCCACGTTGTCCCGAAGGGCGTTCGAGGGCTCTGGAGACGTAGCGCTCCTCAAGGAACGCGCGGTGTGTGGTTGCCCAGCACTCGGCACGCACGGGGGTCCTCCGAGGGAATCAACCAGTGGACCTCGACGTTGCTCAGCCGGCCCACAGGTGTCTGGAGGCACTCAGGGACCTTGGAGGGAAAATGCTGCACGCCCGTGGGGCCTAGGAGTCCCCGGGCGTGTACTGCCTTGAGAGCAAAGCGACTAAGAACTCCCGGAAAGAGCCGCATGCCTCCCTTTCTGCGCGGCTACTCAGGGCCTAACCTGGAGGCCAGCTCTCACGTTGAGGTTCCCTTTGGCTCTAGAGCCTGCCGTGCGGACGGCCACCGCGGCCGCGGAAGCCCCTGGTTTAGAGAGCGCAAACTCATAATTTTCCCCGAAGCACTCTTCCAGGGCTCACCGGCCCGTCGGGAGCCGGGAATGTCAGGGAGCGTCAAGGCAGGCATGAAGGCCGCCCTCCAAATGGGAAAGCAGGGCTAGTTCCAGCAGGCCCCCGGGTTCATGGGCACACTCAGCGTACATCCCTGTGGTTTCTGGCGAGTCCCGGGAGACACCGGTCACCCTGCGTTTCCTTCCCCGAGTCAACTGCTCGAAGGAGGGAGTCCCGCATCCAGCGAACTGTCTCAACCAAGGAAGGCCGTAGCTGCTCCTCTGGGCCTGGGGCTGCCTGCAGTGCCAAAGAAGGAACAGGACTTGAATTGCAGTAAGAACCCAAGCCGCCGTCCTCTAGGAGGCACGGTGCCTTCGGTCAGGGGGTCCCGGACGGAATGCGGAGACGAGGGTTACTCTGAGCGCAGCTCCGATTAGGGCAACGCGTAAGCCCTCCGCGCCATGTGGGATGTGGCAGAACGGTGTTCGTGAACGTGTGCGAGTGCTGAGGAAACCAAGCTGCTCCAGAAGAGAGGGCAGTGCGTTTCCCTACGCTCGGCGTGCACAGAGGGGCTCGAAGGGGCTACGGGCCTGGATGGTGCGTAGCAGACCCAGGTGCGCCTGGGGTTACTCAGTGTTCCTGCCGGGAACAGGGCGCCCCGGCTAGCCTCCCAGGTGTCCAGAAAGCTGTGCTGCCGTTCAAGGTATGCAGAGCAGAGGCCACCGCCTCCTGGAAACTGCAGCACGCCTCCGCTTCTGCACGGCAAACCAGGGCCTTACTTCCAGGCATGGCTTCATGCTGGGTGTGCCGGGAGCCACACAGCACGCTAAGATGCTGACTTTCTCCTCGAGCAGGGTGACTTCAGGCACGAGGGCGGGCCTCGCAGTGTTGCAAGCACAGCGTTCTCTCACGGCAGCTCACACAAGGGCCATGACAGGGTCTTCCTGGGCACTTCACACCCACCAGCCACGTTGTCCCGAAGGGCGTTCGAGGGCTCTGGAGACGTAGCGCTCCTCAAGGAACGCGCGGTGTGTGGTTGCCCAGCACTCGGCACGCACGGGGGTCCTCCGAGGGAATCAACCAGTGGACCTCGACGTTGCTCAGCCGGCCCACAGGTGTCTGGAGGCACTCAGGGACCTTGGAGGGAAAATGCTGCACGCCCGTGGGGCCTAGGAGTCCCCGGGCGTGTACTGCCTTGAGAGCAAAGCGACTAAGAACTCCCGGAAAGAGCCGCATGCCTCCCTTTCTGCGCGGCTACTCAGGGCCTAACCTGGAGGCCAGCTCTCACGTTGAGGTTCCCTTTGGCTCTAGAGCCTGCCGTGCGGACGGCCACCGCGGCCGCGGAAGCCCCTGGTTTAGAGAGCGCAAACTCATAATTTTCCCCGAAGCACTCTTCCAGGGCTCACCGGCCCGTCGGGAGCCGGGAATGTCAGGGAGCGTCAAGGCAGGCATGAAGGCCGCCCTCCAAATGGGAAAGCAGGGCTAGTTCCAGCAGGCCCCCGGGTTCATGGGCACACTCAGCGTACATCCCTGTGGTTTCTGGCGAGTCCCGGGAGACACCGGTCACCCTGCGTTTCCTTCCCCGAGTCAACTGCTCGAAGGAGGGAGTCCCGCATCCAGCGAACTGTCTCAACCAAGGAAGGCCGTAGCTGCTCCTCTGGGCCTGGGGCTGCCTGCAGTGCCAAAGAAGGAACAGGACTTGAATTGCAGTAAGAACCCAAGCCGCCGTCCTCTAGGAGGCACGGTGCCTTCGGTCAGGGGGTCCCGGACGGAATGCGGAGACGAGGGTTACTCTGAGCGCAGCTCCGATTAGGGCAACGCGTAAGCCCTCCGCGCCATGTGGGATGTGGCAGAACGGTGTTCGTGAACGTGTGCGAGTGCTGAGGAAACCAAGCTGCTCCAGAAGAGAGGGCAGTGCGTTTCCCTACGCTCGGCGTGCACAGAGGGGCTCGAAGGGGCTACGGGCCTGGATGGTGCGTAGCAGACCCAGGTGCGCCTGGGGTTACTCAGTGTTCCTGCCGGGAACCGGGCGCCCCGGCTAGCCTCCCAGGTGTCCAGAAAGCTGTGCTGCCGTTCAAGGTATGCAGAGCAGAGGCCACCGCCTCCTGGAAACTGCAGCACGCCTCCGCTTCTGCACGGCAAACCAGGGCCTTACTTCCAGGCATGGCTTCATGCTGGGTGTGCCGGGAGCCACACAGCACGCTAAGATGCTGACTTTCTCCTCGAGCAGGGTGACTTCAGGCACGAGGGCGGGCCTCGCAGTGTTGCAAGCACAGCGTTCTCTCACGGCAGCTCACACAAGGGCCATGACAGGGTCTTCCTGGGCACTTCGCACCCACCAGCCACGTTGTCCCGAAGGGCGTTCGAGGGCT
Organism: Lagenorhynchus albirostris; assembly: GCF_949774975.1. Lineage (NCBI taxonomy): Eukaryota > Metazoa > Chordata > Mammalia > Artiodactyla > Delphinidae > Lagenorhynchus > Lagenorhynchus albirostris. Next base: position 198,254 of record NW_026783283.1, on the reverse strand, counting down.
CTGGAGACGTAGCGCTCCTCAAGGAACGCGCGGTGTGTGGTTGCCCAGCACTCGGCACGCACGGGGGTCCTCCGAGGGAATCAACCAGTGGACCTCGACGTTGCTCAGCCGGCCCACAGGTGTCTGGAGGCACTCAGGGACCTTGGAGGGAAAATGCTGCACGCCCGTGGGGCCTAGGAGTCCCCGGGCGTGTACTGCCTTGAGAGCAAAGCGACTAAGAACTCCCGGAAAGAGCCGCATGCCTCCCTTTCTGCGCGGCTACTCAGGGCCTAACCTGGAGGCCAGCTCTCACGTTGAGGTTCCCTTTGGCTCTAGAGCCTGCCGTGCGGACGGCCACCGCGGCCGCGGAAGCCCCTGGTTTAGAGAGCGCAAACTCATAATTTTCCCCGAAGCACTCTTCCAGGGCTCACCGGCCCGTCGGGAGCCGGGAATGTCAGGGAGCGTCAAGGCAGGCATGAAGGCCGCCCTCCAAATGGGAAAGCAGGGCTAGTTCCAGCAGGCCCCCGGGTTCATGGGCACACTCAGCGTACATCCCTGTGGTTTCTGGCGAGTCCCGGGAGACACCGGTCACCCTGCGTTTCCTTCCCCGAGTCAACTGCTCGAAGGAGGGAGTCCCGCATCCAGCGAACTGTCTCAACCAAGGAAGGCCGTAGCTGCTCCTCTGGGCCTGGGGCTGCCTGCAGTGCCAAAGAAGGAACAGGACTTGAATTGCAGTAAGAACCCAAGCCGCCGTCCTCTAGGAGGCACGGTGCCTTCGGTCAGGGGGTCCCGGACGGAATGCGGAGACGAGGGTTACTCTGAGCGCAGCTCCGATTAGGGCAACGCGTAAGCCCTCCGCGCCATGTGGGATGTGGCAGAACGGTGTTCGTGAACGTGTGCGAGTGCTGAGGAAACCAAGCTGCTCCAGAAGAGAGGGCAGTGCGTTTCCCTACGCTCGGCGTGCACAGAGGGGCTCGAAGGGGCTACGGGCCTGGATGGTGCGTAGCAGACCCAGGTGCGCCTGGGGTTACTCAGTGTTCCTGCCGGGAACCGGGCGCCCCGGCTAGCCTCCCAGGTGTCCAGAAAGCTGTGCTGCCGTTCAAGGTATGCAGAGCAGAGGCCACCGCCTCCTGGAAACTGCAGCACGCCTCCGCTTCTGCACGGCAAACCAGGGCCTTACTTCCAGGCATGGCTTCATGCTGGGTGTGCCGGGAGCCACACAGCACGCTAAGATGCTGACTTTCTCCTCGAGCAGGGTGACTTCAGGCACGAGGGCGGGCCTCGCAGTGTTGCAAGCACAGCGTTCTCTCACGGCAGCTCACACAAGGGCCATGACAGGGTCTTCCTGGGCACTTCGCACCCACCAGCCACGTTGTCCCGAAGGGCGTTCGAGGGCTCTGGAGACGTAGCGCTCCTCAAGGAACGCGCGGTGTGTGGTTGCCCAGCACTCGGCACGCACGGGGGTCCTCCGAGGGAATCAACCAGTGGACCTCGACGTTGCTCAGCCGGCCCACAGGTGTCTGGAGGCACTCAGGGACCTTGGAGGGAAAATGCTGCACGCCCGTGGGGCCTAGGAGTCCCCGGGCGTGTACTGCCTTGAGAGCAAAGCGACTAAGAACTCCCGGAAAGAGCCGCATGCCTCCCTTTCTGCGCGGCTACTCAGGGCCTAACCTGGAGGCCAGCTCTCACGTTGAGGTTCCCTTTGGCTCTAGAGCCTGCCGTGCGGACGGCCACCGCGGCCGCGGAAGCCCCTGGTTTAGAGAGCGCAAACTCATAATTTTCCCCGAAGCACTCTTCCAGGGCTCACCGGCCCGTCGGGAGCCGGGAATGTCAGGGAGCGTCAAGGCAGGCATGAAGGCCGCCCTCCAAATGGGAAAGCAGGGCTAGTTCCAGCAGGCCCCCGGGTTCATGGGCACACTCAGCGTACATCCCTGTGGTTTCTGGCGAGTCCCGGGAGACACCGGTCACCCTGCGTTTCCTTCCCCGAGTCAACTGCTCGAAGGAGGGAGTCCCGCATCCAGCGAACTGTCTCAACCAAGGAAGGCCGTAGCTGCTCCTCTGGGCCTGGGGCTGCCTGCAGTGCCAAAGAAGGAACAGGAGTTGAATTGCAGTAAGAACCCAAGCCGCCGTCCTCTAGGAGGCACGGTGCCTTCGGTCAGGGGGTCCCGGACGGAATGCGGAGACGAGGGTTACTCTGAGCGCAGCTCCGATTAGGGCAACGCGTAAGCCCTCCGCGCCATGTGGGATGTGGCAGAACGGTGTTCGTGAACGTGTGCGAGTGCTGAGGAAACCAAGCTGCTCCAGAAGAGAGGGCAGTGCGTTTCCCTACGCTCGGCGTGCACAGAGGGGCTCGAAGGGGCTACGGGCCTGGATGGTGCGTAGCAGACCCAGGTGCGCCTGGGGTTACTCAGTGTTCCTGCCGGGAACCGGGCGCCCCGGCTAGCCTCCCAGGTGTCCAGAAAGTTGTGCTGCCGTTCAAGGTATGCAGAGCAGAGGCCACCGCCTCCTGGAAACTGCAGCACGCCTCCGCTTCTGCACGGCAAACCAGGGCCTTACTTCCAGGCATGGCTTCATGCTGGGTGTGCCGGGAGCCACACAGCACGCTAAGATGCTGACTTTCTCCTCGAGCAGGGTGACTTCAGGCACGAGGGCGGGCCTCGCAGTGTTGCAAGCACAGCGTTCTCTCACGGCAGCTCACACAAGGGCCATGACAGGGTCTTCCTGGGCACTTCGCACCCACCAGCCACGTTGTCCCGAAGGGCGTTCGAGGGCTCTGGAGACGTAGCGCTCCTCAAGGAACGCGCGGTGTGTGGTTGCCCAGCACTCGGCACGCACGGGGGTCCTCCGAGGGAATCAACCAGTGGACCTCGACGTTGCTCAGCCGGCCCACAGGTGTCTGGAGGCACTCAGGGACCTTGGAGGGAAAATGCTGCACGCCCGTGGGGCCTAGGAGTCCCCGGGCGTGTACTGCCTTGAGAGCAAAGCGACTAAGAACTCCCGGAAAGAGCCGCATGCCTCCCTTTCTGCGCGGCTACTCAGGGCCTAACCTGGAGGCCAGCTCTCACGTTGAGGTTCCCTTTGGCTCTAGAGCCTGCCGTGCGGACGGCCACCGCGGCCGCGGAAGCCCCTGGTTTAGAGAGCGCAAACTCATAATTTTCCCCGAAGCACTCTTCCAGGGCTCACCGGCCCGTCGGGAGCCGGGAATGTCAGGGAGCGTCAAGGCAGGCATGAAGGCCGCCCTCCAAATGGGAAAGCAGGGCTAGTTCCAGCAGGCCCCCGGGTTCATGGGCACACTCAGCGTACATCCCTGTGGTTTCTGGCGAGTCCCGGGAGACACCGGTCACCCTGCGTTTCCTTCCCCGAGTCAACTGCTCGAAGGAGGGAGTCCCGCATCCAGCGAACTGTCTCAACCAAGGAAGGCCGTAGCTGCTCCTCTGGGCCTGGGGCTGCCTGCAGTGCCAAAGAAGGAACAGGACTTGAATTGCAGTAAGAACCCAAGCCGCCGTCCTCTAGGAGGCACGGTGCCTTCGGTCAGGGGGTCCCGGACGGAATGCGGAGACGAGGGTTACTCTGAGCGCAGCTCCGATTAGGGCAACGCGTAAGCCCTCCGCGCCATGTGGGATGTGGCAGAACGGTGTTCGTGAACGTGTGCGAGTGCTGAGGAAACCAAGCTGCTCCAGAAGAGAGGGCAGTGCGTTTCCCTACGCTCGGCGTGCACAGAGGGGCTCGAAGGGGCTACGGGCCTGGATGGTGCGTAGCAGACCCAGGTGCGCCTGGGGTTACTCAGTGTTCCTGCCGGGAACCGGGCGCCCCGGCTAGCCTCCCAGGTGTCCAGAAAGCTGTGCTGCCGTTCAAGGTATGCAGAGCAGAGGCCACCGCCTCCTGGAAACTGCAGCATGCCTCCGCTTCTGCACGGCAAACCAGGGCCTTACTTCCAGGCATGGCTTCATGCTGGGTGTGCCGGGAGCCACACAGCACGCTAAGATGCTGACTTTCTCCTCGAGCAGGGTGACTTCAGGCACGAGGGCGGGCCTCGCAGTGTTGCAAGCACAGCGTTCTCTCACGGCAGCTCACACAAGGGCCATGACAGGGTCTTCCTGGGCACTTCGCACCCACCAGCCACGTTGTCCCGAAGGGCGTTCGAGGGCTCTGGAGACGTAGCGCTCCTCAAGGAACGCGCGGTGTGTGGTTGCCCAGCACTCGGCACGCACGGGGGTCCTCCGAGGGAATCAACCAGTGGACCTCGACGTTGCTCAGCCGGCCCACAGGTGTCTGGAGGCACTCAGGGACCTTGGAGGGAAAATGCTGCACGCCCGTGGGGCCTAGGAGTCCCCGGGCGTGTACTGCCTTGAGAGCAAAGCGACTAAGAACTCCCGGAAAGAGCCGCATGCCTCCCTTTCTGCGCGGCTACTCAGGGCCTAACCTGGAGGCCAGCTCTCACGTTGAGGTTCCCTTTGGCTCTAGAGCCTGCCGTGCGGACGGCCACCGCGGCCGCGGAAGCCCCTGGTTTAGAGAGCGCAAACTCATAATTTTCCCCGAAGCACTCTTCCAGGGCTCACCGGCCCGTCGGGAGCCGGGAATGTCAGGGAGCGTCAAGGCAGGCATGAAGGCCGCCCTCCAAATGGGAAAGCAGGGCTAGTTCCAGCAGGCCCCCGGGTTCATGGGCACACTCAGCGTACATCCCTGTGGTTTCTGGCGAGTCCCGGGAGACACCGGTCACCCTGCGTTTCCTTCCCCGAGTCAACTGCTCGAAGGAGGGAGTCCCGCATCCAGCGAACTGTCTCAACCAAGGAAGGCCGTAGCTGCTCCTCTGGGCCTGGGGCTGCCTGCAGTGCCAAAGAAGGAACAGGACTTGAATTGCAGTAAGAACCCAAGCCGCCGTCCTCTAGGAGGCACGGTGCCTTCGGTCAGGGGGTCCCGGACGGAATGCGGAGACGAGGGTTACTCTGAGCGCAGCTCCGATTAGGGCAACGCGTAAGCCCTCCGCGCCATGTGGGATGTGGCAGAACGGTGTTCGTGAACGTGTGCGAGTGCTGAGGAAACCAAGCTGCTCCAGAAGAGAGGGCAGTGCGTTTCCCTACGCTCGGCGTGCACAGAGGGGCTCGAAGGGGCTACGGGCCTGGATGGTGCGTAGCAGACCCAGGTGCGCCTGGGGTTACTCAGTGTTCCTGCCGGGAACCGGGCGCCCCGGCTAGCCTCCCAGGTGTCCAGAAAGCTGTGCTGCCGTTCAAGGTATGCAGAGCAGAGGCCACCGCCTCCTGGAAACTGCAGCACGCCTCCGCTTCTGCACGGCAAACCAGGGCCTTACTTCCAGGCATGGCTTCATGCTGGGTGTGCCGGGAGCCACACAGCACGCTAAGATGCTGACTTTCTCCTCGAGCAGGGTGACTTCAGGCACGAGGGCGGGCCTCGCAGTGTTGCAAGCACGGCGTTCTCTCACGGCAGCTCACACAAGGGCCATGACAGGGTCTTCCTGGGCACTTCGCACCCACCAGCCACGTTGTCCCGAAGGGCGTTCGAGGGCTCTGGAGACGTAGCGCTCCTCAAGGAACGCGCGGTGTGTGGTTGCCCAGCACTCGGCACGCACGGGGGTCCTCCGAGGGAATCAACCAGTGGACCTCGACGTTGCTCAGCCGGCCCACAGGTGTCTGGAGGCACTCAGGGACCTTGGAGGGAAAATGCTGCACGCCCGTGGGGCCTAGGAGTCCCCGGGCGTGTACTGCCTTGAGAGCAAAGCGACTAAGAACTCCCGGAAAGAGCCGCATGCCTCCCTTTCTGCGCGGCTACTCAGGGCCTAACCTGGAGGCCAGCTCTCACGTTGAGGTTCCCTTTGGCTCTAGAGCCTGCCGTGCGGACGGCCACCGCGGCCGCGGAAGCCCCTGGTTTAGAGAGCGCAAACTCATAATTTTCCCCGAAGCACTCTTCCAGGGCTCACCGGCCCGTCGGGAGCCGGGAATGTCAGGGAGCGTCAAGGCAGGCATGAAGGCCGCCCTCCAAATGGGAAAGCAGGGCTAGTTCCAGCAGGCCCCCGGGTTCATGGGCACACTCAGCGTACATCCCTGTGGTTTCTGGCGAGTCCCGGGAGACACCGGTCACCCTGCGTTTCCTTCCCCGAGTCAACTGCTCGAAGGAGGGAGTCCCGCATCCAGCGAACTGTCTCAACCAAGGAAGGCCGTAGCTGCTCCTCTGGGCCTGGGGCTGCCTGCAGTGCCAAAGAAGGAACAGGACTTGAATTGCAGTAAGAACCCAAGCCGCCGTCCTCTAGGAGGCACGGTGCCTTCGGTCAGGGGGTCCCGGACGGAATGCGGAGACGAGGGTTACTCTGAGCGCAGCTCCGATTAGGGCAACGCGTAAGCCCTCCGCGCCATGTGGGATGTGGCAGAACGGTGTTCGTGAACGTGTGCGAGTGCTGAGGAAACCAAGCTGCTCCAGAAGAGAGGGCAGTGCGTTTCCCTACGCTCGGCGTGCACAGAGGGGCTCTAAGGGGCTACGGGCCTGGATGGTGCGTAGCAGACCCAGGTGCGCCTGGGGTTACTCAGTGTTCCTGCCGGGAACCGGGCGCCCCGGCTAGCCTCCCAGGTGTCCAGAAAGCTGTGCTGCCGTTCAAGGTATGCAGAGCAGAGGCCACCGCCTCCTGGAAACTGCAGCACGCCTCCGCTTCTGCACGGCAAACCAGGGCCTTACTTCCAGGCATGGCTTCATGCTGGGTGTGCCGGGAGCCACACAGCACGCTAAGATGCTGACTTTCTCCTCGAGCAGGGTGACTTCAGGCACGAGGGCGGGCCTCGCAGTGTTGCAAGCACAGCGTTCTCTCACGGCAGCTCACACAAGGGCCATGACAGGGTCTTCCTGGGCACTTCGCACCCACCAGCCACGTTGTCCCGAAGGGCGTTCGAGGGCTCTGGAGACGTAGCGCTCCTCAAGGAACGCGCGGTGTGTGGTTGCCCAGCACTCGGCACGCACGGGGGTCCTCCGAGGGAATCAACCAGTGGACCTCGACGTTGCTCAGCCGGCCCACAGGTGTCTGGAGGCACTCAGGGACCTTGGAGGGAAAATGCTGCACGCCCGTGGGGCCTAGGAGTCCCCGGGCGTGTACTGCCTTGAGAGCAAAGCGACTAAGAACTCCCGGAAAGAGCCGCATGCCTCCCTTTCTGCGCGGCTACTCAGGGCCTAACCTGGAGGCCAGCTCTCACGTTGAGGTTCCCTTTGGCTCTAGAGCCTGCCGTGCGGACGGCCACCGCGGCCGCGGAAGCCCCTGGTTTAGAGAGCGCAAACTCATAATTTTCCCCGAAGCACTCTTCCAGGGCTCACCGGCCCGTCGGGAGCCGGGAATGTCAGGGAGCGTCAAGGCAGGCATGAAGGCCGCCCTCCAAATGGGAAAGCAGGGCTAGTTCCAGCAGGCCCCCGGGTTCATGGGCACACTCAGCGTACATCCCTGTGGTTTCTGGCGAGTCCCGGGAGACACCGGTCACCCTGCGTTTCCTTCCCCGAGTCAACTGCTCGAAGGAGGGAGTCCCGCATCCAGCGAACTGTCTCAACCAAGGAAGGCCGTAGCTGCTCCTCTGGGCCTGGGGCTGCCTGCAGTGCCAAAGAAGGAACAGGACTTGAATTGCAGTAAGAACCCAAGCCGCCGTCCTCTAGGAGGCACGGTGCCTTCGGTCAGGGGGTCCCGGACGGAATGCGGAGACGAGGGTTACTCTGAGCGCAGCTCCGATTAGGGCAACGCGTAAGCCCTCCGCGCCATGTGGGATGTGGCAGAACGGTGTTCGTGAACGTGTGCGAGTGCTGAGGAAACCAAGCTGCTCCAGAAGAGAGGGCAGTGCGTTTCCCTACGCTCGGCGTGCACAGAGGGGCTCGAAGGGGCTACGGGCCTGGATGGTGCGTAGCAGACCCAGGTGCGCCTGGGGTTACTCAGTGTTCCTGCCGGGAACAGGGCGCCCCGGCTAGCCTCCCAGGTGTCCAGAAAGCTGTGCTGCCGTTCAAGGTATGCAGAGCAGAGGCCACCGCCTCCTGGAAACTGCAGCACGCCTCCGCTTCTGCACGGCAAACCAGGGCCTTACTTCCAGGCATGGCTTCATGCTGGGTGTGCCGGGAGCCACACAGCACGCTAAGATGCTGACTTTCTCCTCGAGCAGGGTGACTTCAGGCACGAGGGCGGGCCTCGCAGTGTTGCAAGCACAGCGTTCTCTCACGGCAGCTCACACAAGGGCCATGACAGGGTCTTCCTGGGCACTTCGCACCCACCAGCCACGTTGTCCCGAAGGGCGTTCGAGGGCTCTGGAGACGTAGCGCTCCTCAAGGAACGCGCGGTGTGTGGTTGCCCAGCACTCGGCACGCACGGGGGTCCTCCGAGGGAATCAACCAGTGGACCTCGACGTTGCTCAGCCGGCCCACAGGTGTCTGGAGGCACTCAGGGACCTTGGAGGGAAAATGCTGCACGCCCGTGGGGCCTAGGAGTCCCCGGGCGTGTACTGCCTTGAGAGCAAAGCGACTAAGAACTCCCGGAAAGAGCCGCATGCCTCCCTTTCTGCGCGGCTACTCAGGGCCTAACCTGGAGGCCAGCTCTCACGTTGAGGTTCCCTTTGGCTCTAGAGCCTGCCGTGCGGACGGCCACCGCGGCCGCGGAAGCCCCTGGTTTAGAGAGCGCAAACTCATAATTTTCCCCGAAGCACTCTTCCAGGGCTCACTGGCCCGTCGGGAGCCGGGAATGTCAGGGAGCGTCAAGGCAGGCATGAAGGCCGCCCTCCAAATGGGAAAGCAGGGCTAGTTCCAGCAGGCCCCCGGGTTCATGGGCACACTCAGCGTACATCCCTGTGGTTTCTGGCGAGTCCCGGGAGACACCGGTCACCCTGCGTTTCCTTCCCCGAGTCAACTGATCGAAGGAGGGAGTCCCGCATCCAGCGAACTGTCTCAACCAAGGAAGGCCGTAGCTGCTCCTCTGGGCCTGGGGCTGCCCGCAGTGCCAAAGAAGGAACAGGACTTGAATTGCAGTAAGAACCCAAGCCGCCGTCCTCTAGGAGGCACGGTGCCTTCGGTCAGGGGGTCCCGGACGGAATGCGGGGACGAGGGTTACTCTGAGCGCAGCTCCGATTAGGGCAACGCGTAAGCCCTCCGCGCCATGTGGGATGTGGCAGAACGGTGTTCGTGAACGTGTGCGAGTGCTGAGGAAACCAAGCTGCTCCAGAAGAGAGGGCAGTGCGTTTCCCTACGCTCGGCGTGCACAGAGGGGCTCGAAGGGGCTACGGGCCTGGATGGTGCGTAGCAGACCCAGGTGCGCCTGGGGTTACTCAGTGTTCCTGCCGGGAACAGGGCGCCCCGGCTAGCCTCCCAGGTGTCCAGAAAGCTGTGCTGCCGTTCAAGGTATGCAGAGCAGAGGCCACCGCCTCCTGGAAACTGCAGCACGCCTCCGCTTCTGCACGGCAAACCAGGGCCTTACTTCCAGGCATGGCTTCATGCTGGGTGTGCCGGGAGCCACACAGCACGCTAAGATGCTGACTTTCTCCTCGAGCAGGGTGACTTCAGGCACGAGGGCGGGCCTCGCAGTGTTGCAAGCACAGCGTTCTCTCACGGCAGCTCACACAAGGGCCATGACAGGGTCTTCCTGGGCACTTCGCACCCACCAGCCACGTTGTCCCGAAGGGCGTTCGAGGGCTCTGGAGACGTAGCGCTCCTCAAGGAACGCGCGGTGTGTGGTTGCCCAGCACTCGGCACGCACGGGGGTCCTCCGAGGGAATCAACCAGTGGACCTCGACGTTGCTCAGCCGGCCCACAGGTGTCTGGAGGCACTCAGGGACCTTGGAGGGAAAATGCTGCACGCCCGTGGGGCCTAGGAGTCCCCGGGCGTGTACTGCCTTGAGAGCAAAGCGACTAAGAACTCCCGGAAAGAGCCGCATGCCTCCCTTTCTGCGCGGCTACTCAGGGCCTAACCTGGAGGCCAGCTCTCACGTTGAGGTTCCCTTTGGCTCTAGAGCCTGCCGTGCGGACGGCCACCGCGGCCGCGGAAGCCCCTGGTTTAGAGAGCGCAAACTCATAATTTTCCCCGAAGCACTCTTCCAGGGCTCACCGGCCCGTCGGGAGCCGGGAATGTCAGGGAGCGTCAAGGCAGGCATGAAGGCCGCCCTCCAAATGGGAAAGCAGGGCTAGTTCCAGCAGGCCCCCGGGTTCATGGGCACACTCAGCGTACATCCCTGTGGTTTCTGGCGAGTCCCGGGAGACACCGGTCACCCTGCGTTTCCTTCCCCGAGTCAACTGATCGAAGGAGGGAGTCCCGCATCCAGCGAACTGTCTCAACCAAGGAAGGCCGTAGCTGCTCCTCTGGGCCTGGGGCTGCCTGCAGTGCCAAAGAAGGAACAGGACTTGAATTGCAGTAAGAACCCAAGCCGCCGTCCTCTAGGAGGCACGGTGCCTTCGGTCAGGGGGTCCCGGACGGAATGCGGAGACGAGGGTTACTCTGAGCGCAGCTCCGATTAGGGCAACGCGTAAGCCCTCCGCGCCATGTGGGATGTGGCAGAACGGTGTTCGTGAACGTGTGCGAGTGCTGAGGAAACCAAGCTGCTCCAGAAGAGAGGGCAGTGCGTTTCCCTACGCTCGGCGTGCACAGAGGGGCTCTAAGGGGCTACGGGCCTGGATGGTGCGTAGCAGACCCAGGTGCGCCTGGGGTTACTCAGTGTTCCTGCCGGGAACCGGGCGCCCCGGCTAGCCTCCCAGGTGTCCAGAAAGCTGTGCTGCCGTTCAAGGTATGCAGAGCAGAGGCCACCGCCTCCTGGAAACTGCAGCACGCCTCCGCTTCTGCACGGCAAACCAGGGCCTTACTTCCAGGCATGGCTTCATGCTGGGTGTGCCGGGAGCCACACAGCACGCTAAGATGCTGACTTTCTCCTCGAGCAGGGTGACTTCAGGCACGAGGGCGGGCCTCGCAGTGTTGCAAGCACAGCGTTCTCTCACGGCAGCTCACACAAGGGCCATGACAGGGTCTTCCTGGGCACTTCGCACCCACCAGCCACGTTGTCCCGAAGGGCGTTCGAGGGCTCTGGAGACGTAGCGCTCCTCAAGGAACGCACGGTGTGTGGTTGCCCAGCACTCGGCACGCACGGGGGTCCTCCGAGGGAATCAACCAGTGGACCTCGACGTTGCTCAGCCGGCCCACAGGTGTCTGGAGGCACTCAGGGACCTTGGAGGGAAAATGCTGCATGCCCGTGGGGCCTAGGAGTCCCCGGGCGTGTACTGCCTTGAGAGCAAAGCGACTAAGAACTCCCGGAAAGAGCCGCATGCCTCCCTTTCTGCGCGGCTACTCAGGGCCTAACCTGGAGGCCAGCTCTCACGTTGAGGTTCCCTTTGGCTCTAGAGCCTGCCGTGCGGACGGCCACCGCGGCCGCGGAAGCCCCTGGTTTAGAGAGCGCAAACTCATAATTTTCCCCGAAGCACTCTTCCAGGGCTCACCGGCCCGTCGGGAGCCGGGAATGTCAGGGAGCGTCAAGGCAGGCATGAAGGCCGCCCTCCAAATGGGAAAGCAGGGCTAGTTCCAGCAGGCCCCCGGGTTCATGGGCACACTCAGCGTACATCCCTGTGGTTTCTGGCGAGTCCCGGGAGACACCGGTCACCCTGCGTTTCCTTCCCCGAGTCAACTGCTCGAAGGAGGGAGTCCCGCATCCAGCGAACTGTCTCAACCAAGGAAGGCCGTAGCTGCTCCTCTGGGCCTGGGGCTGCCTGCCGTGCCAAAGAAGGAACAGGACTTGAATTGCAGTAAGAACCCAAGCCGCCGTCCTCTAGGAGGCACGGTGCCTTCGGTCAGGGGGTCCCGGACGGAATGCGGAGACGAGGGTTACTCTGAGCGCAGCTCCGATTAGGGCAACGCGTAAGCCCTCCGCGCCATGTGGGATGTGGCAGAACGGTGTTCGTGAACGTGTGCGAGTGCTGAGGAAACCAAGCTGCTCCAGAAGAGAGGGCAGTGCGTTTCCCTACGCTCGGCGTGCACAGAGGGGCTCTAAGGGGCTACGGGCCTGGATGGTGCGTAGCAGACCCAGGTGCGCCTGGGGTTACTCAGTGTTCCTGCCGGGAACAGGGCGCCCCGGCTAGCCTCCCAGGTGTCCAGAAAGCTGTGCTGCCGTTCAAGGTATGCAGAGCAGAGGCCACCGCCTCCTGGAAACTGCAGCACGCCTCCGCTTCTGCACGGCAAACCAGGGCCTTACTTCCAGGCATGGCTTCATGCTGGGTGTGCCGGGAGCCACACAGCACGCTAAGATGCTGACTTTCTCCTCGAGCAGGGTGACTTCAGGCACGAGGGCGGGCCTCGCAGTGTTGCAAGCACAGCGTTCTCTCACGGCAGCTCACACAAGGGCCATGACAGGGTCTTCCTGGGCACTTCGCACCCACCAGCCACGTTGTCCCGAAGGGCGTTCGAGGGCTCTGGAGACGTAGCGCTCCTCAAGGAACGCGCAGTGTGTGGTTGCCCAGCACTCGGCACGCACGGGGGTCCTCCGAGGGAATCAACCAGTGGACCTCGACGTTGCTCAGCCGGCCCACAGGTGTCTGGAGGCACTCAGGGACCTTGGAGGGAAAATGCTGCACGCCCGTGGGGCCTAGGAGTCCCCGGGCGTGTACTGCCTTGAGAGCAAAGCGACTAAGAACTCCCGGAAAGAGCCGCATGCCTCCCTTTCTGCGCGGCTACTCAGGGCCTAACCTGGAGGCCAGCTCTCACGTTGAGGTTCCCTTTGGCTCTAGAGCCTGCCGTGCGGACGGCCACCGCGGCCGCGGAAGCCCCTGGTTTAGAGAGCGCAAACTCATAATTTTCCCCGAAGCACTCTTCCAGGGCTCACCGGCCCGTCGGGAGCCGGGAATGTCAGGGAGCGTCAAGGCAGGCATGAAGGCCGCCCTCCAAATGGGAAAGCAGGGCTAGTTCCAGCAGGCCCCCGGGTTCATGGGCACACTCAGCGTACATCCCTGTGGTTTCTGGCGAGTCCCGGGAGACACCGGTCACCCTGCGTTTCCTTCCCCGAGTCAACTGCTCGAAGGAGGGAGTCCCGCATCCAGCGAACTGTCTCAACCAAGGAAGGCCGTAGCTGCTCCTCTGGGCCTGGGGCTGCCTGCCGTGCCAAAGAAGGAACAGGACTTGAATTGCAGTAAGAACCCAAGCCGCCGTCCTCTAGGAGGCACGGTGCCTTCGGTCAGGGGGTCCCGGACGGAATGCGGAGACGAGGGTTACTCTGAGCGCAGCTCCGATTAGGGCAACGCGTAAGCCCTCCGCGCCATGTGGGATGTGGCAGAACGGTGTTCGTGAACGTGTGCGAGTGCTGAGGAAACCAAGCTGCTCCAGAAGAGAGGGCAGTGCGTTTCCCTACGCTCGGCGTGCACAGAGGGGCTCTAAGGGGCTACGGGCCTGGATGGTGCGTAGCAGACCCAGGTGCGCCTGGGGTTACTCAGTGTTCCTGCCGGGAACAGGGCGCCCCGGCTAGCCTCCCAGGTGTCCAGAAAGCTGTGCTGCCGTTCAAGGTATGCAGAGCAGAGGCCACCGCCTCCTGGAAACTGCAGCACGCCTCCGCTTCTGCACGGCAAACCAGGGCCTTACTTCCAGGCATGGCTTCATGCTGGGTGTGCCGGGAGCCACACAGCACGCTAAGATGCTGACTTTCTCCTCGAGCAGGGTGACTTCAGGCACGAGGGCGGGCCTCGCAGTGTTGCAAGCACAGCGTTCTCTCACGGCAGCTCACACAAGGGCCATGACAGGGTCTTCCTGGGCACTTCGCACCCACCAGCCACGTTGTCCCGAAGGGCGTTCGAGGGCTCTGGAGACGTAGCGCTCCTCAAGGAACGCGCAGTGTGTGGTTGCCCAGCACTCGGCACGCACGGGGGTCCTCCGAGGGAATCAACCAGTGGACCTCGACGTTGCTCAGCCGGCCCACAGGTGTCTGGAGGCACTCAGGGACCTTGGAGGGAAAATGCTGCACGCCCGTGGGGCCTAGGAGTCCCCGGGCGTGTACTGCCTTGAGAGCAAAGCGACTAAGAACTCCCGGAAAGAGCCGCATGCCTCCCTTTCTGCGCGGCTACTCAGGGCCTAACCTGGAGGCCAGCTCTCACGTTGAGGTTCCCTTTGGCTCTAGAGCCTGCCGTGCGGACGGCCACCGCGGCCGCGGAAGCCCCTGGTTTAGAGAGCGCAAACTCATAATTTTCCCCGAAGCACTCTTCCAGGGCTCACCGGCCCGTCGGGAGCCGGGAATGTCAGGGAGCGTCAAGGCAGGCATGAAGGCCGCCCTCCAAATGGGAAAGCAGGGCTAGTTCCAGCAGGCCCCCGGGTTCATGGGCACACTCAGCGTACATCCCTGTGGTTTCTGGCGAGTCCCGGGAGACACCGGTCACCCTGCGTTTCCTTCCCCGAGTCAACTGCTCGAAGGAGGGAGTCCCGCATCCAGCGAACTGTCTCAACCAAGGAAGGCCGTAGCTGCTCCTCTGGGCCTGGGGCTGCCTGCCGTGCCAAAGAAGGAACAGGACTTGAATTGCAGTAAGAACCCAAGCCGCCGTCCTCTAGGAGGCACGGTGCCTTCGGTCAGGGGGTCCCGGACGGAATGCGGAGACGAGGGTTACTCTGAGCGCAGCTCCGATTAGGGCAACGCGTAAGCCCTCCGCGCCATGTGGGATGTGGCAGAACGGTGTTCGTGAACGTGTGCGAGTGCTGAGGAAACCAAGCTGCTCCAGAAGAGAGGGCAGTGCGTTTCCCTACGCTCGGCGTGCACAGAGGGGCTCTAAGGGGCTACGGGCCTGGATGGTGCGTAGCAGACCCAGGTGCGCCTGGGGTTACTCAGTGTTCCTGCCGGGAACAGGGCGCCCCGGCTAGCCTCCCAGGTGTCCAGAAAGCTGTGCTGCCGTTCAAGGTATGCAGAGCAGAGGCCACCGCCTCCTGGAAACTGCAGCACGCCTCCGCTTCTGCACGGCAAACCAGGGCCTTACTTCCAGGCATGGCTTCATGCTGGGTGTGCCGGGAGCCACACAGCACGCTAAGATGCTGACTTTCTCCTCGAGCAGGGTGACTTCAGGCACGAGGGCGGGCCTCGCAGTGTTGCAAGCACAGCGTTCTCTCACGGCAGCTCACACAAGGGCCATGACAGGGTCTTCCTGGGCACTTCGCACCCACCAGCCACGTTGTCCCGAAGGGCGTTCGAGGGCTCTGGAGACGTAGCGCTCCTCAAGGAACGCGCAGTGTGTGGTTGCCCAGCACTCGGCACGCACGGGGGTCCTCCGAGGGAATCAACCAGTGGACCTCGACGTTGCTCAGCCGGCCCACAGGTGTCTGGAGGCACTCAGGGACCTTGGAGGGAAAATGCTGCACGCCCGTGGGGCCTAGGAGTCCCCGGGCGTGTACTGCCTTGAGAGCAAAGCGACTAAGAACTCCCGGAAAGAGCCGCATGCCTCCCTTTCTGCGCGGCTACTCAGGGCCTAACCTGGAGGCCAGCTCTCACGTTGAGGTTCCCTTTGGCTCTAGAGCCTGCCGTGCGGACGGCCACCGCGGCCGCGGAAGCCCCTGGTTTAGAGAGCGCAAACTCATAATTTTCCCCGAAGCACTCTTCCAGGGCTCACCGGCCCGTCGGGAGCCGGGAATGTCAGGGAGCGTCAAGGCAGGCATGAAGGCCGCCCTCCAAATGGGAAAGCAGGGCTAGTTCCAGCAGGCCCCCGGGTTCATGGGCACACTCAGCGTACATGCCTGTGGTTTCTGGCGAGTCCCGGGAGACACCGGTCACCCTGCGTTTCCTTCCCCGAGTCAACTGCTCGAAGGAGGGAGTCCCGCATCCAGCGAACTGTCTCAACCAAGGAAGGCCGTAGCTGCTCCTCTGGGCCTGGGGCTGCCTGCCGTGCCAAAGAAGGAACAGGACTTGAATTACAGTAAGAACCCAAGCCGCCGTCCTCTAGGAGGCACGGTGCCTTCGGTCAGGGGGTCCCGGACGGAATGCGGAGACGAGGGTTACTCTGAGCGCAGCTCCGATTAGGGCAACGCGTAAGCCCTCCGCGCCATGTGGGATGTGGCAGAACGGTGTTCGTGAACGTGTGCGAGTGCTGAGGAAACCAAGCTGCTCCAGAAGAGAGGGCAGTGCGTTTCCCTACGCTCGGCGTGCACAGAGGGGCTCTAAGGGGCTACGGGCCTGGATGGTGCGTAGCAGACCCAGGTGCGCCTGGGGTTACTCAGTGTTCCTGCCGGGAACCGGGCGCCCCGGCTAGCCTCCCAGGTGTCCAGAAAGCTGTGCTGCCGTTCAAGGTATGCAGAGCAGAGGCCACCGCCTCCTGGAAACTGCAGCACGCCTCCGCTTCTGCACGGCAAACCAGGGCCTTACTTCCAGGCATG
The DNA here is from genome assembly GCF_949774975.1 of Lagenorhynchus albirostris. Lineage (NCBI taxonomy): Eukaryota > Metazoa > Chordata > Mammalia > Artiodactyla > Delphinidae > Lagenorhynchus > Lagenorhynchus albirostris. Next base: position 181,948 of record NW_026783283.1, on the reverse strand, counting down.
GCTTCATGCTGGGTGTGCCGGGAGCCACACAGCACGCTAAGATGCTGACTTTCTCCTCGAGCAGGGTGACTTCAGGCACGAGGGCGGGCCTCGCAGTGTTGCAAGCACAGCGTTCTCTCACGGCAGCTCACACAAGGGCCATGACAGGGTCTTCCTGGGCACTTCGCACCCACCAGCCACGTTGTCCCGAAGGGCGTTCGAGGGCTCTGGAGACGTAGCGCTCCTCAAGGAACGCGCAGTGTGTGGTTGCCCAGCACTCGGCACGCACGGGGGTCCTCCGAGGGAATCAACCAGTGGACCTCGACGTTGCTCAGCCGGCCCACAGGTGTCTGGAGGCACTCAGGGACCTTGGAGGGAAAATGCTGCACGCCCGTGGGGCCTAGGAGTCCCCGGGCGTGTACTGCCTTGAGAGCAAAGCGACTAAGAACTCCCGGAAAGAGCCGCATGCCTCCCTTTCTGCGCGGCTACTCAGGGCCTAACCTGGAGGCCAGCTCTCACGTTGAGGTTCCCTTTGGCTCTAGAGCCTGCCGTGCGGACGGCCACCGCGGCCGCGGAAGCCCCTGGTTTAGAGAGCGCAAACTCATAATTTTCCCCGAAGCACTCTTCCAGGGCTCACCGGCCCGTCGGGAGCCGGGAATGTCAGGGAGCGTCAAGGCAGGCATGAAGGCCGCCCTCCAAATGGGAAAGCAGGGCTAGTTCCAGCAGGCCCCCGGGTTCATGGGCACACTCAGCGTACATGCCTGTGGTTTCTGGCGAGTCCCGGGAGACACCGGTCACCCTGCGTTTCCTTCCCCGAGTCAACTGCTCGAAGGAGGGAGTCCCGCATCCAGCGAACTGTCTCAACCAAGGAAGGCCGTAGCTGCTCCTCTGGGCCTGGGGCTGCCTGCCGTGCCAAAGAAGGAACAGGACTTGAATTACAGTAAGAACCCAAGCCGCCGTCCTCTAGGAGGCACGGTGCCTTCGGTCAGGGGGTCCCGGACGGAATGCGGAGACGAGGGTTACTCTGAGCGCAGCTCCGATTAGGGCAACGCGTAAGCCCTCCGCGCCATGTGGGATGTGGCAGAACGGTGTTCGTGAACGTGTGCGAGTGCTGAGGAAACCAAGCTGCTCCAGAAGAGAGGGCAGTGCGTTTCCCTACGCTCGGCGTGCACAGAGGGGCTCTAAGGGGCTACGGGCCTGGATGGTGCGTAGCAGACCCAGGTGCGCCTGGGGTTACTCAGTGTTCCTGCCGGGAACAGGGCGCCCCGGCTAGCCTCCCAGGTGTCCAGAAAGCTGTGCTGCCGTTCAAGGTATGCAGAGCAGAGGCCACCGCCTCCTGGAAACTGCAGCACGCCTCCGCTTCTGCACGGCAAACCAGGGCCTTACTTCCAGGCATGGCTTCATGCTGGGTGTGCCGGGAGCCACACAGCACGCTAAGATGCTGACTTTCTCCTCGAGCAGGGTGACTTCAGGCACGAGGGCGGGCCTCGCAGTGTTGCAAGCACAGCGTTCTCTCACGGCAGCTCACACAAGGGCCATGACAGGGTCTTCCTGGGCACTTCGCACCCACCAGCCACGTTGTCCCGAAGGGCGTTCGAGGGCTCTGGAGACGTAGCGCTCCTCAAGGAACGCGCAGTGTGTGGTTGCCCAGCACTCGGCACGCACGGGGGTCCTCCGAGGGAATCAACCAGTGGACCTCGACGTTGCTCAGCCGGCCCACAGGTGTCTGGAGGCACTCAGGGACCTTGGAGGGAAAATGCTGCACGCCCGTGGGGCCTAGGAGTCCCCGGGCGTGTACTGCCTTGAGAGCAAAGCGACTAAGAACTCCCGGAAAGAGCCGCATGCCTCCCTTTCTGCGCGGCTACTCAGGGCCTAACCTGGAGGCCAGCTCTCACGTTGAGGTTCCCTTTGGCTCTAGAGCCTGCCGTGCGGACGGCCACCGCGGCCGCGGAAGCCCCTGGTTTAGAGAGCGCAAACTCATAATTTTCCCCGAAGCACTCTTCCAGGGCTCACCGGCCCGTCGGGAGCCGGGAATGTCAGGGAGCGTCAAGGCAGGCATGAAGGCCGCCCTCCAAATGGGAAAGCAGGGCTAGTTCCAGCAGGCCCCCGGGTTCATGGGCACACTCAGCGTACATCCCTGTGGTTTCTGGCGAGTCCCGGGAGACACCGGTCACCCTGCGTTTCCTTCCCCGAGTCAACTGCTCGAAGGAGGGAGTCCCGCATCCAGCGAACTGTCTCAACCAAGGAAGGCCGTAGCTGCTCCTCTGGGCCTGGGGCTGCCTGCCGTGCCAAAGAAGGAACAGGACTTGAATTGCAGTAAGAACCCAAGCCGCCGTCCTCTAGGAGGCACGGTGCCTTCGGTCAGGGGGTCCCGGACGGAATGCGGAGACGAGGGTTACTCTGAGCGCAGCTCCGATTAGGGCAACGCGTAAGCCCTCCGCGCCATGTGGGATGTGGCAGAACGGTGTTCGTGAACGTGTGCGAGTGCTGAGGAAACCAAGCTGCTCCAGAAGAGAGGGCAGTGCGTTTCCCTACGCTCGGCGTGCACAGAGGGGCTCTAAGGGGCTACGGGCCTGGATGGTGCGTAGCAGACCCAGGTGCGCCTGGGGTTACTCAGTGTTCCTGCCGGGAACCGGGCGCCCCGGCTAGCCTCCCAGGTGTCCAGAAAGCTGTGCTGCCGTTCAAGGTATGCAGAGCAGAGGCCACCGCCTCCTGGAAACTGCAGCACGCCTCCGCTTCTGCACGGCAAACCAGGGCCTTACTTCCAGGCATGGCTTCATGCTGGGTGTGCCGGGAGCCACACAGCACGCTAAGATGCTGACTTTCTCCTCGAGCAGGGTGACTTCAGGCACGAGGGCGGGCCTCGCAGTGTTGCAAGCACAGCGTTCTCTCACGGCAGCTCACACAAGGGCCATGACAGGGTCTTCCTGGGCACTTCGCACCCACCAGCCACGTTGTCCCGAAGGGCGTTCGAGGGCTCTGGAGACGTAGCGCTCCTCAAGGAACGCGCAGTGTGTGGTTGCCCAGCACTCGGCACGCACGGGGGTCCTCCGAGGGAATCAACCAGTGGACCTCGACGTTGCTCAGCCGGCCCACAGGTGTCTGGAGGCACTCAGGGACCTTGGAGGGAAAATGCTGCACGCCCGTGGGGCCTAGGAGTCCCCGGGCGTGTACTGCCTTGAGAGCAAAGCGACTAAGAACTCCCGGAAAGAGCCGCATGCCTCCCTTTCTGCGCGGCTACTCAGGGCCTAACCTGGAGGCCAGCTCTCACGTTGAGGTTCCCTTTGGCTCTAGAGCCTGCCGTGCGGACGGCCACCGCGGCCGCGGAAGCCCCTGGTTTAGAGAGCGCAAACTCATAATTTTCCCCGAAGCACTCTTCCAGGGCTCACCGGCCCGTCGGGAGCCGGGAATGTCAGGGAGCGTCAAGGCAGGCATGAAGGCCGCCCTCCAAATGGGAAAGCAGGGCTAGTTCCAGCAGGCCCCCGGGTTCATGGGCACACTCAGCGTACATGCCTGTGGTTTCTGGCGAGTCCCGGGAGACACCGGTCACCCTGCGTTTCCTTCCCCGAGTCAACTGATCGAAGGAGGGAGTCCCGCATCCAGCGAACTGTCTCAACCAAGGAAGGCCGTAGCTGCTCCTCTGGGCCTGGGGCTGCCTGCCGTGCCAAAGAAGGAACAGGACTTGAATTGCAGTAAGAACCCAAGCCGCCGTCCTCTAGGAGGCACGGTGCCTTCGGTCAGGGGGTCCCGGACGGAATGCGGAGACGAGGGTTACTCTGAGCGCAGCTCCGATTAGGGCAACGCGTAAGCCCTCCGCGCCATGTGGGATGTGGCAGAACGGTGTTCGTGAACGTGTGCGAGTGCTGAGGAAACCAAGCTGCTCCAGAAGAGAGGGCAGTGCGTTTCCCTACGCTCGGCGTGCACAGAGGGGCTCGAAGGGGCTACGGGCCTGGATGGTGCGTAGCAGACCCAGGTGCGCCTGGGGTTACTCAGTGTTCCTGCCGGGAACCGGGCGCCCCGGCTAGCCTCCCAGGTGTCCAGAAAGCTGTGCTGCCGTTCAAGGTATGCAGAGCAGAGGCCACCGCCTCCTGGAAACTGCAGCACGCCTCCGCTTCTGCACGGCAAACCAGGGCCTTACTTCCAGGCATGGCTTCATGCTGGGTGTGCCGGGAGCCACACAGCACGCTAAGATGCTGACTTTCTCCTCGAGCAGGGTGACTTCAGGCACGAGGGCGGGCCTCGCAGTGTTGCAAGCACAGCGTTCTCTCACGGCAGCTCACACAAGGGCCATGACAGGGTCTTCCTGGGCACTTCGCACCCACCAGCCACGTTGTCCCGAAGGGCGTTCGAGGGCTCTGGAGACGTAGCGCTCCTCAAGGAACGCGCAGTGTGTGGTTGCCCAGCACTCGGCACGCACGGGGGTCCTCCGAGGGAATCAACCAGTGGACCTCGACGTTGCTCAGCCGGCCCACAGGTGTCTGGAGGCACTCAGGGACCTTGGAGGGAAAATGCTGCACGCCCGTGGGGCCTAGGAGTCCCCGGGCGTGTACTGCCTTGAGAGCAAAGCGACTAAGAACTCCCGGAAAGAGCCGCATGCCTCCCTTTCTGCGCGGCTACTCAGGGCCTAACCTGGAGGCCAGCTCTCACGTTGAGGTTCCCTTTGGCTCTAGAGCCTGCCGTGCGGACGGCCACCGCGGCCGCGGAAGCCCCTGGTTTAGAGAGCGCAAACTCATAATTTTCCCCGAAGCACTCTTCCAGGGCTCACCGGCCCGTCGGGAGCCGGGAATGTCAGGGAGCGTCAAGGCAGGCATGAAGGCCGCCCTCCAAATGGGAAAGCAGGGCTAGTTCCAGCAGGCCCCCGGGTTCATGGGCACACTCAGCGTACATGCCTGTGGTTTCTGGCGAGTCCCGGGAGACACCGGTCACCCTGCGTTTCCTTCCCCGAGTCAACTGATCGAAGGAGGGAGTCCCGCATCCAGCGAACTGTCTCAACCAAGGAAGGCCGTAGCTGCTCCTCTGGGCCTGGGGCTGCCTGCCGTGCCAAAGAAGGAACAGGACTTGAATTGCAGTAAGAACCCAAGCCGCCGTCCTCTAGGAGGCACGGTGCCTTCGGTCAGGGGGTCCCGGACGGAATGCGGAGACGAGGGTTACTCTGAGCGCAGCTCCGATTAGGGCAACGCGTAAGCCCTCCGCGCCATGTGGGATGTGGCAGAACGGTGTTCGTGAACGTGTGCGAGTGCTGAGGAAACCAAGCTGCTCCAGAAGAGAGGGCAGTGCGTTTCCCTACGCTCGGCGTGCACAGAGGGGCTCGAAGGGGCTACGGGCCTGGATGGTGCGTAGCAGACCCAGGTGCGCCTGGGGTTACTCAGTGTTCCTGCCGGGAACCGGGCGCCCCGGCTAGCCTCCCAGGTGTCCAGAAAGCTGTGCTGCCGTTCAAGGTATGCAGAGCAGAGGCCACCGCCTCCTGGAAACTGCAGCACGCCTCCGCTTCTGCACGGCAAACCAGGGCCTTACTTCCAGGCATGGCTTCATGCTGGCTGTGCCGGGAGCCACACAGCACGCTAAGATGCTGACTTTCTCCTCGAGCAGGGTGACTTCAGGCACGAGGGCGGGCCTCGCAGTGTTGCAAGCACAGCGTTCTCTCACGGCAGCTCACACAAGGGCCATGACAGGGTCTTCCTGGGCACTTCGCACCCACCAGCCACGTTGTCCCGAAGGGCGTTCGAGGGCTCTGGAGACGTAGCGCTCCTCAAGGAACGCGCAGTGTGTGGTTGCCCAGCACTCGGCACGCACGGGGGTCCTCCGAGGGAATCAACCAGTGGACCTCGACGTTGCTCAGCCGGCCCACAGGTGTCTGGAGGCACTCAGGGACCTTGGAGGGAAAATGCTGCACGCCCGTGGGGCCTAGGAGTCCCCGGGCGTGTACTGCCTTGAGAGCAAAGCGACTAAGAACTCCCGGAAAGAGCCGCATGCCTCCCTTTCTGCGCGGCTACTCAGGGCCTAACCTGGAGGCCAGCTCTCACGTTGAGGTTCCCTTTGGCTCTAGAGCCTGCCGTGCGGACGGCCACCGCGGCCGCGGAAGCCCCTGGTTTAGAGAGCGCAAACTCATAATTTTCCCCGAAGCACTCTTCCAGGGCTCACCGGCCCGTCGGGAGCCGGGAATGTCAGGGAGCGTCAAGGCAGGCATGAAGGCCGCCCTCCAAATGGGAAAGCAGGGCTAGTTCCAGCAGGCCCCCGGGTTCATGGGCACACTCAGCGTACATCCCTGTGGTTTCTGGCGAGTCCCGGGAGACACCGGTCACCCTGCGTTTCCTTCCCCGAGTCAACTGATCGAAGGAGGGAGTCCCGCATCCAGCGAACTGTCTCAACCAAGGAAGGCCGTAGCTGCTCCTCTGGGCCTGGGGCTGCCTGCCGTGCCAAAGAAGGAACAGGACTTGAATTGCAGTAAGAACCCAAGCCGCCGTCCTCTAGGAGGCACGGTGCCTTCGGTCAGGGGGTCCCGGACGGAATGCGGAGACGAGGGTTACTCTGAGCGCAGCTCCGATTAGGGCAACGCGTAAGCCCTCCGCGCCATGTGGGATGTGGCAGAACGGTGTTCGTGAACGTGTGCGAGTGCTGAGGAAACCAAGCTGCTCCAGAAGAGAGGGCAGTGCGTTTCCCTACGCTCGGCGTGCACAGAGGGGCTCTAAGGGGCTACGGGCCTGGATGGTGCGTAGCAGACCCAGGTGCGCCTGGGGTTACTCAGTGTTCCTGCCGGGAACCGGGCGCCCCGGCTAGCCTCCCAGGTGTCCAGAAAGCTGTGCTGCCGTTCAAGGTATGCAGAGCAGAGGCCACCGCCTTCTGGAAACTGCAGCACGCCTCCGCTTCTGCACGGCAAACCAGGGCCTTACTTCCAGGCATGGCTTCATGCTGGGTGTGCCGGGAGCCACACAGCACGCTAAGATGCTGACTTTCTCCTCGAGCAGGGTGACTTCAGGCACGAGGGCGGGCCTCGCAGTGTTGCAAGCACAGCGTTCTCTCACGGCAGCTCACACAAGGGCCATGACAGGGTCTTCCTGGGCACTTCGCACCCACCAGCCACGTTGTCCCGAAGGGCGTTCGAGGGCTCTGGAGACGTAGCGCTCCTCAAGGAACGCGCAGTGTGTGGTTGCCCAGCACTCGGCACGCACGGGGGTCCTCCGAGGGAATCAACCAATGGACCTCGACGTTGCTCAGCCGGCCCACAGGTGTCTGGAGGCACTCAGGGACCTTGGAGGGAAAATGCTGCACGCCCGTGGGGCCTAGGAGTCCCCGGGCGTGTACTGCCTTGAGAGCAAAGCGACTAAGAACTCCCGGAAAGAGCCGCATGCCTCCCTTTCTGCGCGGCTACTCAGGGCCTAACCTGGAGGCCAGCTCTCACGTTGAGGTTCCCTTTGGCTCTAGAGCCTGCCGTGCGGACGGCCACCGCGGCCGCGGAAGCCCCTGGTTTAGAGAGCGCAAACTCATAATTTTCCCCGAAGCACTCTTCCAGGGCTCACCGGCCCGTCGGGAGCCGGGAATGTCAGGGAGCGTCAAGGCAGGCATGAAGGCCGCCCTCCAAATGGGAAAGCAGGGCTAGTTCCAGCAGGCCCCCGGGTTCATGGGCACACTCAGCGTACATCCCTGTGGTTTCTGGCGAGTCCCGGGAGACACCGGTCACCCTGCGTTTCCTTCCCCGAGTCAACTGATCGAAGGAGGGAGTCCCGCATCCAGCGAACTGTCTCAACCAAGGAAGGCCGTAGCTGCTCCTCTGGGCCTGGGGCTGCCTGCCGTGCCAAAGAAGGAACAGGACTTGAATTGCAGTAAGAACCCAAGCCGCCGTCCTCTAGGAGGCACGGTGCCTTCGGTCAGGGGGTCCCGGACGGAATGCGGAGACGAGGGTTACTCTGAGCGCAGCTCCGATTAGGGCAACGCGTAAGCCCTCCGCGCCATGTGGGATGTGGCAGAACGGTGTTCGTGAACGTGTGCGAGTGCTGAGGAAACCAAGCTGCTCCAGAAGAGAGGGCAGTGCGTTTCCCTACGCTCGGCGTGCACAGAGGGGCTCTAAGGGGCTACGGGCCTGGATGGTGCGTAGCAGACCCAGGTGCGCCTGGGGTTACTCAGTGTTCCTGCCGGGAACCGGGCGCCCCGGCTAGCCTCCCAGGTGTCCAGAAAGCTGTGCTGCCGTTCAAGGTATGCAGAGCAGAGGCCACCGCCTCCTGGAAACTGCAGCACGCCTCCGCTTCTGCACGGCAAACCAGGGCCTTACTTCCAGGCATGGCTTCATGCTGGGTGTGCCGGGAGCCACACAGCACGCTAAGATGCTGACTTTCTCCTCGAGCAGGGTGACTTCAGGCACGAGGGCGGGCCTCGCAGTGTTGCAAGCACAGCGTTCTCTCACGGCAGCTCACACAAGGGCCATGACAGGGTCTTCCTGGGCACTTCGCACCCACCAGCCACGTTGTCCCGAAGGGCGTTCGAGGGCTCTGGAGACGTAGCGCTCCTCAAGGAACGCGCAGTGTGTGGTTGCCCAGCACTCGGCACGCACGGGGGTCCTCCGAGGGAATCAACCAATGGACCTCGACGTTGCTCAGCCGGCCCACAGGTGTCTGGAGGCACTCAGGGACCTTGGAGGGAAAATGCTGCACGCCCGTGGGGCCTAGGAGTCCCCGGGCGTGTACTGCCTTGAGAGCAAAGCGACTAAGAACTCCCGGAAAGAGCCGCATGCCTCCCTTTCTGCGCGGCTACTCAGGGCCTAACCTGGAGGCCAGCTCTCACGTTGAGGTTCCCTTTGGCTCTAGAGCCTGCCGTGCGGACGGCCACCGCGGCCGCGGAAGCCCCTGGTTTAGAGAGCGCAAACTCATAATTTTCCCCGAAGCACTCTTCCAGGGCTCACCGGCCCGTCGGGAGCCGGGAATGTCAGGGAGCGTCAAGGCAGGCATGAAGGCCGCCCTCCAAATGGGAAAGCAGGGCTAGTTCCAGCAGGCCCCCGGGTTCATGGGCACACTCAGCGTACATCCCTGTGGTTTCTGGCGAGTCCCGGGAGACACCGGTCACCCTGCGTTTCCTTCCCCGAGTCAACTGCTCGAAGGAGGGAGTCCCGCATCCAGCGAACTGTCTCAACCAAGGAAGGCCGTAGCTGCTCCTCTGGGCCTGGGGCTGCCTGCCGTGCCAAAGAAGGAACAGGACTTGAATTGCAGTAAGAACCCAAGCCGCCGTCCTCTAGGAGGCACGGTGCCTTCGGTCAGGGGGTCCCGGACGGAATGCGGAGACGAGGGTTACTCTGAGCGCAGCTCCGATTAGGGCAACGCGTAAGCCCTCCGCGCCATGTGGGATGTGGCAGAACGGTGTTCGTGAACGTGTGCGAGTGCTGAGGAAACCAAGCTGCTCCAGAAGAGAGGGCAGTGCGTTTCCCTACGCTCGGCGTGCACAGAGGGGCTCTAAGGGGCTACGGGCCTGGATGGTGCGTAGCAGACCCAGGTGCGCCTGGGGTTACTCAGTGTTCCTGCCGGGAACCGGGCGCCCCGGCTAGCCTCCCAGGTGTCCAGAAAGCTGTGCTGCCGTTCAAGGTATGCAGAGCAGAGGCCACCGCCTCCTGGAAACTGCAGCACGCCTCCGCTTCTGCACGGCAAACCAGGGCCTTACTTCCAGGCATGGCTTCATGCTGGCTGTGCCGGGAGCCACACAGCACGCTAAGATGCTGACTTTCTCCTCGAGCAGGGTGACTTCAGGCACGAGGGCGGGCCTCGCAGTGTTGCAAGCACAGCGTTCTCTCACGGCAGCTCACACAAGGGCCATGACAGGGTCTTCCTGGGCACTTCGCACCCACCAGCCACGTTGTCCCGAAGGGCGTTCGAGGGCTCTGGAGACGTAGCGCTCCTCAAGGAACGCGCAGTGTGTGGTTGCCCAGCACTCGGCACGCACGGGGGTCCTCCGAGGGAATCAACCAATGGACCTCGACGTTGCTCAGCCGGCCCACAGGTGTCTGGAGGCACTCAGGGACCTTGGAGGGAAAATGCTGCACGCCCGTGGGGCCTAGGAGTCCCCGGGCGTGTACTGCCTTGAGAGCAAAGCGACTAAGAACTCCCGGAAAGAGCCGCATGCCTCCCTTTCTGCGCGGCTACTCAGGGCCTAACCTGGAGGCCAGCTCTCACGTTGAGGTTCCCTTTGGCTCTAGAGCCTGCCGTGCGGACGGCCACCGCGGCCGCGGAAGCCCCTGGTTTAGAGAGCGCAAACTCATAATTTTCCCCGAAGCACTCTTCCAGGGCTCACCGGCCCGTCGGGAGCCGGGAATGTCAGGGAGCGTCAAGGCAGGCATGAAGGCCGCCCTCCAAATGGGAAAGCAGGGCTAGTTCCAGCAGGCCCCCGGGTTCATGGGCACACTCAGCGTACATCCCTGTGGTTTCTGGCGAGTCCCGGGAGACACCGGTCACCCTGCGTTTCCTTCCCCGAGTCAACTGCTCGAAGGAGGGAGTCCCGCATCCAGCGAACTGTCTCAACCAAGGAAGGCCGTAGCTGCTCCTCTGGGCCTGGGGCTGCCTGCCGTGCCAAAGAAGGAACAGGACTTGAATTGCAGTAAGAACCCAAGCCGCCGTCCTCTAGGAGGCACGGTGCCTTCGGTCAGGGGGTCCCGGACGGAATGCGGAGACGAGGGTTACTCTGAGCGCAGCTCCGATTAGGGCAACGCGTAAGCCCTCCGCGCCATGTGGGATGTGGCAGAACGGTGTTCGTGAACGTGTGCGAGTGCTGAGGAAACCAAGCTGCTCCAGAAGAGAGGGCAGTGCGTTTCCCTACGCTCGGCGTGCACAGAGGGGCTCTAAGGGGCTACGGGCCTGGATGGTGCGTAGCAGACCCAGGTGCGCCTGGGGTTACTCAGTGTTCCTGCCGGGAACCGGGCGCCCCGGCTAGCCTCCCAGGTGTCCAGAAAGCTGTGCTGCCGTTCAAGGTATGCAGAGCAGAGGCCACCGCCTCCTGGAAACTGCAGCACGCCTCCGCTTCTGCACGGCAAACCAGGGCCTTACTTCCAGGCATGGCTTCATGCTGGCTGTGCCGGGAGCCACACAGCACGCTAAGATGCTGACTTTCTCCTCGAGCAGGGTGACTTCAGGCACGAGGGCGGGCCTCGCAGTGTTGCAAGCACAGCGTTCTCTCACGGCAGCTCACACAAGGGCCATGACAGGGTCTTCCTGGGCACTTCGCACCCACCAGCCACGTTGTCCCGAAGGGCGTTCGAGGGCTCTGGAGACGTAGCGCTCCTCAAGGAACGCGCAGTGTGTGGTTGCCCAGCACTCGGCACGCACGGGGGTCCTCCGAGGGAATCAACCAATGGACCTCGACGTTGCTCAGCCGGCCCACAGGTGTCTGGAGGCACTCAGGGACCTTGGAGGGAAAATGCTGCACGCCCGTGGGGCCTAGGAGTCCCCGGGCGTGTACTGCCTTGAGAGCAAAGCGACTAAGAACTCCCGGAAAGAGCCGCATGCCTCCCTTTCTGCGCGGCTACTCAGGGCCTAACCTGGAGGCCAGCTCTCACGTTGAGGTTCCCTTTGGCTCTAGAGCCTGCCGTGCGGACGGCCACCGCGGCCGCGGAAGCCCCTGGTTTAGAGAGCGCAAACTCATAATTTTCCCCGAAGCACTCTTCCAGGGCTCACCGGCCCGTCGGGAGCCGGGAATGTCAGGGAGCGTCAAGGCAGGCATGAAGGCCGCCCTCCAAATGGGAAAGCAGGGCTAGTTCCAGCAGGCCCCCGGGTTCATGGGCACACTCAGCGTACATCCCTGTGGTTTCTGGCGAGTCCCGGGAGACACCGGTCACCCTGCGTTTCCTTCCCCGAGTCAACTGATCGAAGGAGGGAGTCCCGCATCCAGCGAACTGTCTCAACCAAGGAAGGCCGTAGCTGCTCCTCTGGGCCTGGGGCTGCCTGCCGTGCCAAAGAAGGAACAGGACTTGAATTGCAGTAAGAACCCAAGCCGCCGTCCTCTAGGAGGCACGGTGCCTTCGGTCAGGGGGTCCCGGACGGAATGCGGAGACGAGGGTTACTCTGAGCGCAGCTCCGATTAGGGCAACGCGTAAGCCCTCCGCGCCATGTGGGATGTGGCAGAACGGTGTTCGTGAACGTGTGCGAGTGCTGAGGAAACCAAGCTGCTCCAGAAGAGAGGGCAGTGCGTTTCCCTACGCTCGGCGTGCACAGAGGGGCTCTAAGGGGCTACGGGCCTGGATGGTGCGTAGCAGACCCAGGTGCGCCTGGGGTTACTCAGTGTTCCTGCCGGGAACCGGGCGCCCCGGCTAGCCTCCCAGGTGTCCAGAAAGCTGTGCTGCCGTTCAAGGTATGCAGAGCAGAGGCCACCGCCTCCTGGAAACTGCAGCACGCCTCCGCTTCTGCACGGCAAACCAGGGCCTTACTTCCAGGCATGGCTTCATGCTGGCTGTGCCGGGAGCCACACAGCACGCTAAGATGCTGACTTTCTCCTCGAGCAGGGTGACTTCAGGCACGAGGGCGGGCCTCGCAGTGTTGCAAGCACAGCGTTCTCTCACGGCAGCTCACACAAGGGCCATGACAGGGTCTTCCTGGGCACTTCGCACCCACCAGCCACGTTGTCCCGAAGGGCGTTCGAGGGCTCTGGAGACGTAGCGCTCCTCAAGGAACGCGCAGTGTGTGGTTGCCCAGCACTCGGCACGCACGGGGGTCCTCCGAGGGAATCAACCAGTGGACCTCGACGTTGCTCAGCCGGCCCACAGGTGTCTGGAGGCACTCAGGGACCTTGGAGGGAAAATGCTGCACGCCCGTGGGGCCTAGGAGTCCCCGGGCGTGTACTGCCTTGAGAGCAAAGCGACTAAGAACTCCCGGAAAGAGCCGCATGCCTCCCTTTCTGCGCGGCTACTCAGGGCCTAACCTGGAGGCCAGCTCTCACGTTGAGGTTCCCTTTGGCTCTAGAGCCTGCCGTGCGGACGGCCACCGCGGCCGCGGAAGCCCCTGGTTTAGAGAGCGCAAACTCATAATTTTCCCCGAAGCACTCTTCCAGGGCTCACCGGCCCGTCGGGAGCCGGGAATGTCAGGGAGCGTCAAGGCAGGCATGAAGGCCGCCCTCCAAATGGGAAAGCAGGGCTAGTTCCAGCAGGCCCCCGGGTTCATGGGCACACTCAGCGTACATCCCTGTGGTTTCTGGCGAGTCCCGGGAGACACCGGTCACCCTGCCTTTCCTTCCCCGAGTCAACTGATCGAAGGAGGGAGTCCCGCATCCAGCGAACTGTCTCAACCAAGGAAGGCCGTAGCTGCTCCTCTGGGCCTGGGGCTGCCTGCCGTGCCAAAGAAGGAACAGGACTTGAATTGCAGTAAGAACCCAAGCCGCCGTCCTCTAGGAGGCACGGTGCCTTCGGTCAGGGGGTCCCGGACGGAATGCGGAGACGAGGGTTACTCTGAGCGCAGCTCCGATTAGGGCAACGCGTAAGCCCTCCGCGCCATGTGGGATGTGGCAGAACGGTGTTCGTGAACGTGTGCGAGTGCTGAGGAAACCAAGCTGCTCCAGAAGAGAGGGCAGTGCGTTTCCCTACGCTCGGCGTGCACAGAGGGGCTCGAAGGGGCTACGGGCCTGGATGGTGCGTAGCAGACCCAGGTGCGCCTGGGGTTACTCAGTGTTCCTGCCGGGAACCGGGCGCCCCGGCTAGCCTCCCAGGTGTCCAGAAAGCTGTGCTGCCGTTCAAGGTATGCAGAGCAGAGGCCACCGCCTCCTGGAAACTGCAGCACGCCTCCGCTTCTGCACGGCAAACCAGGGCCTTACTTCCAGGCATGGCTTCATGCTGGGTGTGCCGGGAGCCACACAGCACGCTAAGATGCTGACTTTCTCCTCGAGCAGGGTGACTTCAGGCACGAGGGCGGGCCTCGCAGTGTTGCAAGCACAGCGTTCTCTCACGGCAGCTCACACAAGGGCCATGACAGGGTCTTCCTGGGCACTTCGCACCCACCAGCCACGTTGTCCCGAAGGGCGTTCGAGGGCTCTGGAGACGTAGCGCTCCTCAAGGAACGCGCAGTGTGTGGTTGCCCAGCACTCGGCACGCACGGGGGTCCTCCGAGGGAATCAACCAGTGGACCTCGACGTTGCTCAGCCGGCCCACAGGTGTCTGGAGGCACTCAGGGACCTTGGAGGGAAAATGCTGCACGCCCGTGGGGCCTAGGAGTCCCCGGGCGTGTACTGCCTTGAGAGCAAAGCGACTAAGAACTCCCGGAAAGAGCCGCATGCCTCCCTTTCTGCGCGGCTACTCAGGGCCTAACCTGGAGGCCAGCTCTCACGTTGAGGTTCCCTTTGGCTCTAGAGCCTGCCGTGCGGACGGCCACCGCGGCCGCGGAAGCCCCTGGTTTAGAGAGCGCAAACTCATAATTTTCCCCGAAGCACTCTTCCAGGGCTCACCGGCCCGTCGGGAGCCGGGAATGTCAGGGAGCGTCAAGGCAGGCATGAAGGCCGCCCTCCAAATGGGAAAGCAGGGCTAGTTCCAGCAGGCCCCCGGGTTCATGGGCACACTCAGCGTACATGCCTGTGGTTTCTGGCGAGTCCCGGGAGACACCGGTCACCCTGCGTTTCCTTCCCCGAGTCAACTGATCGAAGGAGGGAGTCCCGCATCCAGCGAACTGTCTCAACCAAGGAAGGCCGTAGCTGCTCCTCTGGGCCTGGGGCTGCCTGCCGTGCCAAAGAAGGAACAGGACTTGAATTGCAGTAAGAACCCAAGCCGCCGTCCTCTAGGAGGCACGGTGCCTTCGGTCAGGGGGTCCCGGACGGAATGCGGAGACGAGGGTTACTCTGAGCGCAGCTCCGATTAGGGCAACGCGTAAGCCCTCCGCGCCATGTGGGATGTGGCAGAACGGTGTTCGTGAACGTGTGCGAGTGCTGAGGAAACCAAGCTGCTCCAGAAGAGAGGGCAGTGCGTTTCCCTACGCTCGGCGTGCACAGAGGGGCTCTAAGGGGCTACGGGCCTGGATGGTGCGTAGCAGACCCAGGTGCGCCTGGGGTTACTCAGTGTTCCTGCCGGGAACCGGGCGCCCCGGCTAGCCTCCCAGGTGTCCAGAAAGCTGTGCTGCCGTTCAAGGTATGCAGAGCAGAGGCCACCGCCTCCTGGAAACTGCAGCACGCCTCCGCTTCTGCACGGCAAACCAGGGCCTTACTTCCAGGCATGGCTTCATGCTGGCTGTGCCGGGAGCCACACAGCACGCTAAGATGCTGACTTTCTCCTCGAGCAGGGTGACTTCAGGCACGAGGGCGGGCCTCGCAGTGTTGCAAGCACAGCGTTCTCTCACGGCAGCTCACACAAGGGCCATGACAGGGTCTTCCTGGGCACTTCGCACCCACCAGCCACGTTGTCCCGAAGGGCGTTCGAGGGCTCTGGAGACGTAGCGCTCCTCAAGGAACGCGCAGTGTGTGGTTGCCCAGCACTCGGCACGCACGGGGGTCCTCCGAGGGAATCAACCAATGGACCTCGACGTTGCTCAGCCGGCCCACAGGTGTCTGGAGGCACTCAGGGACCTTGGAGGGAAAATGCTGCACGCCCGTGGGGCCTAGGAGTCCCCGGGCGTGTACTGCCTTGAGAGCAAAGCGACTAAGAACTCCCGGAAAGAGCCGCATGCCTCCCTTTCTGCGCGGCTACTCAGGGCCTAACCTGGAGGCCAGCTCTCACGTTGAGGTTCCCTTTGGCTCTAGAGCCTGCCGTGCGGACGGCCACCGCGGCCGCGGAAGCCCCTGGTTTAGAGAGCGCAAACTCATAATTTTCCCCGAAGCACTCTTCCAGGGCTCACCGGCCCGTCGGGAGCCGGGAATGTCAGGGAGCGTCAAGGCAGGCATGAAGGCCGCCCTCCAAATGGGAAAGCAGGGCTAGTTCCAGCAGGCCCCCGGGTTCATGGGCACACTCAGCGTACATCCCTGTGGTTTCTGGCGAGTCCCGGGAGACACCGGTCACCCTGCGTTTCCTTCCCCGAGTCAACTGATCGAAGGAGGGAGTCCCGCATCCAGCGAACTGTCTCAACCAAGGAAGGCCGTAGCTGCTCCTCTGGGCCTGGGGCTGCCTGCCGTGCCAAAGAAGGAACAGGACTTGAATTGCAGTAAGAACCCAAGCCGCCGTCCTCTAGGAGGCACGGTGCCTTCGGTCAGGGGGTCCCGGACGGAATGCGGAGACGAGGGTTACTCTGAGCGCAGCTCCGATTAGGGCAACGCGTAAGCCCTCCGCGCCATGTGGGATGTGGCAGAACGGTGTTCGTGAACGTGTGCGAGTGCTGAGGAAACCAAGCTGCTCCAGAAGAGAGGGCAGTGCGTTTCCCTACGCTCGGCGTGCACAGAGGGGCTCTAAGGGGCTACGGGCCTGGATGGTGCGTAGCAGACCCAGGTGCGCCTGGGGTTACTCAGTGTTCCTGCCGGGAACCGGGCGCCCCGGCTAGCCTCCCAGGTGTCCAGAAAGCTGTGCTGCCGTTCAAGGTATGCAGAGCAGAGGCCACCGCCTCCTGGAAACTGCAGCACGCCTCCGCTTCTGCACGGCAAACCAGGGCCTTACTTCCAGGCATGGCTTCATGCTGGCTGTGCCGGGAGCCACACAGCACGCTAAGATGCTGACTTTCTCCTCGAGCAGGGTGACTTCAGGCACGAGGGCGGGCCTCGCAGTGTTGCAAGCACAGCGTTCTCTCACGGCAGCTCACACAAGGGCCATGACAGGGTCTTCCTGGGCACTTCGCACCCACCAGCCACGTTGTCCCGAAGGGCGTTCGAGGGCTCTGGAGACGTAGCGCTCCTCAAGGAACGCGCAGTGTGTGGTTGCCCAGCACTCGGCACGCACGGGGGTCCTCCGAGGGAATCAACCAATGGACCTCGACGTTGCTCAGCCGGCCCACAGGTGTCTGGAGGCACTCAGGGACCTTGGAGGGAAAATGCTGCACGCCCGTGGGGCCTAGGAGTCCCCGGGCGTGTACTGCCTTGAGAGCAAAGCGACTAAGAACTCCCGGAAAGAGCCGCATGCCTCCCTTTCTGCGCGGCTACTCAGGGCCTAACCTGGAGGCCAGCTCTCACGTTGAGGTTCCCTTTGGCTCTAGAGCCTGCCGTGCGGACGGCCACCGCGGCCGCGGAAGCCCCTGGTTTAGAGAGCGCAAACTCATAATTTTCCCCGAAGCACTCTTCCAGGGCTCACCGGCCCGTCGGGAGCCGGGAATGTCAGGGAGCGTCAAGGCAGGCATGAAGGCCGCCCTCCAAATGGGAAAGCAGGGCTAGTTCCAGCAGGCCCCCGGGTTCATGGGCACACTCAGCGTACATCCCTGTGGTTTCTGGCGAGTCCCGGGAGACACCGGTCACCCTGCGTTTCCTTCCCCGAGTCAACTGATCGAAGGAGGGAGTCCCGCATCCAGCGAACTGTCTCAACCAAGGAAGGCCGTAGCTGCTCCTCTGGGCCTGGGGCTGCCTGCCGTGCCAAAGAAGGAACAGGACTTGAATTGCAGTAAGAACCCAAGCCGCCGTCCTCTAGGAGGCACGGTGCCTTCGGTCAGGGGGTCCCGGACGGAATGCGGAGACGAGGGTTACTCTGAGCGCAGCTCCGATTAGGGCAACGCGTAAGCCCTCCGCGCCATGTGGGATGTGGCAGAACGGTGTTCGTGAACGTGTGCGAGTGCTGAGGAAACCAAGCTGCTCCAGAAGAGAGGGCAGTGCGTTTCCCTACGCTCGGCGTGCACAGAGGGGCTCTAAGGGGCTACGGGCCTGGATGGTGCGTAGCAGACCCAGGTGCGCCTGGGGTTACTCAGTGTTCCTGCCGGGAACCGGGCGCCCCGGCTAGCCTCCCAGGTGTCCAGAAAGCTGTGCTGCCGTTCAAGGTATGCAGAGCAGAGGCCACCGCCTCCTGGAAACTGCAGCACGCCTCCGCTTCTGCACGGCAAACCAGGGCCTTACTTCCAGGCATGGCTTCATGCTGGCTGTGCCGGGAGCCACACAGCACGCTAAGATGCTGACTTTCTCCTCGAGCAGGGTGACTTCAGGCACGAGGGCGGGCCTCGCAGTGTTGCAAGCACAGCGTTCTCTCACGGCAGCTCACACAAGGGCCATGACAGGGTCTTCCTGGGCACTTCGCACCCACCAGCCACGTTGTCCCGAAGGGCGTTCGAGGGCTCTGGAGACGTAGCGCTCCTCAAGGAACGCGCAGTGTGTGGTTGCCCAGCACTCGGCACGCACGGGGGTCCTCCGAGGGAATCAACCAGTGGACCTCGACGTTGCTCAGCCGGCCCACAGGTGTCTGGAGGCACTCAGGGACCTTGGAGGGAAAATGCTGCACGCCCGTGGGGCCTAGGAGTCCCCGGGCGTGTACTGCCTTGAGAGCAAAGCGACTAAGAACTCCCGGAAAGAGCCGCATGCCTCCCTTTCTGCGCGGCTACTCAGGGCCTAACCTGGAGGCCAGCTCTCACGTTGAGGTTCCCTTTGGCTCTAGAGCCTGCCGTGCGGACGGCCACCGCGGCCGCGGAAGCCCCTGGTTTAGAGAGCGCAAACTCATAATTTTCCCCGAAGCACTCTTCCAGGGCTCACCGGCCCGTCGGGAGCCGGGAATGTCAGGGAGCGTCAAGGCAGGCATGAAGGCCGCCCTCCAAATGGGAAAGCAGGGCTAGTTCCAGCAGGCCCCCGGGTTCATGGGCACACTCAGCGTACATCCCTGTGGTTTCTGGCGAGTCCCGGGAGACACCGGTCACCCTGCCTTTCCTTCCCCGAGTCAACTGATCGAAGGAGGGAGTCCCGCATCCAGCGAACTGTCTCAACCAAGGAAGGCCGTAGCTGCTCCTCTGGGCCTGGGGCTGCCTGCCGTGCCAAAGAAGGAACAGGACTTGAATTGCAGTAAGAACCCAAGCCGCCGTCCTCTAGGAGGCACGGTGCCTTCGGTCAGGGGGTCCCGGACGGAATGCGGAGACGAGGGTTACTCTGAGCGCAGCTCCGATTAGGGCAACGCGTAAGCCCTCCGCGCCATGTGGGATGTGGCAGAACGGTGTTCGTGAACGTGTGCGAGTGCTGAGGAAACCAAGCTGCTCCAGAAGAGAGGGCAGTGCGTTTCCCTACGCTCGGCGTGCACAGAGGGGCTCGAAGGGGCTACGGGCCTGGATGGTGCGTAGCAGACCCAGGTGCGCCTGGGGTTACTCAGTGTTCCTGCCGGGAACCGGGCGCCCCGGCTAGCCTCCCAGGTGTCCAGAAAGCTGTGCTGCCGTTCAAGGTATGCAGAGCAGAGGCCACCGCCTCCTGGAAACTGCAGCACGCCTCCGCTTCTGCACGGCAAACCAGGGCCTTACTTCCAGGCATGGCTTCATGCTGGCTGTGCCGGGAGCCACACAGCACGCTAAGATGCTGACTTTCTCCTCGAGCAGGGTGACTTCAGGCACGAGGGCGGGCCTCGCAGTGTTGCAAGCACAGCGTTCTCTCACGGCAGCTCACACAAGGGCCATGACAGGGTCTTCCTGGGCACTTCGCACCCACCAGCCACGTTGTCCCGAAGGGCGTTCGAGGGCTCTGGAGACGTAGCGCTCCTCAAGGAACGCGCAGTGTGTGGTTGCCCAGCACTCGGCACGCACGGGGGTCCTCCGAGGGAATCAACCAATGGACCTCGACGTTGCTCAGCCGGCCCACAGGTGTCTGGAGGCACTCAGGGACCTTGGAGGGAAAATGCTGCACGCCCGTGGGGCCTAGGAGTCCCCGGGCGTGTACTGCCTTGAGAGCAAAGCGACTAAGAACTCCCGGAAAGAGCCGCATGCCTCCCTTTCTGCGCGGCTACTCAGGGCCTAACCTGGAGGCCAGCTCTCACGTTGAGGTTCCCTTTGGCTCTAGAGCCTGCCGTGCGGACGGCCACCGCGGCCGCGGAAGCCCCTGGTTTAGAGAGCGCAAACTCATAATTTTCCCCGAAGCACTCTTCCAGGGCTCACCGGCCCGTCGGGAGCCGGGAATGTCAGGGAGCGTCAAGGCAGGCATGAAGGCCGCCCTCCAAATGGGAAAGCAGGGCTAGTTCCAGCAGGCCCCCGGGTTCATGGGCACACTCAGCGTACATCCCTGTGGTTTCTGGCGAGTCCCGGGAGACACCGGTCACCCTGCGTTTCCTTCCCCGAGTCAACTGCTCGAAGGAGGGAGTCCCGCATCCAGCGAACTGTCTCAACCAAGGAAGGCCGTAGCTGCTCCTCTGGGCCTGGGGCTGCCCGCAGTGCCAAAGAAGGAACAGGACTTGAATTGCAGTAAGAACCCAAGCCGCCGTCCTCTAGGAGGCACGGTGCCTTCGGTCAGGGGGTCCCGGACGGAATGCGGGGACGAGGGTTACTCTGAGCGCAGCTCCGATTAGGGCAACGCGTAAGCCCTCCGCGCCATGTGGGATGTGGCAGAACGGTGTTCGTGAACGTGTGCGAGTGCTGAGGAAACCAAGCTGCTCCAGAAGAGAGGGCAGTGCGTTTCCCTACGCTCGGCGTGCACAGAGGGGCTCGAAGGGGCTACGGGCCTGGATGGTGCGTAGCAGACCCAGGTGCGCCTGGGGTTACTCAGTGTTCCTGCCGGGAACAGGGCGCCCCGGCTAGCCTCCCAGGTGTCCAGAAAGCTGTGCTGCCGTTCAAGGTATGCAGAGCAGAGGCCACCGCCTCCTGGAAACTGCAGCACGCCTCCGCTTCTGCACGGCAAACCAGGGCCTTACTTCCAGGCATGGCTTCATGCTGGGTGTGCCGGGAGCCACACAGCACGCTAAGATGCTGACTTTCTCCTCGAGCAGGGTGACTTCAGGCACGAGGGCGGGCCTCGCAGTGTTGCAAGCACAGCGTTCTCTCACGGCAGCTCACACAAGGGCCATGACAGGGTCTTCCTGGGCACTTCGCACCCACCAGCCACGTTGTCCCGATGGGCGTTCGAGGGCTCTGGAGACGTAGCGCTCCTCAAGGAACGCGCGGTGTGTGGTTGCCCAGCACTCGGCACGCACGGGGGTCCTCCGAGGGAATCAACCAATGGACCTCGACGTTGCTCAGCCGGCCCACAGGTGTCTGGAGGCACTCAGGGACCTTGGAGGGAAAATGCTGCACGCCCGTGGGGCCTAGGAGTCCCCGGGCGTGTACTGCCTTGAGAGCAAAGCGACTAAGAACTCCCGGAAAGAGCCGCATGCCTCCCTTTCTGCGCGGCTACTCAGGGCCTAACCTGGAGGCCAGCTCTCACGTTGAGGTTCCCTTTGGCTCTAGAGCCTGCCGTGCGGACGGCCACCGCGGCCGCGGAAGCCCCTGGTTTAGAGAGCGCAAACTCATAATTTTCCCCGAAGCACTCTTCCAGGGCTCACCGGCCCGTCGGGAGCCGGGAATGTCAGGGAGCGTCAAGGCAGGCATGAAGGCCGCCCTCCAAATGGGAAAGCAGGGCTAGTTCCAGCAGGCCCCCGGGTTCATGGGCACACTCAGCGTACATCCCTGTGGTTTCTGGCGAGTCCCGGGAGACACCGGTCACCCTGCGTTTCCTTCCCCGAGTCAACTGATCGAAGGAGGGAGTCCCGCATCCAGCGAACTGTCTCAACCAAGGAAGGCCGTAGCTGCTCCTCTGGGCCTGGGGCTGCCCGCAGTGCCAAAGAAGGAACAGGACTTGAATTGCAGTAAGAACCCAAGCCGCCGTCCTCTAGGAGGCACGGTGCCTTCGGTCAGGGGGTCCCGGACGGAATGCGGGGACGAGGGTTACTCTGAGCGCAGCTCTGATTAGGGCAACGCGTAAGCCCTCCGCGCCATGTGGGATGTGGCAGAACGGTGTTCGTGAACGTGTGCGAGTGCTGAGGAAACCAAGCTGCTCCAGAAGAGAGGGCAGTGCGTTTCCCTACGCTCGGCGTGCACAGAGGGGCTCTAAGGGGCTACGGGCCTGGATGGTGCGTAGCAGACCCAGGTGCGCCTGGGGTTACTCAGTGTTCCTGCCGGGAACAGGGCGCCCCGGCTAGCCTCCCAGGTGTCCAGAAAGCTGTGCTGCCGTTCAAGGTATGCAGAGCAGAGGCCACCGCCTCCTGGAAACTGCAGCACGCCTCCGCTTCTGCACGGCAAACCAGGGCCTTACTTCCAGGCATGGCTTCATGCTGGGTGTGCCGGGAGCCACACAGCACGCTAAGATGCTGACTTTCTCCTCGAGCAGGGTGACTTCAGGCACGAGGGCGGGCCTCGCAGTGTTGCAAGCACAGCGTTCTCTCACGGCAGCTCACACAAGGGCCATGACAGGGTCTTCCTGGGCACTTCGCACCCACCAGCCACGTTGTCCCGAAGGGCGTTCGAGGGCTCTGGAGACGTAGCGCTCCTCAAGGAACGCGCAGTGTGTGGTTGCCCAGCACTCGGCACGCACGGGGGTCCTCCGAGGGAATCAACCAATGGACCTCGACGTTGCTCAGCCGGCCCACAGGTGTCTGGAGGCACTCAGGGACCTTGGAGGGAAAATGCTGCACGCCCGTGGGGCCTAGGAGTCCCCGGGCGTGTACTGCCTTGAGAGCAAAGCGACTAAGAACTCCCGGAAAGAGCCGCATGCCTCCCTTTCTGCGCGGCTACTCAGGGCCTAACCTGGAGGCCAGCTCTCACGTTGAGGTTCCCTTTGGCTCTAGAGCCTGCCGTGCGGACGGCCACCGCGGCCGCGGAAGCCCCTGGTTTAGAGAGCGCAAACTCATAATTTTCCCCGAAGCACTCTTCCAGGGCTCACCGGCCCGTCGGGAGCCGGGAATGTCAGGGAGCGTCAAGGCAGGCATGAAGGCCGCCCTCCAAATGGGAAAGCAGGGCTAGTTCCAGCAGGCCCCCGGGTTCATGGGCACACTCAGCGTACATCCCTGTGGTTTCTGGCGAGTCCCGGGAGACACCGGTCACCCTGCCTTTCCTTCCCCGAGTCAACTGCTCGAAGGAGGGAGTCCCGCATCCAGCGAACTGTCTCAACCAAGGAAGGCCGTAGCTGCTCCTCTGGGCCTGGGGCTGCCCGCAGTGCCAAAGAAGGAACAGGACTTGAATTGCAGTAAGAACCCAAGCCGCCGTCCTCTAGGAGGCACGGTGCCTTCGGTCAGGGGGTCCCGGACGGAATGCGGGGACGAGGGTTACTCTGAGCGCAGCTCCGATTAGGGCAACGCGTAAGCCCTCCGCGCCATGTGGGATGTGGCAGAACGGTGTTCGTGAACGTGTGCGAGTGCTGAGGAAACCAAGCTGCTCCAGAAGAGAGGGCAGTGCGTTTCCCTACGCTCGGCGTGCACAGAGGGGCTCTAAGGGGCTACGGGCCTGGATGGTGCGTAGCAGACCCAGGTGCGCCTGGGGTTACTCAGTGTTCCTGCCGGGAACCGGGCGCCCCGGCTAGCCTCCCAGGTGTCCAGAAAGCTGTGCTGCCGTTCAAGGTATGCAGAGCAGAGGCCACCGCCTCCTGGAAACTGCAGCACGCCTCCGCTTCTGCACGGCAAACCAGGGCCTTACTTCCAGGCATGGCTTCATGCTGGCTGTGCCGGGAGCCACACAGCACGCTAAGATGCTGACTTTCTCCTCGAGCAGGGTGACTTCAGGCACGAGGGCGGGCCTCGCAGTGTTGCAAGCACAGCGTTCTCTCACGGCAGCTCACACAAGGGCCATGACAGGGTCTTCCTGGGCACTTCGCACCCACCAGCCACGTTGTCCCGAAGGGCGTTCGAGGGCTCTGGAGACGTAGCGCTCCTCAAGGAACGCGCAGTGTGTGGTTGCCCAGCACTCGGCACGCACGGGGGTCCTCCGAGGGAATCAACCAATGGACCTCGACGTTGCTCAGCCGGCCCACAGGTGTCTGGAGGCACTCAGGGACCTTGGAGGGAAAATGCTGCACGCCCGTGGGGCCTAGGAGTCCCCGGGCGTGTACTGCCTTGAGAGCAAAGCGACTAAGAACTCCCGGAAAGAGCCGCATGCCTCCCTTTCTGCGCGGCTACTCAGGGCCTAACCTGGAGGCCAGCTCTCACGTTGAGGTTCCCTTTGGCTCTAGAGCCTGCCGTGCGGACGGCCACCGCGGCCGCGGAAGCCCCTGGTTTAGAGAGCGCAAACTCATAATTTTCCCCGAAGCACTCTTCCAGGGCTCACCGGCCCGTCGGGAGCCGGGAATGTCAGGGAGCGTCAAGGCAGGCATGAAGGCCGCCCTCCAAATGGGAAAGCAGGGCTAGTTCCAGCAGGCCCCCGGGTTCATGGGCACACTCAGCGTACATCCCTGTGGTTTCTGGCGAGTCCCGGGAGACACCGGTCACCCTGCGTTTCCTTCCCCGAGTCAACTGATCGAAGGAGGGAGTCCCGCATCCAGCGAACTGTCTCAACCAAGGAAGGCCGTAGCTGCTCCTCTGGGCCTGGGGCTGCCCGCAGTGCCAAAGAAGGAACAGGACTTGAATTGCAGTAAGAACCCAAGCCGCCGTCCTCTAGGAGGCACGGTGCCTTCGGTCAGGGGGTCCCGGACGGAATGCGGGGACGAGGGTTACTCTGAGCGCAGCTCCGATTAGGGCAACGCGTAAGCCCTCCGCGCCATGTGGGATGTGGCAGAACGGTGTTCGTGAACGTGTGCGAGTGCTGAGGAAACCAAGCTGCTCCAGAAGAGAGGGCAGTGCGTTTCCCTACGCTCGGCGTGCACAGAGGGGCTCGAAGGGGCTACGGGCCTGGATGGTGCGTAGCAGACCCAGGTGCGCCTGGGGTTACTCAGTGTTCCTGCCGGGAACAGGGCGCCCCGGCTAGCCTCCCAGGTGTCCAGAAAGCTGTGCTGCCGTTCAAGGTATGCAGAGCAGAGGCCACCGCCTCCTGGAAACTGCAGCACGCCTCCGCTTCTGCACGGCAAACCAGGGCCTTACTTCCAGGCATGGCTTCATGCTGGGTGTGCCGGGAGCCACACAGCACGCTAAGATGCTGACTTTCTCCTCGAGCAGGGTGACTTCAGGCACGAGGGCGGGCCTCGCAGTGTTGCAAGCACAGCGTTCTCTCACGGCAGCTCACACAAGGGCCATGACAGGGTCTTCCTGGGCACTTCGCACCCACCAGCCACGTTGTCCCGAAGGGCGTTCGAGGGCTCTGGAGACGTAGCGCTCCTCAAGGAACGCGCAGTGTGTGGTTGCCCAGCACTCGGCACGCACGGGGGTCCTCCGAGGGAATCAACCAATGGACCTCGACGTTGCTCAGCCGGCCCACAGGTGTCTGGAGGCACTCAGGGACCTTGGAGGGAAAATGCTGCACGCCCGTGGGGCCTAGGAGTCCCCGGGCGTGTACTGCCTTGAGAGCAAAGCGACTAAGAACTCCCGGAAAGAGCCGCATGCCTCCCTTTCTGCGCGGCTACTCAGGGCCTAACCTGGAGGCCAGCTCTCACGTTGAGGTTCCCTTTGGCTCTAGAGCCTGCCGTGCGGACGGCCACCGCGGCCGCGGAAGCCCCTGGTTTAGAGAGCGCAAACTCATAATTTTCCCCGAAGCACTCTTCCAGGGCTCACCGGCCCGTCGGGAGCCGGGAATGTCAGGGAGCGTCAAGGCAGGCATGAAGGCCGCCCTCCAAATGGGAAAGCAGGGCTAGTTCCAGCAGGCCCCCGGGTTCATGGGCACACTCAGCGTACATCCCTGTGGTTTCTGGCGAGTCCCGGGAGACACCGGTCACCCTGCGTTTCCTTCCCCGAGTCAACTGCTCGAAGGAGGGAGTCCCGCATCCAGCGAACTGTCTCAACCAAGGAAGGCCGTAGCTGCTCCTCTGGGCCTGGGGCTGCCCGCAGTGCCAAAGAAGGAACAGGACTTGAATTGCAGTAAGAACCCAAGCCGCCGTCCTCTAGGAGGCACGGTGCCTTCGGTCAGGGGGTCCCGGACGGAATGCGGGGACGAGGGTTACTCTGAGCGCAGCTCCGATTAGGGCAACGCGTAAGCCCTCCGCGCCATGTGGGATGTGGCAGAACGGTGTTCGTGAACGTGTGCGAGTGCTGAGGAAACCAAGCTGCTCCAGAAGAGAGGGCAGTGCGTTTCCCTACGCTCGGCGTGCACAGAGGGGCTCGAAGGGGCTACGGGCCTGGATGGTGCGTAGCAGACCCAGGTGCGCCTGGGGTTACTCAGTGTTCCTGCCGGGAACAGGGCGCCCCGGCTAGCCTCCCAGGTGTCCAGAAAGCTGTGCTGCCGTTCAAGGTATGCAGAGCAGAGGCCACCGCCTCCTGGAAACTGCAGCACGCCTCCGCTTCTGCACGGCAAACCAGGGCCTTACTTCCAGGCATGGCTTCATGCTGGGTGTGCCGGGAGCCACACAGCACGCTAAGATGCTGACTTTCTCCTCGAGCAGGGTGACTTCAGGCACGAGGGCGGGCCTCGCAGTGTTGCAAGCACAGCGTTCTCTCACGGCAGCTCACACAAGGGCCATGACAGGGTCTTCCTGGGCACTTCGCACCCACCAGCCACGTTGTCCCGATGGGCGTTCGAGGGCTCTGGAGACGTAGCGCTCCTCAAGGAACGCGCAGTGTGTGGTTGCCCAGCACTCGGCACGCACGGGGGTCCTCCGAGGGAATCAACCAATGGACCTCGACGTTGCTCAGCCGGCCCACAGGTGTCTGGAGGCACTCAGGGACCTTGGAGGGAAAATGCTGCACGCCCGTGGGGCCTAGGAGTCCCCGGGCGTGTACTGCCTTGAGAGCAAAGCGACTAAGAACTCCCGGAAAGAGCCGCATGCCTCCCTTTCTGCGCGGCTACTCAGGGCCTAACCTGGAGGCCAGCTCTCACGTTGAGGTTCCCTTTGGCTCTAGAGCCTGCCGTGCGGACGGCCACCGCGGCCGCGGAAGCCCCTGGTTTAGAGAGCGCAAACTCATAATTTTCCCCGAAGCACTCTTCCAGGGCTCACCGGCCCGTCGGGAGCCGGGAATGTCAGGGAGCGTCAAGGCAGGCATGAAGGCCGCCCTCCAAATGGGAAAGCAGGGCTAGTTCCAGCAGGCCCCCGGGTTCATGGGCACACTCAGCGTACATCCCTGTGGTTTCTGGCGAGTCCCGGGAGACACCGGTCACCCTGCGTTTCCTTCCCCGAGTCAACTGATCGAAGGAGGGAGTCCCGCATCCAGCGAACTGTCTCAACCAAGGAAGGCCGTAGCTGCTCCTCTGGGCCTGGGGCTGCCCGCAGTGCCAAAGAAGGAACAGGACTTGAATTGCAGTAAGAACCCAAGCCGCCGTCCTCTAGGAGGCACGGTGCCTTCGGTCAGGGGGTCCCGGACGGAATGCGGGGACGAGGGTTACTCTGAGCGCAGCTCCGATTAGGGCAACGCGTAAGCCCTCCGCGCCATGTGGGATGTGGCAGAACGGTGTTCGTGAACGTGTGCGAGTGCTGAGGAAACCAAGCTGCTCCAGAAGAGAGGGCAGTGCGTTTCCCTACGCTCGGCGTGCACAGAGGGGCTCTAAGGGGCTACGGGCCTGGATGGTGCGTAGCAGACCCAGGTGCGCCTGGGGTTACTCAGTGTTCCTGCCGGGAACAGGGCGCCCCGGCTAGCCTCCCAGGTGTCCAGAAAGCTGTGCTGCCGTTCAAGGTATGCAGAGCAGAGGCCACCGCCTCCTGGAAACTGCAGCACGCCTCCGCTTCTGCACGGCAAACCAGGGCCTTACTTCCAGGCATGGCTTCATGCTGGGTGTGCCGGGAGCCACACAGCACGCTAAGATGCTGACTTTCTCCTCGAGCAGGGTGACTTCAGGCACGAGGGCGGGCCTCGCAGTGTTGCAAGCACAGCGTTCTCTCACGGCAGCTCACACAAGGGCCATGACAGGGTCTTCCTGGGCACTTCGCACCCACCAGCCACGTTGTCCCGAAGGGCGTTCGAGGGCTCTGGAGACGTAGCGCTCCTCAAGGAACGCGCAGTGTGTGGTTGCCCAGCACTCGGCACGCACGGGGGTCCTCCGAGGGAATCAACCAATGGACCTCGACGTTGCTCAGCCGGCCCACAGGTGTCTGGAGGCACTCAGGGACCTTGGAGGGAAAATGCTGCACGCCCGTGGGGCCTAGGAGTCCCCGGGCGTGTACTGCCTTGAGAGCAAAGCGACTAAGAACTCCCGGAAAGAGCCGCATGCCTCCCTTTCTGCGCGGCTACTCAGGGCCTAACCTGGAGGCCAGCTCTCACGTTGAGGTTCCCTTTGGCTCTAGAGCCTGCCGTGCGGACGGCCACCGCGGCCGCGGAAGCCCCTGGTTTAGAGAGCGCAAACTCATAATTTTCCCCGAAGCACTCTTCCAGGGCTCACCGGCCCGTCGGGAGCCGGGAATGTCAGGGAGCGTCAAGGCAGGCATGAAGGCCGCCCTCCAAATGGGAAAGCAGGGCTAGTTCCAGCAGGCCCCCGGGTTCATGGGCACACTCAGCGTACATCCCTGTGGTTTCTGGCGAGTCCCGGGAGACACCGGTCACCCTGCGTTTCCTTCCCCGAGTCAACTGATCGAAGGAGGGAGTCCCGCATCCAGCGAACTGTCTCAACCAAGGAAGGCCGTAGCTGCTCCTCTGGGCCTGGGGCTGCCCGCAGTGCCAAAGAAGGAACAGGACTTGAATTGCAGTAAGAACCCAAGCCGCCGTCCTCTAGGAGGCACGGTGCCTTCGGTCAGGGGGTCCCGGACGGAATGCGGGGACGAGGGTTACTCTGAGCGCAGCTCCGATTAGGGCAACGCGTAAGCCCTCCGCGCCATGTGGGATGTGGCAGAACGGTGTTCGTGAACGTGTGCGAGTGCTGAGGAAACCAAGCTGCTCCAGAAGAGAGGGCAGTGCGTTTCCCTACGCTCGGCGTGCACAGAGGGGCTCGAAGGGGCTACGGGCCTGGATGGTGCGTAGCAGACCCAGGTGCGCCTGGGGTTACTCAGTGTTCCTGCCGGGAACAGGGCGCCCCGGCTAGCCTCCCAGGTGTCCAGAAAGCTGTGCTGCCGTTCAAGGTATGCAGAGCAGAGGCCACCGCCTCCTGGAAACTGCAGCACGCCTCCGCTTCTGCACGGCAAACCAGGGCCTTACTTCCAGGCATGGCTTCATGCTGGGTGTGCCGGGAGCCACACAGCACGCTAAGATGCTGACTTTCTCCTCGAGCAGGGTGACTTCAGGCACGAGGGCGGGCCTCGCAGTGTTGCAAGCACAGCGTTCTCT
Organism: Lagenorhynchus albirostris; assembly: GCF_949774975.1. Classification (NCBI taxonomy): domain Eukaryota; kingdom Metazoa; phylum Chordata; class Mammalia; order Artiodactyla; family Delphinidae; genus Lagenorhynchus; species Lagenorhynchus albirostris. Next base: position 152,934 of record NW_026783283.1, on the reverse strand, counting down.
CACGGCAGCTCACACAAGGGCCATGACAGGGTCTTCCTGGGCACTTCGCACCCACCAGCCACGTTGTCCCAAAGGGCGTTCGAGGGCTCTGGAGACGTAGCGCTCCTCAAGGAACGCGCAGTGTGTGGTTGCCCAGCACTCGGCACGCACGGGGGTCCTCCGAGGGAATCAACCAATGGACCTCGACGTTGCTCAGCCGGCCCACAGGTGTCTGGAGGCACTCAGGGACCTTGGAGGGAAAATGCTGCACGCCCGTGGGGCCTAGGAGTCCCCGGGCGTGTACTGCCTTGAGAGCAAAGCGACTAAGAACTCCCGGAAAGAGCCGCATGCCTCCCTTTCTGCGCGGCTACTCAGGGCCTAACCTGGAGGCCAGCTCTCACGTTGAGGTTCCCTTTGGCTCTAGAGCCTGCCGTGCGGACGGCCACCGCGGCCGCGGAAGCCCCTGGTTTAGAGAGCGCAAACTCATAATTTTCCCCGAAGCACTCTTCCAGGGCTCACCGGCCCGTCGGGAGCCGGGAATGTCAGGGAGCGTCAAGGCAGGCATGAAGGCCGCCCTCCAAATGGGAAAGCAGGGCTAGTTCCAGCAGGCCCCCGGGTTCATGGGCACACTCAGCGTACATCCCTGTGGTTTCTGGCGAGTCCCGGGAGACACCGGTCACCCTGCGTTTCCTTCCCCGAGTCAACTGATCGAAGGAGGGAGTCCCGCATCCAGCGAACTGTCTCAACCAAGGAAGGCCGTAGCTGCTCCTCTGGGCCTGGGGCTGCCCGCAGTGCCAAAGAAGGAACAGGACTTGAATTGCAGTAAGAACCCAAGCCGCCGTCCTCTAGGAGGCACGGTGCCTTCGGTCAGGGGGTCCCGGACGGAATGCGGGGACGAGGGTTACTCTGAGCGCAGCTCCGATTAGGGCAACGCGTAAGCCCTCCGCGCCATGTGGGATGTGGCAGAACGGTGTTCGTGAACGTGTGCGAGTGCTGAGGAAACCAAGCTGCTCCAGAAGAGAGGGCAGTGCGTTTCCCTACGCTCGGCGTGCACAGAGGGGCTCGAAGGGGCTACGGGCCTGGATGGTGCGTAGCAGACCCAGGTGCGCCTGGGGTTACTCAGTGTTCCTGCCGGGAACAGGGCGCCCCGGCTAGCCTCCCAGGTGTCCAGAAAGCTGTGCTGCCGTTCAAGGTATGCAGAGCAGAGGCCACCGCCTCCTGGAAACTGCAGCACGCCTCCGCTTCTGCACGGCAAACCAGGGCCTTACTTCCAGGCATGGCTTCATGCTGGGTGTGCCGGGAGCCACACAGCACGCTAAGATGCTGACTTTCTCCTCGAGCAGGGTGACTTCAGGCACGAGGGCGGGCCTCGCAGTGTTGCAAGCACAGCGTTCTCTCACGGCAGCTCACACAAGGGCCATGACAGGGTCTTCCTGGGCACTTCGCACCCACCAGCCACGTTGTCCCGAAGGGCGTTCGAGGGCTCTGGAGACGTAGCGCTCCTCAAGGAACGCGCAGTGTGTGGTTGCCCAGCACTCGGCACGCACGGGGGTCCTCCGAGGGAATCAACCAGTGGACCTCGACGTTGCTCAGCCGGCCCACAGGTGTCTGGAGGCACTCAGGGACCTTGGAGGGAAAATGCTGCACGCCCGTGGGGCCTAGGAGTCCCCGGGCGTGTACTGCCTTGAGAGCAAAGCGACTAAGAACTCCCGGAAAGAGCCGCATGCCTCCCTTTCTGCGCGGCTACTCAGGGCCTAACCTGGAGGCCAGCTCTCACGTTGAGGTTCCCTTTGGCTCTAGAGCCTGCCGTGCGGACGGCCACCGCGGCCGCGGAAGCCCCTGGTTTAGAGAGCGCAAACTCATAATTTTCCCCGAAGCACTCTTCCAGGGCTCACCGGCCCGTCGGGAGCCGGGAATGTCAGGGAGCGTCAAGGCAGGCATGAAGGCCGCCCTCCAAATGGGAAAGCAGGGCTAGTTCCAGCAGGCCCCCGGGTTCATGGGCACACTCAGCGTACATCCCTGTGGTTTCTGGCGAGTCCCGGGAGACACCGGTCACCCTGCGTTTCCTTCCCCGAGTCAACTGATCGAAGGAGGGAGTCCCGCATCCAGCGAACTGTCTCAACCAAGGAAGGCCGTAGCTGCTCCTCTGGGCCTGGGGCTGCCCGCAGTGCCAAAGAAGGAACAGGACTTGAATTGCAGTAAGAACCCAAGCCGCCGTCCTCTAGGAGGCACGGTGCCTTCGGTCAGGGGGTCCCGGACGGAATGCGGGGACGAGGGTTACTCTGAGCGCAGCTCCGATTAGGGCAACGCGTAAGCCCTCCGCGCCATGTGGGATGTGGCAGAACGGTGTTCGTGAACGTGTGCGAGTGCTGAGGAAACCAAGCTGCTCCAGAAGAGAGGGCAGTGCGTTTCCCTACGCTCGGCGTGCACAGAGGGGCTCGAAGGGGCTACGGGCCTGGATGGTGCGTAGCAGACCCAGGTGCGCCTGGGGTTACTCAGTGTTCCTGCCGGGAACAGGGCGCCCCGGCTAGCCTCCCAGGTGTCCAGAAAGCTGTGCTGCCGTTCAAGGTATGCAGAGCAGAGGCCACCGCCTCCTGGAAACTGCAGCACGCCTCCGCTTCTGCACGGCAAACCAGGGCCTTACTTCCAGGCATGGCTTCATGCTGGGTGTGCCGGGAGCCACACAGCACGCTAAGATGCTGACTTTCTCCTCGAGCAGGGTGACTTCAGGCACGAGGGCGGGCCTCGCAGTGTTGCAAGCACAGCGTTCTCTCACGGCAGCTCACACAAGGGCCATGACAGGGTCTTCCTGGGCACTTCGCACCCACCAGCCACGTTGTCCCGAAGGGCGTTCGAGGGCTCTGGAGACGTAGCGCTCCTCAAGGAACGCGCGGTGTGTGGTTGCCCAGCACTCGGCACGCACGGGGGTCCTCCGAGGGAATCAACCAATGGACCTCGACGTTGCTCAGCCGGCCCACAGGTGTCTGGAGGCACTCAGGGACCTTGGAGGGAAAATGCTGCACGCCCGTGGGGCCTAGGAGTCCCCGGGCGTGTACTGCCTTGAGAGCAAAGCGACTAAGAACTCCCGGAAAGAGCCGCATGCCTCCCTTTCTGCGCGGCTACTCAGGGCCTAACCTGGAGGCCAGCTCTCACGTTGAGGTTCCCTTTGGCTCTAGAGCCTGCCGTGCGGACGGCCACCGCGGCCGCGGAAGCCCCTGGTTTAGAGAGCGCAAACTCATAATTTTCCCCGAAGCACTCTTCCAGGGCTCACCGGCCCGTCGGGAGCCGGGAATGTCAGGGAGCGTCAAGGCAGGCATGAAGGCCGCCCTCCAAATGGGAAAGCAGGGCTAGTTCCAGCAGGCCCCCGGGTTCATGGGCACACTCAGCGTACATCCCTGTGGTTTCTGGCGAGTCCCGGGAGACACCGGTCACCCTGCGTTTCCTTCCCCGAGTCAACTGATCGAAGGAGGGAGTCCCGCATCCAGCGAACTGTCTCAACCAAGGAAGGCCGTAGCTGCTCCTCTGGGCCTGGGGCTGCCCGCAGTGCCAAAGAAGGAACAGGACTTGAATTGCAGTAAGAACCCAAGCCGCCGTCCTCTAGGAGGCACGGTGCCTTCGGTCAGGGGGTCCCGGACGGAATGCGGGGACGAGGGTTACTCTGAGCGCAGCTCCGATTAGGGCAACGCGTAAGCCCTCCGCGCCATGTGGGATGTGGCAGAACGGTGTTCGTGAACGTGTGCGAGTGCTGAGGAAACCAAGCTGCTCCAGAAGAGAGGGCAGTGCGTTTCCCTACGCTCGGCGTGCACAGAGGGGCTCGAAGGGGCTACGGGCCTGGATGGTGCGTAGCAGACCCAGGTGCGCCTGGGGTTACTCAGTGTTCCTGCCGGGAACAGGGCGCCCCGGCTAGCCTCCCAGGTGTCCAGAAAGCTGTGCTGCCGTTCAAGGTATGCAGAGCAGAGGCCACCGCCTCCTGGAAACTGCAGCACGCCTCCGCTTCTGCACGGCAAACCAGGGCCTTACTTCCAGGCATGGCTTCATGCTGGGTGTGCCGGGAGCCACACAGCACGCTAAGATGCTGACTTTCTCCTCGAGCAGGGTGACTTCAGGCACGAGGGCGGGCCTCGCAGTGTTGCAAGCACAGCGTTCTCTCACGGCAGCTCACACAAGGGCCATGACAGGGTCTTCCTGGGCACTTCGCACCCACCAGCCACGTTGTCCCGAAGGGCGTTCGAGGGCTCTGGAGACGTAGCGCTCCTCAAGGAACGCGCGGTGTGTGGTTGCCCAGCACTCGGCACGCACGGGGGTCCTCCGAGGGAATCAACCAGTGGACCTCGACGTTGCTCAGCCGGCCCACAGGTGTCTGGAGGCACTCAGGGACCTTGGAGGGAAAATGCTGCACGCCCGTGGGGCCTAGGAGTCCCCGGGCGTGTACTGCCTTGAGAGCAAAGCGACTAAGAACTCCCGGAAAGAGCCGCATGCCTCCCTTTCTGCGCGGCTACTCAGGGCCTAACCTGGAGGCCAGCTCTCACGTTGAGGTTCCCTTTGGCTCTAGAGCCTGCCGTGCGGACGGCCACCGCGGCCGCGGAAGCCCCTGGTTTAGAGAGCGCAAACTCATAATTTTCCCCGAAGCACTCTTCCAGGGCTCACCGGCCCGTCGGGAGCCGGGAATGTCAGGGAGCGTCAAGGCAGGCATGAAGGCCGCCCTCCAAATGGGAAAGCAGGGCTAGTTCCAGCAGGCCCCCGGGTTCATGGGCACACTCAGCGTACATCCCTGTGGTTTCTGGCGAGTCCCGGGAGACACCGGTCACCCTGCGTTTCCTTCCCCGAGTCAACTGATCGAAGGAGGGAGTCCCGCATCCAGCGAACTGTCTCAACCAAGGAAGGCCGTAGCTGCTCCTCTGGGCCTGGGGCTGCCCGCAGTGCCAAAGAAGGAACAGGACTTGAATTGCAGTAAGAACCCAAGCCGCCGTCCTCTAGGAGGCACGGGCCTTCGGTCAGGGGGTCCCGGACGGAATGCGGGGACGAGGGTTACTCTGAGCGCAGCTCCGATTAGGGCAACGCGTAAGCCCTCCGCGCCATGTGGGATGTGGCAGAACGGTGTTCGTGAACGTGTGCGAGTGCTGAGGAAACCAAGCTGCTCCAGAAGAGAGGGCAGTGCGTTTCCCTACGCTCGGCGTGCACAGAGGGGCTCGAAGGGGCTACGGGCCTGGATGGTGCGTAGCAGACCCAGGTGCGCCTGGGGTTACTCAGTGTTCCTGCCGGGAACAGGGCGCCCCGGCTAGCCTCCCAGGTGTCCAGAAAGCTGTGCTGCCGTTCAAGGTATGCAGAGCAGAGGCCACCGCCTCCTGGAAACTGCAGCACGCCTCCGCTTCTGCACGGCAAACCAGGGCCTTACTTCCAGGCATGGCTTCATGCTGGGTGTGCCGGGAGCCACACAGCACGCTAAGATGCTGACTTTCTCCTCGAGCAGGGTGACTTCAGGCACGAGGGCGGGCCTCGCAGTGTTGCAAGCACAGCGTTCTCTCACGGCAGCTCACACAAGGGCCATGACAGGGTCTTCCTGGGCACTTCGCACCCACCAGCCACGTTGTCCCGAAGGGCGTTCGAGGGCTCTGGAGACGTAGCGCTCCTCAAGGAACGCGCGGTGTGTGGTTGCCCAGCACTCGGCACGCACGGGGGTCCTCCGAGGGAATCAACCAATGGACCTCGACGTTGCTCAGCCGGCCCACAGGTGTCTGGAGGCACTCAGGGACCTTGGAGGGAAAATGCTGCACGCCCGTGGGGCCTAGGAGTCCCCGGGCGTGTACTGCCTTGAGAGCAAAGCGACTAAGAACTCCCGGAAAGAGCCGCATGCCTCCCTTTCTGCGCGGCTACTCAGGGCCTAACCTGGAGGCCAGCTCTCACGTTGAGGTTCCCTTTGGCTCTAGAGCCTGCCGTGCGGACGGCCACCGCGGCCGCGGAAGCCCCTGGTTTAGAGAGCGCAAACTCATAATTTTCCCCGAAGCACTCTTCCAGGGCTCACCGGCCCGTCGGGAGCCGGGAATGTCAGGGAGCGTCAAGGCAGGCATGAAGGCCGCCCTCCAAATGGGAAAGCAGGGCTAGTTCCAGCAGGCCCCCGGGTTCATGGGCACACTCAGCGTACATCCCTGTGGTTTCTGGCGAGTCCCGGGAGACACCGGTCACCCTGCGTTTCCTTCCCCGAGTCAACTGATCGAAGGAGGGAGTCCCGCATCCAGCGAACTGTCTCAACCAAGGAAGGCCGTAGCTGCTCCTCTGGGCCTGGGGCTGCCCGCAGTGCCAAAGAAGGAACAGGACTTGAATTGCAGTAAGAACCCAAGCCGCCGTCCTCTAGGAGGCACGGTGCCTTCGGTCAGGGGGTCCCGGACGGAATGCGGGGACGAGGGTTACTCTGAGCGCAGCTCCGATTAGGGCAACGCGTAAGCCCTCCGCGCCATGTGGGATGTGGCAGAACGGTGTTCGTGAACGTGTGCGAGTGCTGAGGAAACCAAGCTGCTCCAGAAGAGAGGGCAGTGCGTTTCCCTACGCTCGGCGTGCACAGAGGGGCTCGAAGGGGCTACGGGCCTGGATGGTGCGTAGCAGACCCAGGTGCGCCTGGGGTTACTCAGTGTTCCTGCCGGGAACAGGGCGCCCCGGCTAGCCTCCCAGGTGTCCAGAAAGCTGTGCTGCCGTTCAAGGTATGCAGAGCAGAGGCCACCGCCTCCTGGAAACTGCAGCACGCCTCCGCTTCTGCACGGCAAACCAGGGCCTTACTTCCAGGCATGGCTTCATGCTGGGTGTGCCGGGAGCCACACAGCACGCTAAGATGCTGACTTTCTCCTCGAGCAGGGTGACTTCAGGCACGAGGGCGGGCCTCGCAGTGTTGCAAGCACAGCGTTCTCTCACGGCAGCTCACACAAGGGCCATGACAGGGTCTTCCTGGGCACTTCGCACCCACCAGCCACGTTGTCCCAAAGGGCGTTCGAGGGCTCTGGAGACGTAGCGCTCCTCAAGGAACGCGCAGTGTGTGGTTGCCCAGCACTCGGCACGCACGGGGGTCCTCCGAGGGAATCAACCAATGGACCTCGACGTTGCTCAGCCGGCCCACAGGTGTCTGGAGGCACTCAGGGACCTTGGAGGGAAAATGCTGCACGCCCGTGGGGCCTAGGAGTCCCCGGGCGTGTACTGCCTTGAGAGCAAAGCGACTAAGAACTCCCGGAAAGAGCCGCATGCCTCCCTTTCTGCGCGGCTACTCAGGGCCTAACCTGGAGGCCAGCTCTCACGTTGAGGTTCCCTTTGGCTCTAGAGCCTGCCGTGCGGACGGCCACCGCGGCCGCGGAAGCCCCTGGTTTAGAGAGCGCAAACTCATAATTTTCCCCGAAGCACTCTTCCAGGGCTCACCGGCCCGTCGGGAGCCGGGAATGTCAGGGAGCGTCAAGGCAGGCATGAAGGCCGCCCTCCAAATGGGAAAGCAGGGCTAGTTCCAGCAGGCCCCCGGGTTCATGGGCACACTCAGCGTACATCCCTGTGGTTTCTGGCGAGTCCCGGGAGACACCGGTCACCCTGCGTTTCCTTCCCCGAGTCAACTGATCGAAGGAGGGAGTCCCGCATCCAGCGAACTGTCTCAACCAAGGAAGGCCGTAGCTGCTCCTCTGGGCCTGGGGCTGCCCGCAGTGCCAAAGAAGGAACAGGACTTGAATTGCAGTAAGAACCCAAGCCGCCGTCCTCTAGGAGGCACGGTGCCTTCGGTCAGGGGGTCCCGGACGGAATGCGGGGACGAGGGTTACTCTGAGCGCAGCTCCGATTAGGGCAACGCGTAAGCCCTCCGCGCCATGTGGGATGTGGCAGAACGGTGTTCGTGAACGTGTGCGAGTGCTGAGGAAACCAAGCTGCTCCAGAAGAGAGGGCAGTGCGTTTCCCTACGCTCGGCGTGCACAGAGGGGCTCGAAGGGGCTACGGGCCTGGATGGTGCGTAGCAGACCCAGGTGCGCCTGGGGTTACTCAGTGTTCCTGCCGGGAACAGGGCGCCCCGGCTAGCCTCCCAGGTGTCCAGAAAGCTGTGCTGCCGTTCAAGGTATGCAGAGCAGAGGCCACCGCCTCCTGGAAACTGCAGCACGCCTCCGCTTCTGCACGGCAAACCAGGGCCTTACTTCCAGGCATGGCTTCATGCTGGGTGTGCCGGGAGCCACACAGCACGCTAAGATGCTGACTTTCTCCTCGAGCAGGGTGACTTCAGGCACGAGGGCGGGCCTCGCAGTGTTGCAAGCACAGCGTTCTCTCACGGCAGCTCACACAAGGGCCATGACAGGGTCTTCCTGGGCACTTCGCACCCACCAGCCACGTTGTCCCGAAGGGCGTTCGAGGGCTCTGGAGACGTAGCGCTCCTCAAGGAACGCGCAGTGTGTGGTTGCCCAGCACTCGGCACGCACGGGGGTCCTCCGAGGGAATCAACCAGTGGACCTCGACGTTGCTCAGCCGGCCCACAGGTGTCTGGAGGCACTCAGGGACCTTGGAGGGAAAATGCTGCACGCCCGTGGGGCCTAGGAGTCCCCGGGCGTGTACTGCCTTGAGAGCAAAGCGACTAAGAACTCCCGGAAAGAGCCGCATGCCTCCCTTTCTGCGCGGCTACTCAGGGCCTAACCTGGAGGCCAGCTCTCACGTTGAGGTTCCCTTTGGCTCTAGAGCCTGCCGTGCGGACGGCCACCGCGGCCGCGGAAGCCCCTGGTTTAGAGAGCGCAAACTCATAATTTTCCCCGAAGCACTCTTCCAGGGCTCACCGGCCCGTCGGGAGCCGGGAATGTCAGGGAGCGTCAAGGCAGGCATGAAGGCCGCCCTCCAAATGGGAAAGCAGGGCTAGTTCCAGCAGGCCCCCGGGTTCATGGGCACACTCAGCGTACATCCCTGTGGTTTCTGGCGAGTCCCGGGAGACACCGGTCACCCTGCGTTTCCTTCCCCGAGTCAACTGATCGAAGGAGGGAGTCCCGCATCCAGCGAACTGTCTCAACCAAGGAAGGCCGTAGCTGCTCCTCTGGGCCTGGGGCTGCCCGCAGTGCCAAAGAAGGAACAGGACTTGAATTGCAGTAAGAACCCAAGCCGCCGTCCTCTAGGAGGCACGGTGCCTTCGGTCAGGGGGTCCCGGACGGAATGCGGGGACGAGGGTTACTCTGAGCGCAGCTCCGATTAGGGCAACGCGTAAGCCCTCCGCGCCATGTGGGATGTGGCAGAACGGTGTTCGTGAACGTGTGCGAGTGCTGAGGAAACCAAGCTGCTCCAGAAGAGAGGGCAGTGCGTTTCCCTACGCTCGGCGTGCACAGAGGGGCTCGAAGGGGCTACGGGCCTGGATGGTGCGTAGCAGACCCAGGTGCGCCTGGGGTTACTCAGTGTTCCTGCCGGGAACAGGGCGCCCCGGCTAGCCTCCCAGGTGTCCAGAAAGCTGTGCTGCCGTTCAAGGTATGCAGAGCAGAGGCCACCGCCTCCTGGAAACTGCAGCACGCCTCCGCTTCTGCACGGCAAACCAGGGCCTTACTTCCAGGCATGGCTTCATGCTGGGTGTGCCGGGAGCCACACAGCACGCTAAGATGCTGACTTTCTCCTCGAGCAGGGTGACTTCAGGCACGAGGGCGGGCCTCGCAGTGTTGCAAGCACAGCGTTCTCTCACGGCAGCTCACACAAGGGCCATGACAGGGTCTTCCTGGGCACTTCGCACCCACCAGCCACGTTGTCCCGAAGGGCGTTCGAGGGCTCTGGAGACGTAGCGCTCCTCAAGGAACGCGCGGTGTGTGGTTGCCCAGCACTCGGCACGCACGGGGGTCCTCCGAGGGAATCAACCAATGGACCTCGACGTTGCTCAGCCGGCCCACAGGTGTCTGGAGGCACTCAGGGACCTTGGAGGGAAAATGCTGCACGCCCGTGGGGCCTAGGAGTCCCCGGGCGTGTACTGCCTTGAGAGCAAAGCGACTAAGAACTCCCGGAAAGAGCCGCATGCCTCCCTTTCTGCGCGGCTACTCAGGGCCTAACCTGGAGGCCAGCTCTCACGTTGAGGTTCCCTTTGGCTCTAGAGCCTGCCGTGCGGACGGCCACCGCGGCCGCGGAAGCCCCTGGTTTAGAGAGCGCAAACTCATAATTTTCCCCGAAGCACTCTTCCAGGGCTCACCGGCCCGTCGGGAGCCGGGAATGTCAGGGAGCGTCAAGGCAGGCATGAAGGCCGCCCTCCAAATGGGAAAGCAGGGCTAGTTCCAGCAGGCCCCCGGGTTCATGGGCACACTCAGCGTACATCCCTGTGGTTTCTGGCGAGTCCCGGGAGACACCGGTCACCCTGCGTTTCCTTCCCCGAGTCAACTGATCGAAGGAGGGAGTCCCGCATCCAGCGAACTGTCTCAACCAAGGAAGGCCGTAGCTGCTCCTCTGGGCCTGGGGCTGCCCGCAGTGCCAAAGAAGGAACAGGACTTGAATTGCAGTAAGAACCCAAGCCGCCGTCCTCTAGGAGGCACGGTGCCTTCGGTCAGGGGGTCCCGGACGGAATGCGGGGACGAGGGTTACTCTGAGCGCAGCTCCGATTAGGGCAACGCGTAAGCCCTCCGCGCCATGTGGGATGTGGCAGAACGGTGTTCGTGAACGTGTGCGAGTGCTGAGGAAACCAAGCTGCTCCAGAAGAGAGGGCAGTGCGTTTCCCTACGCTCGGCGTGCACAGAGGGGCTCGAAGGGGCTACGGGCCTGGATGGTGCGTAGCAGACCCAGGTGCGCCTGGGGTTACTCAGTGTTCCTGCCGGGAACAGGGCGCCCCGGCTAGCCTCCCAGGTGTCCAGAAAGCTGTGCTGCCGTTCAAGGTATGCAGAGCAGAGGCCACCGCCTCCTGGAAACTGCAGCACGCCTCCGCTTCTGCACGGCAAACCAGGGCCTTACTTCCAGGCATGGCTTCATGCTGGGTGTGCCGGGAGCCACACAGCACGCTAAGATGCTGACTTTCTCCTCGAGCAGGGTGACTTCAGGCACGAGGGCGGGCCTCGCAGTGTTGCAAGCACAGCGTTCTCTCACGGCAGCTCACACAAGGGCCATGACAGGGTCTTCCTGGGCACTTCGCACCCACCAGCCACGTTGTCCCGAAGGGCGTTCGAGGGCTCTGGAGACGTAGCGCTCCTCAAGGAACGCGCGGTGTGTGGTTGCCCAGCACTCGGCACGCACGGGGGTCCTCCGAGGGAATCAACCAATGGACCTCGACGTTGCTCAGCCGGCCCACAGGTGTCTGGAGGCACTCAGGGACCTTGGAGGGAAAATGCTGCACGCCCGTGGGGCCTAGGAGTCCCCGGGCGTGTACTGCCTTGAGAGCAAAGCGACTAAGAACTCCCGGAAAGAGCCGCATGCCTCCCTTTCTGCGCGGCTACTCAGGGCCTAACCTGGAGGCCAGCTCTCACGTTGAGGTTCCCTTTGGCTCTAGAGCCTGCCGTGCGGACGGCCACCGCGGCCGCGGAAGCCCCTGGTTTAGAGAGCGCAAACTCATAATTTTCCCCGAAGCACTCTTCCAGGGCTCACCGGCCCGTCGGGAGCCGGGAATGTCAGGGAGCGTCAAGGCAGGCATGAAGGCCGCCCTCCAAATGGGAAAGCAGGGCTAGTTCCAGCAGGCCCCCGGGTTCATGGGCACACTCAGCGTACATCCCTGTGGTTTCTGGCGAGTCCCGGGAGACACCGGTCACCCTGCGTTTCCTTCCCCGAGTCAACTGATCGAAGGAGGGAGTCCCGCATCCAGCGAACTGTCTCAACCAAGGAAGGCCGTAGCTGCTCCTCTGGGCCTGGGCTGCCCGCAGTGCCAAAGAAGGAACAGGACTTGAATTGCAGTAAGAACCCAAGCCGCCGTCCTCTAGGAGGCACGGTGCCTTCGGTCAGGGGGTCCCGGACGGAATGCGGGGACGAGGGTTACTCTGAGCGCAGCTCCGATTAGGGCAACGCGTAAGCCCTCCGCGCCATGTGGGATGTGGCAGAACGGTGTTCGTGAACGTGTGCGAGTGCTGAGGAAACCAAGCTGCTCCAGAAGAGAGGGCAGTGCGTTTCCCTACGCTCGGCGTGCACAGAGGGGCTCGAAGGGGCTACGGGCCTGGATGGTGCGTAGCAGACCCAGGTGCGCCTGGGGTTACTCAGTGTTCCTGCCGGGAACAGGGCGCCCCGGCTAGCCTCCCAGGTGTCCAGAAAGCTGTGCTGCCGTTCAAGGTATGCAGAGCAGAGGCCACCGCCTCCTGGAAACTGCAGCACGCCTCCGCTTCTGCACGGCAAACCAGGGCCTTACTTCCAGGCATGGCTTCATGCTGGGTGTGCCGGGAGCCACACAGCACGCTAAGATGCTGACTTTCTCCTCGAGCAGGGTGACTTCAGGCACGAGGGCGGGCCTCGCAGTGTTGCAAGCACAGCGTTCTCTCACGGCAGCTCACACAAGGGCCATGACAGGGTCTTCCTGGGCACTTCGCACCCACCAGCCACGTTGTCCCGAAGGGCGTTCGAGGGCTCTGGAGACGTAGCGCTCCTCAAGGAACGCGCGGTGTGTGGTTGCCCAGCACTCGGCACGCACGGGGGTCCTCCGAGGGAATCAACCAATGGACCTCGACGTTGCTCAGCCGGCCCACAGGTGTCTGGAGGCACTCAGGGACCTTGGAGGGAAAATGCTGCACGCCCGTGGGGCCTAGGAGTCCCCGGGCGTGTACTGCCTTGAGAGCAAAGCGACTAAGAACTCCCGGAAAGAGCCGCATGCCTCCCTTTCTGCGCGGCTACTCAGGGCCTAACCTGGAGGCCAGCTCTCACGTTGAGGTTCCCTTTGGCTCTAGAGCCTGCCGTGCGGACGGCCACCGCGGCCGCGGAAGCCCCTGGTTTAGAGAGCGCAAACTCATAATTTTCCCCGAAGCACTCTTCCAGGGCTCACCGGCCCGTCGGGAGCCGGGAATGTCAGGGAGCGTCAAGGCAGGCATGAAGGCCGCCCTCCAAATGGGAAAGCAGGGCTAGTTCCAGCAGGCCCCCGGGTTCATGGGCACACTCAGCGTACATCCCTGTGGTTTCTGGCGAGTCCCGGGAGACACCGGTCACCCTGCGTTTCCTTCCCCGAGTCAACTGATCGAAGGAGGGAGTCCCGCATCCAGCGAACTGTCTCAACCAAGGAAGGCCGTAGCTGCTCCTCTGGGCCTGGGGCTGCCCGCAGTGCCAAAGAAGGAACAGGACTTGAATTGCAGTAAGAACCCAAGCCGCCGTCCTCTAGGAGGCACGGGCCTTCGGTCAGGGGGTCCCGGACGGAATGCGGGGACGAGGGTTACTCTGAGCGCAGCTCCGATTAGGGCAACGCGTAAGCCCTCCGCGCCATGTGGGATGTGGCAGAACGGTGTTCGTGAACGTGTGCGAGTGCTGAGGAAACCAAGCTGCTCCAGAAGAGAGGGCAGTGCGTTTCCCTACGCTCGGCGTGCACAGAGGGGCTCGAAGGGGCTACGGGCCTGGATGGTGCGTAGCAGACCCAGGTGCGCCTGGGGTTACTCAGTGTTCCTGCCGGGAACAGGGCGCCCCGGCTAGCCTCCCAGGTGTCCAGAAAGCTGTGCTGCCGTTCAAGGTATGCAGAGCAGAGGCCACCGCCTCCTGGAAACTGCAGCACGCCTCCGCTTCTGCACGGCAAACCAGGGCCTTACTTCCAGGCATGGCTTCATGCTGGGTGTGCCGGGAGCCACACAGCACGCTAAGATGCTGACTTTCTCCTCGAGCAGGGTGACTTCAGGCACGAGGGCGGGCCTCGCAGTGTTGCAAGCACAGCGTTCTCTCACGGCAGCTCACACAAGGGCCATGACAGGGTCTTCCTGGGCACTTCGCACCCACCAGCCACGTTGTCCCGAAGGGCGTTCGAGGGCTCTGGAGACGTAGCGCTCCTCAAGGAACGCGCGGTGTGTGGTTGCCCAGCACTCGGCACGCACGGGGGTCCTCCGAGGGAATCAACCAATGGACCTCGACGTTGCTCAGCCGGCCCACAGGTGTCTGGAGGCACTCAGGGACCTTGGAGGGAAAATGCTGCACGCCCGTGGGGCCTAGGAGTCCCCGGGCGTGTACTGCCTTGAGAGCAAAGCGACTAAGAACTCCCGGAAAGAGCCGCATGCCTCCCTTTCTGCGCGGCTACTCAGGGCCTAACCTGGAGGCCAGCTCTCACGTTGAGGTTCCCTTTGGCTCTAGAGCCTGCCGTGCGGACGGCCACCGCGGCCGCGGAAGCCCCTGGTTTAGAGAGCGCAAACTCATAATTTTCCCCGAAGCACTCTTCCAGGGCTCACCGGCCCGTCGGGAGCCGGGAATGTCAGGGAGCGTCAAGGCAGGCATGAAGGCCGCCCTCCAAATGGGAAAGCAGGGCTAGTTCCAGCAGGCCCCCGGGTTCATGGGCACACTCAGCGTACATCCCTGTGGTTTCTGGCGAGTCCCGGGAGACACCGGTCACCCTGCGTTTCCTTCCCCGAGTCAACTGATCGAAGGAGGGAGTCCCGCATCCAGCGAACTGTCTCAACCAAGGAAGGCCGTAGCTGCTCCTCTGGGCCTGGGGCTGCCCGCAGTGCCAAAGAAGGAACAGGACTTGAATTGCAGTAAGAACCCAAGCCGCCGTCCTCTAGGAGGCACGGTGCCTTCGGTCAGGGGGTCCCGGACGGAATGCGGGGACGAGGGTTACTCTGAGCGCAGCTCCGATTAGGGCAACGCGTAAGCCCTCCGCGCCATGTGGGATGTGGCAGAACGGTGTTCGTGAACGTGTGCGAGTGCTGAGGAAACCAAGCTGCTCCAGAAGAGAGGGCAGTGCGTTTCCCTACGCTCGGCGTGCACAGAGGGGCTCTAAGGGGCTACGGGCCTGGATGGTGCGTAGCAGACCCAGGTGCGCCTGGGGTTACTCAGTGTTCCTGCCGGGAACAGGGCGCCCCGGCTAGCCTCCCAGGTGTCCAGAAAGCTGTGCTGCCGTTCAAGGTATGCAGAGCAGAGGCCACCGCCTCCTGGAAACTGCAGCACGCCTCCGCTTCTGCACGGCAAACCAGGGCCTTACTTCCAGGCATGGCTTCATGCTGGGTGTGCCGGGAGCCACACAGCACGCTAAGATGCTGACTTTCTCCTCGAGCAGGGTGACTTCAGGCACGAGGGCGGGCCTCGCAGTGTTGCAAGCACAGCGTTCTCTCACGGCAGCTCACACAAGGGCCATGACAGGGTCTTCCTGGGCACTTCGCACCCACCAGCCACGTTGTCCCGAAGGGCGTTCGAGGGCTCTGGAGACGTAGCGCTCCTCAAGGAACGCGCGGTGTGTGGTTGCCCAGCACTCGGCACGCACGGGGGTCCTCCGAGGGAATCAACCAATGGACCTCGACGTTGCTCAGCCGGCCCACAGGTGTCTGGAGGCACTCAGGGACCTTGGAGGGAAAATGCTGCACGCCCGTGGGGCCTAGGAGTCCCCGGGCGTGTACTGCCTTGAGAGCAAAGCGACTAAGAACTCCCGGAAAGAGCCGCATGCCTCCCTTTCTGCGCGGCTACTCAGGGCCTAACCTGGAGGCCAGCTCTCACGTTGAGGTTCCCTTTGGCTCTAGAGCCTGCCGTGCGGACGGCCACCGCGGCCGCGGAAGCCCCTGGTTTAGAGAGCGCAAACTCATAATTTTCCCCGAAGCACTCTTCCAGGGCTCACCGGCCCGTCGGGAGCCGGGAATGTCAGGGAGCGTCAAGGCAGGCATGAAGGCCGCCCTCCAAATGGGAAAGCAGGGCTAGTTCCAGCAGGCCCCCGGGTTCATGGGCACACTCAGCGTACATCCCTGTGGTTTCTGGCGAGTCCCGGGAGACACCGGTCACCCTGCGTTTCCTTCCCCGAGTCAACTGATCGAAGGAGGGAGTCCCGCATCCAGCGAACTGTCTCAACCAAGGAAGGCCGTAGCTGCTCCTCTGGGCCTGGGGCTGCCCGCAGTGCCAAAGAAGGAACAGGACTTGAATTGCAGTAAGAACCCAAGCCGCCGTCCTCTAGGAGGCACGGTGCCTTCGGTCAGGGGGTCCCGGACGGAATGCGGGGACGAGGGTTACTCTGAGCGCAGCTCCGATTAGGGCAACGCGTAAGCCCTCCGCGCCATGTGGGATGTGGCAGAACGGTGTTCGTGAACGTGTGCGAGTGCTGAGGAAACCAAGCTGCTCCAGAAGAGAGGGCAGTGCGTTTCCCTACGCTCGGCGTGCACAGAGGGGCTCGAAGGGGCTACGGGCCTGGATGGTGCGTAGCAGACCCAGGTGCGCCTGGGGTTACTCAGTGTTCCTGCCGGGAACAGGGCGCCCCGGCTAGCCTCCCAGGTGTCCAGAAAGCTGTGCTGCCGTTCAAGGTATGCAGAGCAGAGGCCACCGCCTCCTGGAAACTGCAGCACGCCTCCGCTTCTGCACGGCAAACCAGGGCCTTACTTCCAGGCATGGCTTCATGCTGGGTGTGCCGGGAGCCACACAGCACGCTAAGATGCTGACTTTCTCCTCGAGCAGGGTGACTTCAGGCACGAGGGCGGGCCTCGCAGTGTTGCAAGCACAGCGTTCTCTCACGGCAGCTCACACAAGGGCCATGACAGGGTCTTCCTGGGCACTTCGCACCCACCAGCCACGTTGTCCCGAAGGGCGTTCGAGGGCTCTGGAGACGTAGCGCTCCTCAAGGAACGCGCGGTGTGTGGTTGCCCAGCACTCGGCACGCACGGGGGTCCTCCGAGGGAATCAACCAATGGACCTCGACGTTGCTCAGCCGGCCCACAGGTGTCTGGAGGCACTCAGGGACCTTGGAGGGAAAATGCTGCACGCCCGTGGGGCCTAGGAGTCCCCGGGCGTGTACTGCCTTGAGAGCAAAGCGACTAAGAACTCCCGGAAAGAGCCGCATGCCTCCCTTTCTGCGCGGCTACTCAGGGCCTAACCTGGAGGCCAGCTCTCACGTTGAGGTTCCCTTTGGCTCTAGAGCCTGCCGTGCGGACGGCCACCGCGGCCGCGGAAGCCCCTGGTTTAGAGAGCGCAAACTCATAATTTTCCCCGAAGCACTCTTCCAGGGCTCACCGGCCCGTCGGGAGCCGGGAATGTCAGGGAGCGTCAAGGCAGGCATGAAGGCCGCCCTCCAAATGGGAAAGCAGGGCTAGTTCCAGCAGGCCCCCGGGTTCATGGGCACACTCAGCGTACATCCCTGTGGTTTCTGGCGAGTCCCGGGAGACACCGGTCACCCTGCGTTTCCTTCCCCGAGTCAACTGATCGAAGGAGGGAGTCCCGCATCCAGCGAACTGTCTCAACCAAGGAAGGCCGTAGCTGCTCCTCTGGGCCTGGGGCTGCCCGCAGTGCCAAAGAAGGAACAGGACTTGAATTGCAGTAAGAACCCAAGCCGCCGTCCTCTAGGAGGCACGGTGCCTTCGGTCAGGGGGTCCCGGACGGAATGCGGGGACGAGGGTTACTCTGAGCGCAGCTCCGATTAGGGCAACGCGTAAGCCCTCCGCGCCATGTGGGATGTGGCAGAACGGTGTTCGTGAACGTGTGCGAGTGCTGAGGAAACCAAGCTGCTCCAGAAGAGAGGGCAGTGCGTTTCCCTACGCTCGGCGTGCACAGAGGGGCTCTAAGGGGCTACGGGCCTGGATGGTGCGTAGCAGACCCAGGTGCGCCTGGGGTTACTCAGTGTTCCTGCCGGGAACAGGGCGCCCCGGCTAGCCTCCCAGGTGTCCAGAAAGCTGTGCTGCCGTTCAAGGTATGCAGAGCAGAGGCCACCGCCTCCTGGAAACTGCAGCACGCCTCCGCTTCTGCACGGCAAACCAGGGCCTTACTTCCAGGCATGGCTTCATGCTGGGTGTGCCGGGAGCCACACAGCACGCTAAGATGCTGACTTTCTCCTCGAGCAGGGTGACTTCAGGCACGAGGGCGGGCCTCGCAGTGTTGCAAGCACGGCGTTCTCTCACGGCAGCTCACACAAGGGCCATGACAGGGTCTTCCTGGGCACTTCGCACCCACCAGCCACGTTGTCCCGAAGGGCGTTCGAGGGCTCTGGAGACGTAGCGCTCCTCAAGGAACGCGCGGTGTGTGGTTGCCCAGCACTCGGCACGCACGGGGGTCCTCCGAGGGAATCAACCAGTGGACCTCGACGTTGCTCAGCCGGCCCACAGGTGTCTGGAGGCACTCAGGGACCTTGGAGGGAAAATGCTGCACGCCCGTGGGGCCTAGGAGTCCCCGGGCGTGTACTGCCTTGAGAGCAAAGCGACTAAGAACTCCCGGAAAGAGCCGCATGCCTCCCTTTCTGCGCGGCTACTCAGGGCCTAACCTGGAGGCCAGCTCTCACGTTGAGGTTCCCTTTGGCTCTAGAGCCTGCCGTGCGGACGGCCACCGCGGCCGCGGAAGCCCCTGGTTTAGAGAGCGCAAACTCATAATTTTCCCCGAAGCACTCTTCCAGGGCTCACCGGCCCGTCGGGAGCCGGGAATGTCAGGGAGCGTCAAGGCAGGCATGAAGGCCGCCCTCCAAATGGGAAAGCAGGGCTAGTTCCAGCAGGCCCCCGGGTTCATGGGCACACTCAGCGTACATCCCTGTGGTTTCTGGCGAGTCCCGGGAGACACCGGTCACCCTGCGTTTCCTTCCCCGAGTCAACTGATCGAAGGAGGGAGTCCCGCATCCAGCGAACTGTCTCAACCAAGGAAGGCCGTAGCTGCTCCTCTGGGCCTGGGGCTGCCCGCAGTGCCAAAGAAGGAACAGGACTTGAATTGCAGTAAGAACCCAAGCCGCCGTCCTCTAGGAGGCACGGTGCCTTCGGTCAGGGGGTCCCGGACGGAATGCGGGGACGAGGGTTACTCTGAGCGCAGCTCCGATTAGGGCAACGCGTAAGCCCTCCGCGCCATGTGGGATGTGGCAGAACGGTGTTCGTGAACGTGTGCGAGTGCTGAGGAAACCAAGCTGCTCCAGAAGAGAGGGCAGTGCGTTTCCCTACGCTCGGCGTGCACAGAGGGGCTCTAAGGGGCTACGGGCCTGGATGGTGCGTAGCAGACCCAGGTGCGCCTGGGGTTACTCAGTGTTCCTGCCGGGAACAGGGCGCCCCGGCTAGCCTCCCAGGTGTCCAGAAAGCTGTGCTGCCGTTCAAGGTATGCAGAGCAGAGGCCACCGCCTCCTGGAAACTGCAGCACGCCTCCGCTTCTGCACGGCAAACCAGGGCCTTACTTCCAGGCATGGCTTCATGCTGGGTGTGCCGGGAGCCACACAGCACGCTAAGATGCTGACTTTCTCCTCGAGCAGGGTGACTTCAGGCACGAGGGCGGGCCTCGCAGTGTTGCAAGCACGGCGTTCTCTCACGGCAGCTCACACAAGGGCCATGACAGGGTCTTCCTGGGCACTTCGCACCCACCAGCCACGTTGTCCCGAAGGGCGTTCGAGGGCTCTGGAGACGTAGCGCTCCTCAAGGAACGCGCGGTGTGTGGTTGCCCAGCACTCGGCACGCACGGGGGTCCTCCGAGGGAATCAACCAGTGGACCTCGACGTTGCTCAGCCGGCCCACAGGTGTCTGGAGGCACTCAGGGACCTTGGAGGGAAAATGCTGCACGCCCGTGGGGCCTAGGAGTCCCCGGGCGTGTACTGCCTTGAGAGCAAAGCGACTAAGAACTCCCGGAAAGAGCCGCATGCCTCCCTTTCTGCGCGGCTACTCAGGGCCTAACCTGGAGGCCAGCTCTCACGTTGAGGTTCCCTTTGGCTCTAGAGCCTGCCGTGCGGACGGCCACCGCGGCCGCGGAAGCCCCTGGTTTAGAGAGCGCAAACTCATAATTTTCCCCGAAGCACTCTTCCAGGGCTCACCGGCCCGTCGGGAGCCGGGAATGTCAGGGAGCGTCAAGGCAGGCATGAAGGCCGCCCTCCAAATGGGAAAGCAGGGCTAGTTCCAGCAGGCCCCCGGGTTCATGGGCACACTCAGCGTACATCCCTGTGGTTTCTGGCGAGTCCCGGGAGACACCGGTCACCCTGCGTTTCCTTCCCCGAGTCAACTGATCGAAGGAGGGAGTCCCGCATCCAGCGAACTGTCTCAACCAAGGAAGGCCGTAGCTGCTCCTCTGGGCCTGGGGCTGCCCGCAGTGCCAAAGAAGGAACAGGACTTGAATTGCAGTAAGAACCCAAGCCGCCGTCCTCTAGGAGGCACGGTGCCTTCGGTCAGGGGGTCCCGGACGGAATGCGGGGACGAGGGTTACTCTGAGCGCAGCTCCGATTAGGGCAACGCGTAAGCCCTCCGCGCCATGTGGGATGTGGCAGAACGGTGTTCGTGAACGTGTGCGAGTGCTGAGGAAACCAAGCTGCTCCAGAAGAGAGGGCAGTGCGTTTCCCTACGCTCGGCGTGCACAGAGGGGCTCTAAGGGGCTACGGGCCTGGATGGTGCGTAGCAGACCCAGGTGCGCCTGGGGTTACTCAGTGTTCCTGCCGGGAACAGGGCGCCCCGGCTAGCCTCCCAGGTGTCCAGAAAGCTGTGCTGCCGTTCAAGGTATGCAGAGCAGAGGCCACCGCCTCCTGGAAACTGCAGCACGCCTCCGCTTCTGCACGGCAAACCAGGGCCTTACTTCCAGGCATGGCTTCATGCTGGGTGTGCCGGGAGCCACACAGCACGCTAAGATGCTGACTTTCTCCTCGAGCAGGGTGACTTCAGGCACGAGGGCGGGCCTCGCAGTGTTGCAAGCACAGCGTTCTCTCACGGCAGCTCACACAAGGGCCATGACAGGGTCTTCCTGGGCACTTCGCACCCACCAGCCACGTTGTCCCGAAGGGCGTTCGAGGGCTCTGGAGACGTAGCGCTCCTCAAGGAACGCGCAGTGTGTGGTTGCCCAGCACTCGGCACGCACGGGGGTCCTCCGAGGGAATCAACCAATGGACCTCGACGTTGCTCAGCCGGCCCACAGGTGTCTGGAGGCACTCAGGGACCTTGGAGGGAAAATGCTGCACGCCCGTGGGGCCTAGGAGTCCCCGGGCGTGTACTGCCTTGAGAGCAAAGCGACTAAGAACTCCCGGAAAGAGCCGCATGCCTCCCTTTCTGCGCGGCTACTCAGGGCCTAACCTGGAGGCCAGCTCTCACGTTGAGGTTCCCTTTGGCTCTAGAGCCTGCCGTGCGGACGGCCACCGCGGCCGCGGAAGCCCCTGGTTTAGAGAGCGCAAACTCATAATTTTCCCCGAAGCACTCTTCCAGGGCTCACCGGCCCGTCGGGAGCCGGGAATGTCAGGGAGCGTCAAGGCAGGCATGAAGGCCGCCCTCCAAATGGGAAAGCAGGGCTAGTTCCAGCAGGCCCCCGGGTTCATGGGCACACTCAGCGTACATCCCTGTGGTTTCTGGCGAGTCCCGGGAGACACCGGTCACCCTGCGTTTCCTTCCCCGAGTCAACTGATCGAAGGAGGGAGTCCCGCATCCAGCGAACTGTCTCAACCAAGGAAGGCCGTAGCTGCTCCTCTGGGCCTGGGGCTGCCCGCAGTGCCAAAGAAGGAACAGGACTTGAATTGCAGTAAGAACCCAAGCCGCCGTCCTCTAGGAGGCACGGTGCCTTCGGTCAGGGGGTCCCGGACGGAATGCGGGGACGAGGGTTACTCTGAGCGCAGCTCCGATTAGGGCAACGCGTAAGCCCTCCGCGCCATGTGGGATGTGGCAGAACGGTGTTCGTGAACGTGTGCGAGTGCTGAGGAAACCAAGCTGCTCCAGAAGAGAGGGCAGTGCGTTTCCCTACGCTCGGCGTGCACAGAGGGGCTCGAAGGGGCTACGGGCCTGGATGGTGCGTAGCAGACCCAGGTGCGCCTGGGGTTACTCAGTGTTCCTGCCGGGAACAGGGCGCCCCGGCTAGCCTCCCAGGTGTCCAGAAAGCTGTGCTGCCGTTCAAGGTATGCAGAGCAGAGGCCACCGCCTCCTGGAAACTGCAGCACGCCTCCGCTTCTGCACGGCAAACCAGGGCCTTACTTCCAGGCATGGCTTCATGCTGGGTGTGCCGGGAGCCACACAGCACGCTAAGATGCTGACTTTCTCCTCGAGCAGGGTGACTTCAGGCACGAGGGCGGGCCTCGCAGTGTTGCAAGCACAGCGTTCTCTCACGGCAGCTCACACAAGGGCCATGACAGGGTCTTCCTGGGCACTTCGCACCCACCAGCCACGTTGTCCCGAAGGGCGTTCGAGGGCTCTGGAGACGTAGCGCTCCTCAAGGAACGCGCGGTGTGTGGTTGCCCAGCACTCGGCACGCACGGGGGTCCTCCGAGGGAATCAACCAATGGACCTCGACGTTGCTCAGCCGGCCCACAGGTGTCTGGAGGCACTCAGGGACCTTGGAGGGAAAATGCTGCACGCCCGTGGGGCCTAGGAGTCCCCGGGCGTGTACTGCCTTGAGAGCAAAGCGACTAAGAACTCCCGGAAAGAGCCGCATGCCTCCCTTTCTGCGCGGCTACTCAGGGCCTAACCTGGAGGCCAGCTCTCACGTTGAGGTTCCCTTTGGCTCTAGAGCCTGCCGTGCGGACGGCCACCGCGGCCGCGGAAGCCCCTGGTTTAGAGAGCGCAAACTCATAATTTTCCCCGAAGCACTCTTCCAGGGCTCACCGGCCCGTCGGGAGCCGGGAATGTCAGGGAGCGTCAAGGCAGGCATGAAGGCCGCCCTCCAAATGGGAAAGCAGGGCTAGTTCCAGCAGGCCCCCGGGTTCATGGGCACACTCAGCGTACATCCCTGTGGTTTCTGGCGAGTCCCGGGAGACACCGGTCACCCTGCGTTTCCTTCCCCGAGTCAACTGATCGAAGGAGGGAGTCCCGCATCCAGCGAACTGTCTCAACCAAGGAAGGCCGTAGCTGCTCCTCTGGGCCTGGGGCTGCCCGCAGTGCCAAAGAAGGAACAGGACTTGAATTGCAGTAAGAACCCAAGCCGCCGTCCTCTAGGAGGCACGGTGCCTTCGGTCAGGGGGTCCCGGACGGAATGCGGGGACGAGGGTTACTCTGAGCGCAGCTCCGATTAGGGCAACGCGTAAGCCCTCCGCGCCATGTGGGATGTGGCAGAACGGTGTTCGTGAACGTGTGCGAGTGCTGAGGAAACCAAGCTGCTCCAGAAGAGAGGGCAGTGCGTTTCCCTACGCTCGGCGTGCACAGAGGGGCTCTAAGGGGCTACGGGCCTGGATGGTGCGTAGCAGACCCAGGTGCGCCTGGGGTTACTCAGTGTTCCTGCCGGGAACAGGGCGCCCCGGCTAGCCTCCCAGGTGTCCAGAAAGCTGTGCTGCCGTTCAAGGTATGCAGAGCAGAGGCCACCGCCTCCTGGAAACTGCAGCACGCCTCCGCTTCTGCACGGCAAACCAGGGCCTTACTTCCAGGCATGGCTTCATGCTGGGTGTGCCGGGAGCCACACAGCACGCTAAGATGCTGACTTTCTCCTCGAGCAGGGTGACTTCAGGCACGAGGGCGGGCCTCGCAGTGTTGCAAGCACAGCGTTCTCTCACGGCAGCTCACACAAGGGCCATGACAGGGTCTTCCTGGGCACTTCGCACCCACCAGCCACGTTGTCCCGAAGGGCGTTCGAGGGCTCTGGAGACGTAGCGCTCCTCAAGGAACGCGCGGTGTGTGGTTGCCCAGCACTCGGCACGCACGGGGGTCCTCCGAGGGAATCAACCAATGGACCTCGACGTTGCTCAGCCGGCCCACAGGTGTCTGGAGGCACTCAGGGACCTTGGAGGGAAAATGCTGCACGCCCGTGGGGCCTAGGAGTCCCCGGGCGTGTACTGCCTTGAGAGCAAAGCGACTAAGAACTCCCGGAAAGAGCCGCATGCCTCCCTTTCTGCGCGGCTACTCAGGGCCTAACCTGGAGGCCAGCTCTCACGTTGAGGTTCCCTTTGGCTCTAGAGCCTGCCGTGCGGACGGCCACCGCGGCCGCGGAAGCCCCTGGTTTAGAGAGCGCAAACTCATAATTTTCCCCGAAGCACTCTTCCAGGGCTCACCGGCCCGTCGGGAGCCGGGAATGTCAGGGAGCGTCAAGGCAGGCATGAAGGCCGCCCTCCAAATGGGAAAGCAGGGCTAGTTCCAGCAGGCCCCCGGGTTCATGGGCACACTCAGCGTACATCCCTGTGGTTTCTGGCGAGTCCCGGGAGACACCGGTCACCCTGCGTTTCCTTCCCCGAGTCAACTGATCGAAGGAGGGAGTCCCGCATCCAGCGAACTGTCTCAACCAAGGAAGGCCGTAGCTGCTCCTCTGGGCCTGGGGCTGCCCGCAGTGCCAAAGAAGGAACAGGACTTGAATTGCAGTAAGAACCCAAGCCGCCGTCCTCTAGGAGGCACGGTGCCTTCGGTCAGGGGGTCCCGGACGGAATGCGGGGACGAGGGTTACTCTGAGCGCAGCTCCGATTAGGGCAACGCGTAAGCCCTCCGCGCCATGTGGGATGTGGCAGAACGGTGTTCGTGAACGTGTGCGAGTGCTGAGGAAACCAAGCTGCTCCAGAAGAGAGGGCAGTGCGTTTCCCTACGCTCGGCGTGCACAGAGGGGCTCGAAGGGGCTACGGGCCTGGATGGTGCGTAGCAGACCCAGGTGCGCCTGGGGTTACTCAGTGTTCCTGCCGGGAACAGGGCGCCCCGGCTAGCCTCCCAGGTGTCCAGAAAGCTGTGCTGCCGTTCAAGGTATGCAGAGCAGAGGCCACCGCCTCCTGGAAACTGCAGCACGCCTCCGCTTCTGCACGGCAAACCAGGGCCTTACTTCCAGGCATGGCTTCATGCTGGGTGTGCCGGGAGCCACACAGCACGCTAAGATGCTGACTTTCTCCTCGAGCAGGGTGACTTCAGGCACGAGGGCGGGCCTCGCAGTGTTGCAAGCACAGCGTTCTCTCACGGCAGCTCACACAAGGGCCATGACAGGGTCTTCCTGGGCACTTCGCACCCACCAGCCACGTTGTCCCGAAGGGCGTTCGAGGGCTCTGGAGACGTAGCGCTCCTCAAGGAACGCGCGGTGTGTGGTTGCCCAGCACTCGGCACGCACGGGGGTCCTCCGAGGGAATCAACCAATGGACCTCGACGTTGCTCAGCCGGCCCACAGGTGTCTGGAGGCACTCAGGGACCTTGGAGGGAAAATGCTGCACGCCCGTGGGGCCTAGGAGTCCCCGGGCGTGTACTGCCTTGAGAGCAAAGCGACTAAGAACTCCCGGAAAGAGCCGCATGCCTCCCTTTCTGCGCGGCTACTCAGGGCCTAACCTGGAGGCCAGCTCTCACGTTGAGGTTCCCTTTGGCTCTAGAGCCTGCCGTGCGGACGGCCACCGCGGCCGCGGAAGCCCCTGGTTTAGAGAGCGCAAACTCATAATTTTCCCCGAAGCACTCTTCCAGGGCTCACCGGCCCGTCGGGAGCCGGGAATGTCAGGGAGCGTCAAGGCAGGCATGAAGGCCGCCCTCCAAATGGGAAAGCAGGGCTAGTTCCAGCAGGCCCCCGGGTTCATGGGCACACTCAGCGTACATCCCTGTGGTTTCTGGCGAGTCCCGGGAGACACCGGTCACCCTGCGTTTCCTTCCCCGAGTCAACTGATCGAAGGAGGGAGTCCCGCATCCAGCGAACTGTCTCAACCAAGGAAGGCCGTAGCTGCTCCTCTGGGCCTGGGGCTGCCCGCAGTGCCAAAGAAGGAACAGGACTTGAATTGCAGTAAGAACCCAAGCCGCCGTCCTCTAGGAGGCACGGTGCCTTCGGTCAGGGGGTCCCGGACGGAATGCGGGGACGAGGGTTACTCTGAGCGCAGCTCCGATTAGGGCAACGCGTAAGCCCTCCGCGCCATGTGGGATGTGGCAGAACGGTGTTCGTGAACGTGTGCGAGTGCTGAGGAAACCAAGCTGCTCCAGAAGAGAGGGCAGTGCGTTTCCCTACGCTCGGCGTGCACAGAGGGGCTCGAAGGGGCTACGGGCCTGGATGGTGCGTAGCAGACCCAGGTGCGCCTGGGGTTACTCAGTGTTCCTGCCGGGAACAGGGCGCCCCGGCTAGCCTCCCAGGTGTCCAGAAAGCTGTGCTGCCGTTCAAGGTATGCAGAGCAGAGGCCACCGCCTCCTGGAAACTGCAGCACGCCTCCGCTTCTGCACGGCAAACCAGGGCCTTACTTCCAGGCATGGCTTCATGCTGGCTGTGCCGGGAGCCACACAGCACGCTAAGATGCTGACTTTCTCCTCGAGCAGGGTGACTTCAGGCACGAGGGCGGGCCTCGCAGTGTTGCAAGCACAGCGTTCTCTCACGGCAGCTCACACAAGGGCCATGACAGGGTCTTCCTGGGCACTTCGCACCCACCAGCCACGTTGTCCCGAAGGGCGTTCGAGGGCTCTGGAGACGTAGCGCTCCTCAACGAACGCGCGGTGTGTGGTTGCCCAGCACTCGGCACGCACGGGGGTCCTCCGAGGGAATCAACCAATGGACCTCGACGTTGCTCAGCCGGCCCACAGGTGTCTGGAGGCACTCAGGGACCTTGGAGGGAAAATGCTGCACGCCCGTGGGGCCTAGGAGTCCCCGGGCGTGTACTGCCTTGAGAGCAAAGCGACTAAGAACTCCCGGAAAGAGCCGCATGCCTCCCTTTCTGCGCGGCTACTCAGGGCCTAACCTGGAGGCCAGCTCTCACGTTGAGGTTCCCTTTGGCTCTAGAGCCTGCCGTGCGGACGGCCACCGCGGCCGCGGAAGCCCCTGGTTTAGAGAGCGCAAACTCATAATTTTCCCCGAAGCACTCTTCCAGGGCTCACCGGCCCGTCGGGAGCCGGGAATGTCAGGGAGCGTCAAGGCAGGCATGAAGGCCGCCCTCCAAATGGGAAAGCAGGGCTAGTTCCAGCAGGCCCCCGGGTTCATGGGCACACTCAGCGTACATCCCTGTGGTTTCTGGCGAGTCCCGGGAGACACCGGTCACCCTGCGTTTCCTTCCCCGAGTCAACTGATCGAAGGAGGGAGTCCCGCATCCAGCGAACTGTCTCAACCAAGGAAGGCCGTAGCTGCTCCTCTGGGCCTGGGGCTGCCCGCAGTGCCAAAGAAGGAACAGGACTTGAATTGCAGTAAGAACCCAAGCCGCCGTCCTCTAGGAGGCACGGTGCCTTCGGTCAGGGGGTCCCGGACGGAATGCGGGGACGAGGGTTACTCTGAGCGCAGCTCCGATTAGGGCAACGCGTAAGCCCTCCGCGCCATGTGGGATGTGGCAGAACGGTGTTCGTGAACGTGTGCGAGTGCTGAGGAAACCAAGCTGCTCCAGAAGAGAGGGCAGTGCGTTTCCCTACGCTCGGCGTGCACAGAGGGGCTCGAAGGGGCTACGGGCCTGGATGGTGCGTAGCAGACCCAGGTGCGCCTGGGGTTACTCAGTGTTCCTGCCGGGAACAGGGCGCCCCGGCTAGCCTCCCAGGTGTCCAGAAAGCTGTGCTGCCGTTCAAGGTATGCAGAGCAGAGGCCACCGCCTCCTGGAAACTGCAGCACGCCTCCGCTTCTGCACGGCAAACCAGGGCCTTACTTCCAGGCATGGCTTCATGCTGGGTGTGCCGGGAGCCACACAGCACGCTAAGATGCTGACTTTCTCCTCGAGCAGGGTGACTTCAGGCACGAGGGCGGGCCTCGCAGTGTTGCAAGCACAGCGTTCTCTCACGGCAGCTCACACAAGGGCCATGACAGGGTCTTCCTGGGCACTTCGCACCCACCAGCCACGTTGTCCCGAAGGGCGTTCGAGGGCTCTGGAGACGTAGCGCTCCTCAAGGAACGCGCAGTGTGTGGTTGCCCAGCACTCGGCACGCACGGGGGTCCTCCGAGGGAATCAACCAATGGACCTCGACGTTGCTCAGCCGGCCCACAGGTGTCTGGAGGCACTCAGGGACCTTGGAGGGAAAATGCTGCACGCCCGTGGGGCCTAGGAGTCCCCGGGCGTGTACTGCCTTGAGAGCAAAGCGACTAAGAACTCCCGGAAAGAGCCGCATGCCTCCCTTTCTGCGCGGCTACTCAGGGCCTAACCTGGAGGCCAGCTCTCACGTTGAGGTTCCCTTTGGCTCTAGAGCCTGCCGTGCGGACGGCCACCGCGGCCGCGGAAGCCCCTGGTTTAGAGAGCGCAAACTCATAATTTTCCCCGAAGCACTCTTCCAGGGCTCACCGGCCCGTCGGGAGCCGGGAATGTCAGGGAGCGTCAAGGCAGGCATGAAGGCCGCCCTCCAAATGGGAAAGCAGGGCTAGTTCCAGCAGGCCCCCGGGTTCATGGGCACACTCAGCGTACATCCCTGTGGTTTCTGGCGAGTCCCGGGAGACACCGGTCACCCTGCGTTTCCTTCCCCGAGTCAACTGATCGAAGGAGGGAGTCCCGCATCCAGCGAACTGTCTCAACCAAGGAAGGCCGTAGCTGCTCCTCTGGGCCTGGGGCTGCCCGCAGTGCCAAAGAAGGAACAGGACTTGAATTGCAGTAAGAACCCAAGCCGCCGTCCTCTAGGAGGCACGGTGCCTTCGGTCAGGGGGTCCCGGACGGAATGCGGGGACGAGGGTTACTCTGAGCGCAGCTCCGATTAGGGCAACGCGTAAGCCCTCCGCGCCATGTGGGATGTGGCAGAACGGTGTTCGTGAACGTGTGCGAGTGCTGAGGAAACCAAGCTGCTCCAGAAGAGAGGGCAGTGCGTTTCCCTACGCTCGGCGTGCACAGAGGGGCTCGAAGGGGCTACGGGCCTGGATGGTGCGTAGCAGACCCAGGTGCGCCTGGGGTTACTCAGTGTTCCTGCCGGGAACAGGGCGCCCCGGCTAGCCTCCCAGGTGTCCAGAAAGCTGTGCTGCCGTTCAAGGTATGCAGAGCAGAGGCCACCGCCTCCTGGAAACTGCAGCACGCCTCCGCTTCTGCACGGCAAACCAGGGCCTTACTTCCAGGCATGGCTTCATGCTGGGTGTGCCGGGAGCCACACAGCACGCTAAGATGCTGACTTTCTCCTCGAGCAGGGTGACTTCAGGCACGAGGGCGGGCCTCGCAGTGTTGCAAGCACAGCGTTCTCTCACGGCAGCTCACACAAGGGCCATGACAGGGTCTTCCTGGGCACTTCGCACCCACCAGCCACGTTGTCCCGAAGGGCGTTCGAGGGCTCTGGAGACGTAGCGCTCCTCAAGGAACGCGCAGTGTGTGGTTGCCCAGCACTCGGCACGCACGGGGGTCCTCCGAGGGAATCAACCAATGGACCTCGACGTTGCTCAGCCGGCCCACAGGTGTCTGGAGGCACTCAGGGACCTTGGAGGGAAAATGCTGCACGCCCGTGGGGCCTAGGAGTCCCCGGGCGTGTACTGCCTTGAGAGCAAAGCGACTAAGAACTCCCGGAAAGAGCCGCATGCCTCCCTTTCTGCGCGGCTACTCAGGGCCTAACCTGGAGGCCAGCTCTCACGTTGAGGTTCCCTTTGGCTCTAGAGCCTGCCGTGCGGACGGCCACCGCGGCCGCGGAAGCCCCTGGTTTAGAGAGCGCAAACTCATAATTTTCCCCGAAGCACTCTTCCAGGGCTCACCGGCCCGTCGGGAGCCGGGAATGTCAGGGAGCGTCAAGGCAGGCATGAAGGCCGCCCTCCAAATGGGAAAGCAGGGCTAGTTCCAGCAGGCCCCCGGGTTCATGGGCACACTCAGCGTACATCCCTGTGGTTTCTGGCGAGTCCCGGGAGACACCGGTCACCCTGCGTTTCCTTCCCCGAGTCAACTGATCGAAGGAGGGAGTCCCGCATCCAGCGAACTGTCTCAACCAAGGAAGGCCGTAGCTGCTCCTCTGGGCCTGGGGCTGCCCGCAGTGCCAAAGAAGGAACAGGACTTGAATTGCAGTAAGAACCCAAGCCGCCGTCCTCTAGGAGGCACGGTGCCTTCGGTCAGGGGGTCCCGGACGGAATGCGGGGACGAGGGTTACTCTGAGCGCAGCTCCGATTAGGGCAACGCGTAAGCCCTCCGCGCCATGTGGGATGTGGCAGAACGGTGTTCGTGAACGTGTGCGAGTGCTGAGGAAACCAAACTGCTCCAGAAGAGAGGGCAGTGCGTTTCCCTACGCTCGGCGTGCACAGAGGGGCTCGAAGGGGCTACGGGCCTGGATGGTGCGTAGCAGACCCAGGTGCGCCTGGGGTTACTCAGTGTTCCTGCCGGGAACAGGGCGCCCCGGCTAGCCTCCCAGGTGTCCAGAAAGCTGTGCTGCCGTTCAAGGTATGCAGAGCAGAGGCCACCGCCTCCTGGAAACTGCAGCACGCCTCCGCTTCTGCACGGCAAACCAGGGCCTTACTTCCAGGCATGGCTTCATGCTGGGTGTGCCGGGAGCCACACAGCACGCTAAGATGCTGACTTTCTCCTCGAGCAGGGTGACTTCAGGCACGAGGGCGGGCCTCGCAGTGTTGCAAGCACAGCGTTCTCTCATGGCAGCTCACACAAGGGCCATGACAGGGTCTTCCTGGGCACTTCGCACCCACCAGCCACGTTGTCCCGAAGGGCGTTCGAGGGCTCTGGAGACGTAGCGCTCCTCAAGGAACGCGCGGTGTGTGGTTGCCCAGCACTCGGCACGCACGGGGGTCCTCCGAGGGAATCAACCAATGGACCTCGACGTTGCTCAGCCGGCCCACAGGTGTCTGGAGGCACTCAGGGACCTTGGAGGGAAAATGCTGCACGCCCGTGGGGCCTAGGAGTCCCCGGGCGTGTACTGCCTTGAGAGCAAAGCGACTAAGAACTCCCGGAAAGAGCCGCATGCCTCCCTTTCTGCGCAGCTACTCAGGGCCTAACCTGGAGGCCAGCTCTCACGTTGAGGTTCCCTTTGGCTCTAGAGCCTGCCGTGCGGACGGCCACCGCGGCCGCGGAAGCCCCTGGTTTAGAGAGCGCAAACTCATAATTTTCCCCGAAGCACTCTTCCAGGGCTCACCGGCCCGTCGGGAGCCGGGAATGTCAGGGAGCGTCAAGGCAGGCATGAAGGCCGCCCTCCAAATGGGAAAGCAGGGCTAGTTCCAGCAGGCCCCCGGGTTCATGGGCACACTCAGCGTACATCCCTGTGGTTTCTGGCGAGTCCCGGGAGACACCGGTCACCCTGCGTTTCCTTCCCCGAGTCAACTGATCGAAGGAGGGAGTCCCGCATCCAGCGAACTGTCTCAACCAAGGAAGGCCGTAGCTGCTCCTCTGGGCCTGGGGCTGCCCGCAGTGCCAAAGAAGGAACAGGACTTGAATTGCAGTAAGAACCCAAGCCGCCGTCCTCTAGGAGGCACGGTGCCTTCGGTCAGGGGGTCCCGGACGGAATGCGGGGACGAGGGTTACTCTGAGCGCAGCTCCGATTAGGGCAACGCGTAAGCCCTCCGCGCCATGTGGGATGTGGCAGAACGGTGTTCGTGAACGTGTGCGAGTGCTGAGGAAACCAAGCTGCTCCAGAAGAGAGGGCAGTGCGTTTCCCTACGCTCGGCGTGCACAGAGGGGCTCGAAGGGGCTACGGGCCTGGATGGTGCGTAGCAGACCCAGGTGCGCCTGGGGTTACTCAGTGTTCCTGCCGGGAACAGGGCGCCCCGGCTAGCCTCCCAGGTGTCCAGAAAGCTGTGCTGCCGTTCAAGGTATGCAGAGCAGAGGCCACCGCCTCCTGGAAACTGCAGCACGCCTCCGCTTCTGCACGGCAAACCAGGGCCTTACTTCCAGGCATGGCTTCATGCTGGCTGTGCCGGGAGCCACACAGCACGCTAAGATGCTGACTTTCTCCTCGAGCAGGGTGACTTCAGGCACGAGGGCGGGCCTCGCAGTGTTGCAAGCACAGCGTTCTCTCACGGCAGCTCACACAAGGGCCATGACAGGGTCTTCCTGGGCACTTCGCACCCACCAGCCACGTTGTCCCGAAGGGCGTTCGAGGGCTCTGGAGACGTAGCGCTCCTCAAGGAACGCGCGGTGTGTGGTTGCCCAGCACTCGGCACGCACGGGGGTCCTCCGAGGGAATCAACCAATGGACCTCGACGTTGCTCAGCCGGCCCACAGGTGTCTGGAGGCACTCAGGGACCTTGGAGGGAAAATGCTGCACGCCCGTGGGGCCTAGGAGTCCCCGGGCGTGTACTGCCTTGAGAGCAAAGCGACTAAGAACTCCCGGAAAGAGCCGCATGCCTCCCTTTCTGCGCGGCTACTCAGGGCCTAACCTGGAGGCCAGCTCTCACGTTGAGGTTCCCTTTGGCTCTAGAGCCTGCCGTGCGGACGGCCACCGCGGCCGCGGAAGCCCCTGGTTTAGAGAGCGCAAACTCATAATTTTCCCCGAAGCACTCTTCCAGGGCTCACCGGCCCGTCGGGAGCCGGGAATGTCAGGGAGCGTCAAGGCAGGCATGAAGGCCGCCCTCCAAATGGGAAAGCAGGGCTAGTTCCAGCAGGCCCCCGGGTTCATGGGCACACTCAGCGTACATCCCTGTGGTTTCTGGCGAGTCCCGGGAGACACCGGTCACCCTGCGTTTCCTTCCCCGAGTCAACTGATCGAAGGAGGGAGTCCCGCATCCAGCGAACTGTCTCAACCAAGGAAGGCCGTAGCTGCTCCTCTGGGCCTGGGGCTGCCCGCAGTGCCAAAGAAGGAACAGGACTTGAATTGCAGTAAGAACCCAAGCCGCCGTCCTCTAGGAGGCACGGTGCCTTCGGTCAGGGGGTCCCGGACGGAATGCGGGGACGAGGGTTACTCTGAGCGCAGCTCCGATTAGGGCAACGCGTAAGCCCTCCGCGCCATGTGGGATGTGGCAGAACGGTGTTCGTGAACGTGTGCGAGTGCTGAGGAAACCAAGCTGCTCCAGAAGAGAGGGCAGTGCGTTTCCCTACGCTCGGCGTGCACAGAGGGGCTCGAAGGGGCTACGGGCCTGGATGGTGCGTAGCAGACCCAGGTGCGCCTGGGGTTACTCAGTGTTCCTGCCGGGAACAGGGCGCCCCGGCTAGCCTCCCAGGTGTCCAGAAAGCTGTGCTGCCGTTCAAGGTATGCAGAGCAGAGGCCACCGCCTCCTGGAAACTGCAGCACGCCTCCGCTTCTGCACGGCAAACCAGGGCCTTACTTCCAGGCATGGCTTCATGCTGGGTGTGCCGGGAGCCACACAGCACGCTAAGATGCTGACTTTCTCCTCGAGCAGGGTGACTTCAGGCACGAGGGCGGGCCTCGCAGTGTTGCAAGCACAGCGTTCTCTCATGGCAGCTCACACAAGGGCCATGACAGGGTCTTCCTGGGCACTTCGCACCCACCAGCCACGTTGTCCCGAAGGGCGTTCGAGGGCTCTGGAGACGTAGCGCTCCTCAAGGAACGCGCGGTGTGTGGTTGCCCAGCACTCGGCACGCACGGGGGTCCTCCGAGGGAATCAACCAATGGACCTCGACGTTGCTCAGCCGGCCCACAGGTGTCTGGAGGCACTCAGGGACCTTGGAGGGAAAATGCTGCACGCCCGTGGGGCCTAGGAGTCCCCGGGCGTGTACTGCCTTGAGAGCAAAGCGACTAAGAACTCCCGGAAAGAGCCGCATGCCTCCCTTTCTGCGCGGCTACTCAGGGCCTAACCTGGAGGCCAGCTCTCACGTTGAGGTTCCCTTTGGCTCTAGAGCCTGCCGTGCGGACGGCCACCGCGGCCGCGGAAGCCCCTGGTTTAGAGAGCGCAAACTCATAATTTTCCCCGAAGCACTCTTCCAGGGCTCACCGGCCCGTCGGGAGCCGGGAATGTCAGGGAGCGTCAAGGCAGGCATGAAGGCCGCCCTCCAAATGGGAAAGCAGGGCTAGTTCCAGCAGGCCCCCGGGTTCATGGGCACACTCAGCGTACATCCCTGTGGTTTCTGGCGAGTCCCGGGAGACACCGGTCACCCTGCGTTTCCTTCCCCGAGTCAACTGCTCGAAGGAGGGAGTCCCGCATCCAGCGAACTGTCTCAACCAAGGAAGGCCGTAGCTGCTCCTCTGGGCCTGGGGCTGCCCGCAGTGCCAAAGAAGGAACAGGACTTGAATTGCAGTAAGAACCCAAGCCGCCGTCCTCTAGGAGGCACGGTGCCTTCGGTCAGGGGGTCCCGGATGGAATGCGGAGACGAGGGTTACTCTGAGCGCAGCTCCGATTAGGGCAACGCGTAAGCCCTCCGCGCCATGTGGGATGTGGCAGAACGGTGTTCGTGAACGTGTGCGAGTGCTGAGGAAACCAAGCTGCTCCAGAAGAGAGGGCAGTGCGTTTCCCTACGCTCGGCGTGCACAGAGGGGCTCGAAGGGGCTACGGGCCTGGATGGTGCGTAGCAGACCCAGGTGCGCCTGGGGTTACTCAGTGTTCCTGCCGGGAACAGGGCGCCCCGGCTAGCCTCCCAGGTGTCCAGAAAGCTGTGCTGCCGTTCAAGGTATGCCGAGCAGAGGCCACCGCCTCCTGGAAACTGCAGCACGCCTCCGCTTCTGCACGGCAAACCAGGGCCTTACTTCCAGGCATGGCTTCATGCTGGGTGTGCCGGGAGCCACACAGCACGCTAAGATGCTGACTTTCTCCTCGAGCAGGGTGACTTCAGGCACGAGGGCGGGCCTCGCAGTGTTGCAAGCACAGCGTTCTCTCATGGCAGCTCACACAAGGGCCATGACAGGGTCTTCCTGGGCACTTCGCACCCACCAGCCACGTTGTCCCGAAGGGCGTTCGAGGGCTCTGGAGACGTAGCGCTCCTCAAGGAACGCGCGGTGTGTGGTTGCCCAGCACTCGGCACGCACGGGGGTCCTCCGAGGGAATCAACCAATGGACCTCGACGTTGCTCAGCCGGCCCACAGGTGTCTGGAGGCACTCAGGGACCTTGGAGGGAAAATGCTGCACGCCCGTGGGGCCTAGGAGTCCCCGGGCGTGTACTGCCTTGAGAGCAAAGCGACTAAGAACTCCCGGAAAGAGCCGCATGCCTCCCTTTCTGCGCGGCTACTCAGGGCCTAACCTGGAGGCCAGCTCTCACGTTGAGGTTCCCTTTGGCTCTAGAGCCTGCCGTGCGGACGGCCACCGCGGCCGTGGAAGCCCCTGGTTTAGAGAGCGCAAACTCATAATTTTCCCCGAAGCACTCTTCCAGGGCTCACCGGCCCGTCGGGAGCCGGGAATGTCAGGGAGCGTCAAGGCAGGCATGAAGGCCGCCCTCCAAATGGGAAAGCAGGGCTAGTTCCAGCAGGCCCCCGGGTTCATGGGCACACTCAGCGTACATCCCTGTGGTTTCTGGCGAGTCCCGGGAGACACCGGTCACCCTGCGTTTCCTTCCCCGAGTCAACTGATCGAAGGAGGGAGTCCCGCATCCAGCGAACTGTCTCAACCAAGGAAGGCCGTAGCTGCTCCTCTGGGCCTGGGGCTGCCTGCAGTGCCAAAGAAGGAACAGGACTTGAATTGCAGTAAGAACCCAAGCCGCCGTCCTCTAGGAGGCACGGTGCCTTCGGTCAGGGGGTCCCGGACGGAATGCGGAGACGAGGGTTACTCTGAGCGCAGCTCCGATTAGGGCAACGCGTAAGCCCTCCGCGCCATGTGGGATGTGGCAGAACGGTGTTCGTGAACGTGTGCGAGTGCTGAGGAAACCAAGCTGCTCCAGAAGAGAGGGCAGTGCGTTTCCCTACGCTCGGCGTGCACAGAGGGGCTCTAAGGGGCTACGGGCCTGGATGGTGCGTAGCAGACCCAGGTGCGCCTGGGGTTACTCAGTGTTCCTGCCGGGAACCGGGCGCCCCGGCTAGCCTCCCAGGTGTCCAGAAAGCTGTGCTGCCGTTCAAGGTATGCCGAGCAGAGGCCACCGCCTCCTGGAAACTGCAGCACGCCTCCGCTTCTGCACGGCAAACCAGGGCCTTACTTCCAGGCATGGCTTCATGCTGGGTGTGCCGGGAGCCACACAGCACGCTAAGATGCTGACTTTCTCCTCGAGCAGGGTGACTTCAGGCACGAGGGCGGGCCTCGCAGTGTTGCAAGCACAGCGTTCTCTCATGGCAGCTCACACAAGGGCCATGACAGGGTCTTCCTGGGCACTTCGCACCCACCAGCCACGTTGTCCCGAAGGGCGTTCGAGGGCTCTGGAGACGTAGCGCTCCTCAAGGAACGCGCGGTGTGTGGTTGCCCAGCACTCGGCACGCACGGGGGTCCTCCGAGGGAATCAACCAATGGACCTCGACGTTGCTCAGCCGGCCCACAGGTGTCTGGAGGCACTCAGGGACCTTGGAGGGAAAATGCTGCACGCCCGTGGGGCCTAGGAGTCCCCGGGCGTGTACTGCCTTGAGAGCAAAGCGACTAAGAACTCCCGGAAAGAGCCGCATGCCTCCCTTTCTGCGCGGCTACTCAGGGCCTAACCTGGAGGCCAGCTCTCACGTTGAGGTTCCCTTTGGCTCTAGAGCCTGCCGTGCGGACGGCCACCGCGGCCGCGGAAGCCCCTGGTTTAGAGAGCGCAAACTCATAATTTTCCCCGAAGCACTCTTCCAGGGCTCACCGGCCCGTCGGGAGCCGGGAATGTCAGGGAGCGTCAAGGCAGGCATGAAGGCCGCCCTCCAAATGGGAAAGCAGGGCTAGTTCCAGCAGGCCCCCGGGTTCATGGGCACACTCAGCGTACATCCCTGTGGTTTCTGGCGAGTCCCGGGAGACACCGGTCACCCTGCGTTTCCTTCCCCGAGTCAACTGATCGAAGGAGGGAGTCCCGCATCCAGCGAACTGTCTCAACCAAGGAAGGCCGTAGCTGCTCCTCTGGGCCTGGGGCTGCCTGCAGTGCCAAAGAAGGAACAGGACTTGAATTGCAGTAAGAACCCAAGCCGCCGTCCTCTAGGAGGCACGGTGCCTTCGGTCAGGGGGTCCCGGACGGAATGCGGAGACGAGGGTTACTCTGAGCGCAGCTCCGATTAGGGCAACGCGTAAGCCCTCCACGCCATGTGGGATGTGGCAGAACGGTGTTCGTGAACGTGTGCGAGTGCTGAGGAAACCAAGCTGCTCCAGAAGAGAGGGCAGTGCGTTTCCCTACGCTCGGCGTGCACAGAGGGGCTCTAAGGGGCTACGGGCCTGGATGGTGCGTAGCAGACCCAGGTGCGCCTGGGGTTACTCAGTGTTCCTGCCGGGAACAGGGCGCCCCGGCTAGCCTCCCAGGTGTCCAGAAAGCTGTGCTGCCGTTCAAGGTATGCAGAGCAGAGGCCACCGCCTCCTGGAAACTGCAGCACGCCTCCGCTTCTGCACGGCAAACCAGGGCCTTACTTCCAGGCATGGCTTCATGCTGGGTGTGCCGGGAGCCACACAGCACGCTAAGATGCTGACTTTCTCCTCGAGCAGGGTGACTTCAGGCACGAGGGCGGGCCTCGCAGTGTTGCAAGCACAGCGTTCTCTCATGGCAGCTCACACAAGGGCCATGACAGGGTCTTCCTGGGCACTTCGCACCCACCAGCCACGTTGTCCCGAAGGGCGTTCGAGGGCTCTGGAGACGTAGCGCTCCTCAAGGAACGCGCGGTGTGTGGTTGCCCAGCACTCGGCACGCACGGGGGTCCTCCGAGGGAATCAACCAATGGACCTCGACGTTGCTCAGCCGGCCCACAGGTGTCTGGAGGCACTCAGGGACCTTGGAGGGAAAATGCTGCACGCCCGTGGGGCCTAGGAGTCCCCGGGCGTGTACTGCCTTGAGAGCAAAGCGACTAAGAACTCCCGGAAAGAGCCGCATGCCTCCCTTTCTGCGCGGCTACTCAGGGCCTAACCTGGAGGCCAGCTCTCACGTTGAGGTTCCCTTTGGCTCTAGAGCCTGCCGTGCGGACGGCCACCGCGGCCGCGGAAGCCCCTGGTTTAGAGAGCGCAAACTCATAATTTTCCCCGAAGCACTCTTCCAGGGCTCACCGGCCCGTCGGGAGCCGGGAATGTCAGGGAGCGTCAAGGCAGGCATGAAGGCCGCCCTCCAAATGGGAAAGCAGGGCTAGTTCCAGCAGGCCCCCGGGTTCATGGGCACACTCAGCGTACATCCCTGTGGTTTCTGGCGAGTCCCGGGAGACACCGGTCACCCTGCCTTTCCTTCCCCGAGTCAACTGATCGAAGGAGGGAGTCCCGCATCCAGCGAACTGTCTCAACCAAGGAAGGCCGTAGCTGCTCCTCTGGGCCTGGGGCTGCCTGCAGTGCCAAAGAAGGAACAGGACTTGAATTGCAGTAAGAACCCAAGCCGCCGTCCTCTAGGAGGCACGGTGCCTTCGGTCAGGGGGTCCCGGACGGAATGCGGGGACGAGGGTTACTCTGAGCGCAGCTCCGATTAGGGCAACGCGTAAGCCCTCCGTGCCATGTGGGATGTGGCAGAACGGTGTTCGTGAACGTGTGCGAGTGCTGAGGAAACCAAGCTGCTCCAGAAGAGAGGGCAGTGCGTTTCCCTACGCTCGGCGTGCACAGAGGGGCTCTAAGGGGCTACGGGCCTGGATGGTGCGTAGCAGACCCAGGTGCGCCTGGGGTTACTCAGTGTTCCTGCCGGGAACAGGGCGCCCCGGCTAGCCTCCCAGGTGTCCAGAAAGCTGTGCTGCCGTTCAAGGTATGCAGAGCAGAGGCCACCGCCTCCTGGAAACTGCAGCACGCCTCCGCTTCTGCACGGCAAACCAGGGCCTTACTTCCAGGCATGGCTTCATGCTGGGTGTGCCGGGAGCCACACAGCACGCTAAGATGCTGACTTTCTCCTCGAGCAGGGTGACTTCAGGCACGAGGGCGGGCCTCGCAGTGTTGCAAGCACAGCGTTCTCTCACGGCAGCTCACACAAGGGCCATGACAGGGTCTTCCTGGGCACTTCGCACCCACCAGCCACGTTGTCCCGAAGGGCGTTCGAGGGCTCTGGAGACGTAGCGCTCCTCAAGGAACGCGCAGTGTGTGGTTGCCCAGCACTCGGCACGCACGGGGGTCCTCCGAGGGAATCAACCAATGGACCTCGACGTTGCTCAGCCGGCCCACAGGTGTCTGGAGGCACTCAGGGACCTTGGAGGGAAAATGCTGCACGCCCGTGGGGCCTAGGAGTCCCCGGGCGTGTACTGCCTTGAGAGCAAAGCGACTAAGAACTCCCGGAAAGAGCCGCATGCCTCCCTTTCTGCGCGGCTACTCAGGGCCTAACCTGGAGGCCAGCTCTCACGTTGAGGTTCCCTTTGGCTCTAGAGCCTGCCGTGCGGACGGCCACCGCGGCCGCGGAAGCCCCTGGTTTAGAGAGCGCAAACTCATAATTTTCCCCGAAGCACTCTTCCAGGGCTCACCGGCCCGTCGGGAGCCGGGAATGTCAGGGAGCGTCAAGGCAGGCATGAAGGCCGCCCTCCAAATGGGAAAGCAGGGCTAGTTCCAGCAG
This sequence comes from Lagenorhynchus albirostris, assembly GCF_949774975.1. Taxonomy (NCBI): domain Eukaryota; kingdom Metazoa; phylum Chordata; class Mammalia; order Artiodactyla; family Delphinidae; genus Lagenorhynchus; species Lagenorhynchus albirostris. The sequence continues at coordinate 113,822 of NW_026783283.1, read as the reverse complement.
GCCCCCGGGTTCATGGGCACACTCAGCGTACATCCCTGTGGTTTCTGGCGAGTCCCGGGAGACACCGGTCACCCTGCGTTTCCTTCCCCGAGTCAACTGATCGAAGGAGGGAGTCCCGCATCCAGCGAACTGTCTCAACCAAGGAAGGCCGTAGCTGCTCCTCTGGGCCTGGGGCTGCCCGCAGTGCCAAAGAAGGAACAGGACTTGAATTGCAGTAAGAACCCAAGCCGCCGTCCTCTAGGAGGCACGGTGCCTTCGGTCAGGGGGTCCCGGATGGAATGCGGAGACGAGGGTTACTCTGAGCGCAGCTCCGATTAGGGCAACGCGTAAGCCCTCCGCGCCATGTGGGATGTGGCAGAACGGTGTTCGTGAACGTGTGCGAGTGCTGAGGAAACCAAGCTGCTCCAGAAGAGAGGGCAGTGCGTTTCCCTACGCTCGGCGTGCACAGAGGGGCTCTAAGGGGCTACGGGCCTGGATGGTGCGTAGCAGACCCAGGTGCGCTTGGGGTTACTCAGTGTTCCTGCCGGGAACAGGGCGCCCCGGCTAGCCTCCCAGGTGTCCAGAAAGCTGTGCTGCCGTTCAAGGTATGCAGAGCAGAGGCCACCGCCTCCTGGAAACTGCAGCACGCCTCCGCTTCTGCACGGCAAACCAGGGCCTTACTTCCAGGCATGGCTTCATGCTGGGTGTGCCGGGAGCCACACAGCACGCTAAGATGCTGACTTTCTCCTCGAGCAGGGTGACTTCAGGCACGAGGGCGGGCCTCGCAGTGTTGCAAGCACAGCGTTCTCTCACGGCAGCTCACACAAGGGCCATGACAGGGTCTTCCTGGGCACTTCGCACCCACCAGCCACGTTGTCCCGAAGGGCGTTCGAGGGCTCTGGAGACGTAGCGCTCCTCAAGGAACGCGCGGTGTGTGGTTGCCCAGCACTCGGCACGCACGGGGGTCCTCCGAGGGAATCAACCAATGGACCTCGACGTTGCTCAGCCGGCCCACAGGTGTCTGGAGGCACTCAGGGACCTTGGAGGGAAAATGCTGCACGCCCGTGGGGCCTAGGAGTCCCCGGGCGTGTACTGCCTTGAGAGCAAAGCGACTAAGAACTCCCGGAAAGAGCCGCATGCCTCCCTTTCTGCGCGGCTACTCAGGGCCTAACCTGGAGGCCAGCTCTCACGTTGAGGTTCCCTTTGGCTCTAGAGCCTGCCGTGCGGACGGCCACCGCGGCCGCGGAAGCCCCTGGTTTAGAGAGCGCAAACTCATAATTTTCCCCGAAGCACTCTTCCAGGGCTCACCGGCCCGTCGGGAGCCGGGAATGTCAGGGAGCGTCAAGGCAGGCATGAAGGCCGCCCTCCAAATGGGAAAGCAGGGCTAGTTCCAGCAGGCCCCCGGGTTCATGGGCACACTCAGCGTACATCCCTGTGGTTTCTGGCGAGTCCCGGGAGACACCGGTCACCCTGCGTTTCCTTCCCCGAGTCAACTGATCGAAGGAGGGAGTCCCGCATCCAGCGAACTGTCTCAACCAAGGAAGGCCGTAGCTGCTCCTCTGGGCCTGGGGCTGCCCGCAGTGCCAAAGAAGGAACAGGACTTGAATTGCAGTAAGAACCCAAGCCGCCGTCCTCTAGGAGGCACGGTGCCTTCGGTCAGGGGGTCCCGGACGGAATGCGGGGACGAGGGTTACTCTGAGCGCAGCTCCGATTAGGGCAACGCGTAAGCCCTCCGCGCCATGTGGGATGTGGCAGAACGGTGTTCGTGAACGTGTGCGAGTGCTGAGGAAACCAAGCTGCTCCAGAAGAGAGGGCAGTGCGTTTCCCTACGCTCGGCGTGCACAGAGGGGCTCTAAGGGGCTACGGGCCTGGATGGTGCGTAGCAGACCCAGGTGCGCCTGGGGTTACTCAGTGTTCCTGCCGGGAACAGGGCGCCCCGGCTAGCCTCCCAGGTGTCCAGAAAGCTGTGCTGCCGTTCAAGGTATGCAGAGCAGAGGCCACCGCCTCCTGGAAACTGCAGCACGCCTCCGCTTCTGCACGGCAAACCAGGGCCTTACTTCCAGGCATGGCTTCATGCTGGGTGTGCCGGGAGCCACACAGCACGCTAAGATGCTGACTTTCTCCTCGAGCAGGGTGACTTCAGGCACGAGGGCGGGCCTCGCAGTGTTGCAAGCACAGCGTTCTCTCACGGCAGCTCACACAAGGGCCATGACAGGGTCTTCCTGGGCACTTCGCACCCACCAGCCACGTTGTCCCGAAGGGCGTTCGAGGGCTCTGGAGACGTAGCGCTCCTCAAGGAACGCGCAGTGTGTGGTTGCCCAGCACTCGGCACGCACGGGGGTCCTCCGAGGGAATCAACCAATGGACCTCGACGTTGCTCAGCCGGCCCACAGGTGTCTGGAGGCACTCAGGGACCTTGGAGGGAAAATGCTGCACGCCCGTGGGGCCTAGGAGTCCCCGGGCGTGTACTGCCTTGAGAGCAAAGCGACTAAGAACTCCCGGAAAGAGCCGCATGCCTCCCTTTCTGCGCGGCTACTCAGGGCCTAACCTGGAGGCCAGCTCTCACGTTGAGGTTCCCTTTGGCTCTAGAGCCTGCCGTGCGGACGGCCACCGCGGCCGCGGAAGCCCCTGGTTTAGAGAGCGCAAACTCATAATTTTCCCCGAAGCACTCTTCCAGGGCTCACCGGCCCGTCGGGAGCCGGGAATGTCAGGGAGCGTCAAGGCAGGCATGAAGGCCGCCCTCCAAATGGGAAAGCAGGGCTAGTTCCAGCAGGCCCCCGGGTTCATGGGCACACTCAGCGTACATCCCTGTGGTTTCTGGCGAGTCCCGGGAGACACCGGTCACCCTGCGTTTCCTTCCCCGAGTCAACTGATCGAAGGAGGGAGTCCCGCATCCAGCGAACTGTCTCAACCAAGGAAGGCCGTAGCTGCTCCTCTGGGCCTGGGGCTGCCCGCAGTGCCAAAGAAGGAACAGGACTTGAATTGCAGTAAGAACCCAAGCCGCCGTCCTCTAGGAGGCACGGTGCCTTCGGTCAGGGGGTCCCGGACGGAATGCGGGGACGAGGGTTACTCTGAGCGCAGCTCCGATTAGGGCAACGCGTAAGCCCTCCGCGCCATGTGGGATGTGGCAGAACGGTGTTCGTGAACGTGTGCGAGTGCTGAGGAAACCAAGCTGCTCCAGAAGAGAGGGCAGTGCGTTTCCCTACGCTCGGCGTGCACAGAGGGGCTCTAAGGGGCTACGGGCCTGGATGGTGCGTAGCAGACCCAGGTGCGCCTGGGGTTACTCAGTGTTCCTGCCGGGAACAGGGCGCCCCGGCTAGCCTCCCAGGTGTCCAGAAAGCTGTGCTGCCGTTCAAGGTATGCAGAGCAGAGGCCACCGCCTCCTGGAAACTGCAGCACGCCTCCGCTTCTGCACGGCAAACCAGGGCCTTACTTCCAGGCATGGCTTCATGCTGGGTGTGCCGGGAGCCACACAGCACGCTAAGATGCTGACTTTCTCCTCGAGCAGGGTGACTTCAGGCACGAGGGCGGGCCTCGCAGTGTTGCAAGCACAGCGTTCTCTCACGGCAGCTCACACAAGGGCCATGACAGGGTCTTCCTGGGCACTTCGCACCCACCAGCCACGTTGTCCCGAAGGGCGTTCGAGGGCTCTGGAGACGTAGCGCTCCTCAAGGAACGCGCGGTGTGTGGTTGCCCAGCACTCGGCACGCACGGGGGTCCTCCGAGGGAATCAACCAATGGACCTCGACGTTGCTCAGCCGGCCCACAGGTGTCTGGAGGCACTCAGGGACCTTGGAGGGAAAATGCTGCACGCCCGTGGGGCCTAGGAGTCCCCGGGCGTGTACTGCCTTGAGAGCAAAGCGACTAAGAACTCCCGGAAAGAGCCGCATGCCTCCCTTTCTGCGCGGCTACTCAGGGCCTAACCTGGAGGCCAGCTCTCACGTTGAGGTTCCCTTTGGCTCTAGAGCCTGCCGTGCGGACGGCCACCGCGGCCGCGGAAGCCCCTGGTTTAGAGAGCGCAAACTCATAATTTTCCCCGAAGCACTCTTCCAGGGCTCACCGGCCCGTCGGGAGCCGGGAATGTCAGGGAGCGTCAAGGCAGGCATGAAGGCCGCCCTCCAAATGGGAAAGCAGGGCTAGTTCCAGCAGGCCCCCGGGTTCATGGGCACACTCAGCGTACATCCCTGTGGTTTCTGGCGAGTCCCGGGAGACACCGGTCACCCTGCGTTTCCTTCCCCGAGTCAACTGATCGAAGGAGGGAGTCCCGCATCCAGCGAACTGTCTCAACCAAGGAAGGCCGTAGCTGCTCCTCTGGGCCTGGGGCTGCCCGCAGTGCCAAAGAAGGAACAGGACTTGAATTGCAGTAAGAACCCAAGCCGCCGTCCTCTAGGAGGCACGGTGCCTTCGGTCAGGGGGTCCCGGACGGAATGCGGGGACGAGGGTTACTCTGAGCGCAGCTCCGATTAGGGCAACGCGTAAGCCCTCCGCGCCATGTGGGATGTGGCAGAACGGTGTTCGTGAACGTGTGCGAGTGCTGAGGAAACCAAGCTGCTCCAGAAGAGAGGGCAGTGCGTTTCCCTACGCTCGGCGTGCACAGAGGGGCTCTAAGGGGCTACGGGCCTGGATGGTGCGTAGCAGACCCAGGTGCGCCTGGGGTTACTCAGTGTTCCTGCCGGGAACAGGGCGCCCCGGCTAGCCTCCCAGGTGTCCAGAAAGCTGTGCTGCCGTTCAAGGTATGCAGAGCAGAGGCCACCGCCTCCTGGAAACTGCAGCACGCCTCCGCTTCTGCACGGCAAACCAGGGCCTTACTTCCAGGCATGGCTTCATGCTGGGTGTGCCGGGAGCCACACAGCACGCTAAGATGCTGACTTTCTCCTCGAGCAGGGTGACTTCAGGCACGAGGGCGGGCCTCGCAGTGTTGCAAGCACAGCGTTCTCTCACGGCAGCTCACACAAGGGCCATGACAGGGTCTTCCTGGGCACTTCGCACCCACCAGCCACGTTGTCCCGAAGGGCGTTCGAGGGCTCTGGAGACGTAGCGCTCCTCAAGGAACGCGCGGTGTGTGGTTGCCCAGCACTCGGCACGCACGGGGGTCCTCCGAGGGAATCAACCAATGGACCTCGACGTTGCTCAGCCGGCCCACAGGTGTCTGGAGGCACTCAGGGACCTTGGAGGGAAAATGCTGCACGCCCGTGGGGCCTAGGAGTCCCCGGGCGTGTACTGCCTTGAGAGCAAAGCGACTAAGAACTCCCGGAAAGAGCCGCATGCCTCCCTTTCTGCGCGGCTACTCAGGGCCTAACCTGGAGGCCAGCTCTCACGTTGAGGTTCCCTTTGGCTCTAGAGCCTGCCGTGCGGACGGCCACCGCGGCCGCGGAAGCCCCTGGTTTAGAGAGCGCAAACTCATAATTTTCCCCGAAGCACTCTTCCAGGGCTCACCGGCCCGTCGGGAGCCGGGAATGTCAGGGAGCGTCAAGGCAGGCATGAAGGCCGCCCTCCAAATGGGAAAGCAGGGCTAGTTCCAGCAGGCCCCCGGGTTCATGGGCACACTCAGCGTACATCCCTGTGGTTTCTGGCGAGTCCCGGGAGACACCGGTCACCCTGCGTTTCCTTCCCCGAGTCAACTGATCGAAGGAGGGAGTCCCGCATCCAGCGAACTGTCTCAACCAAGGAAGGCCGTAGCTGCTCCTCTGGGCCTGGGGCTGCCCGCAGTGCCAAAGAAGGAACAGGACTTGAATTGCAGTAAGAACCCAAGCCGCCGTCCTCTAGGAGGCACGGTGCCTTCGGTCAGGGGGTCCCGGACGGAATGCGGGGACGAGGGTTACTCTGAGCGCAGCTCCGATTAGGGCAACGCGTAAGCCCTCCGCGCCATGTGGGATGTGGCAGAACGGTGTTCGTGAACGTGTGCGAGTGCTGAGGAAACCAAGCTGCTCCAGAAGAGAGGGCAGTGCGTTTCCCTACGCTCGGCGTGCACAGAGGGGCTCTAAGGGGCTACGGGCCTGGATGGTGCGTAGCAGACCCAGGTGCGCCTGGGGTTACTCAGTGTTCCTGCCGGGAACAGGGCGCCCCGGCTAGCCTCCCAGGTGTCCAGAAAGCTGTGCTGCCGTTCAAGGTATGCAGAGCAGAGGCCACCGCCTCCTGGAAACTGCAGCACGCCTCCGCTTCTGCACGGCAAACCAGGGCCTTACTTCCAGGCATGGCTTCATGCTGGGTGTGCCGGGAGCCACACAGCACGCTAAGATGCTGACTTTCTCCTCGAGCAGGGTGACTTCAGGCACGAGGGCGGGCCTCGCAGTGTTGCAAGCACAGCGTTCTCTCACGGCAGCTCACACAAGGGCCATGACAGGGTCTTCCTGGGCACTTCGCACCCACCAGCCACGTTGTCCCGAAGGGCGTTCGAGGGCTCTGGAGACGTAGCGCTCCTCAAGGAACGCGCGGTGTGTGGTTGCCCAGCACTCGGCACGCACGGGGGTCCTCCGAGGGAATCAACCAATGGACCTCGACGTTGCTCAGCCGGCCCACAGGTGTCTGGAGGCACTCAGGGACCTTGGAGGGAAAATGCTGCACGCCCGTGGGGCCTAGGAGTCCCCGGGCGTGTACTGCCTTGAGAGCAAAGCGACTAAGAACTCCCGGAAAGAGCCGCATGCCTCCCTTTCTGCGCGGCTACTCAGGGCCTAACCTGGAGGCCAGCTCTCACGTTGAGGTTCCCTTTGGCTCTAGAGCCTGCCGTGCGGACGGCCACCGCGGCCGCGGAAGCCCCTGGTTTAGAGAGCGCAAACTCATAATTTTCCCCGAAGCACTCTTCCAGGGCTCACCGGCCCGTCGGGAGCCGGGAATGTCAGGGAGCGTCAAGGCAGGCATGAAGGCCGCCCTCCAAATGGGAAAGCAGGGCTAGTTCCAGCAGGCCCCCGGGTTCATGGGCACACTCAGCGTACATCCCTGTGGTTTCTGGCGAGTCCCGGGAGACACCGGTCACCCTGCGTTTCCTTCCCCGAGTCAACTGATCGAAGGAGGGAGTCCCGCATCCAGCGAACTGTCTCAACCAAGGAAGGCCGTAGCTGCTCCTCTGGGCCTGGGGCTGCCCGCAGTGCCAAAGAAGGAACAGGACTTGAATTGCAGTAAGAACCCAAGCCGCCGTCCTCTAGGAGGCACGGTGCCTTCGGTCAGGGGGTCCCGGACGGAATGCGGGGACGAGGGTTACTCTGAGCGCAGCTCCGATTAGGGCAACGCGTAAGCCCTCCGCGCCATGTGGGATGTGGCAGAACGGTGTTCGTGAACGTGTGCGAGTGCTGAGGAAACCAAGCTGCTCCAGAAGAGAGGGCAGTGCGTTTCCCTACGCTCGGCGTGCACAGAGGGGCTCTAAGGGGCTACGGGCCTGGATGGTGCGTAGCAGACCCAGGTGCGCCTGGGGTTACTCAGTGTTCCTGCCGGGAACAGGGCGCCCCGGCTAGCCTCCCAGGTGTCCAGAAAGCTGTGCTGCCGTTCAAGGTATGCAGAGCAGAGGCCACCGCCTCCTGGAAACTGCAGCACGCCTCCGCTTCTGCACGGCAAACCAGGGCCTTACTTCCAGGCATGGCTTCATGCTGGGTGTGCCGGGAGCCACACAGCACGCTAAGATGCTGACTTTCTCCTCGAGCAGGGTGACTTCAGGCACGAGGGCGGGCCTCGCAGTGTTGCAAGCACAGCGTTCTCTCACGGCAGCTCACACAAGGGCCATGACAGGGTCTTCCTGGGCACTTCGCACCCACCAGCCACGTTGTCCCGAAGGGCGTTCGAGGGCTCTGGAGACGTAGCGCTCCTCAAGGAACGCGCGGTGTGTGGTTGCCCAGCACTCGGCACGCACGGGGGTCCTCCGAGGGAATCAACCAATGGACCTCGACGTTGCTCAGCCGGCCCACAGGTGTCTGGAGGCACTCAGGGACCTTGGAGGGAAAATGCTGCACGCCCGTGGGGCCTAGGAGTCCCCGGGCGTGTACTGCCTTGAGAGCAAAGCGACTAAGAACTCCCGGAAAGAGCCGCATGCCTCCCTTTCTGCGCGGCTACTCAGGGCCTAACCTGGAGGCCAGCTCTCACGTTGAGGTTCCCTTTGGCTCTAGAGCCTGCCGTGCGGACGGCCACCGCGGCCGCGGAAGCCCCTGGTTTAGAGAGCGCAAACTCATAATTTTCCCCGAAGCACTCTTCCAGGGCTCACCGGCCCGTCGGGAGCCGGGAATGTCAGGGAGCGTCAAGGCAGGCATGAAGGCCGCCCTCCAAATGGGAAAGCAGGGCTAGTTCCAGCAGGCCCCCGGGTTCATGGGCACACTCAGCGTACATCCCTGTGGTTTCTGGCGAGTCCCGGGAGACACCGGTCACCCTGCGTTTCCTTCCCCGAGTCAACTGATCGAAGGAGGGAGTCCCGCATCCAGCGAACTGTCTCAACCAAGGAAGGCCGTAGCTGCTCCTCTGGGCCTGGGGCTGCCCGCAGTGCCAAAGAAGGAACAGGACTTGAATTGCAGTAAGAACCCAAGCCGCCGTCCTCTAGGAGGCACGGTGCCTTCGGTCAGGGGGTCCCGGACGGAATGCGGGGACGAGGGTTACTCTGAGCGCAGCTCCGATTAGGGCAACGCGTAAGCCCTCCGCGCCATGTGGGATGTGGCAGAACGGTGTTCGTGAACGTGTGCGAGTGCTGAGGAAACCAAGCTGCTCCAGAAGAGAGGGCAGTGCGTTTCCCTACGCTCGGCGTGCACAGAGGGGCTCTAAGGGGCTACGGGCCTGGATGGTGCGTAGCAGACCCAGGTGCGCCTGGGGTTACTCAGTGTTCCTGCCGGGAACAGGGCGCCCCGGCTAGCCTCCCAGGTGTCCAGAAAGCTGTGCTGCCGTTCAAGGTATGCAGAGCAGAGGCCACCGCCTCCTGGAAACTGCAGCACGCCTCCGCTTCTGCACGGCAAACCAGGGCCTTACTTCCAGGCATGGCTTCATGCTGGGTGTGCCGGGAGCCACACAGCACGCTAAGATGCTGACTTTCTCCTCGAGCAGGGTGACTTCAGGCACGAGGGCGGGCCTCGCAGTGTTGCAAGCACAGCGTTCTCTCACGGCAGCTCACACAAGGGCCATGACAGGGTCTTCCTGGGCACTTCGCACCCACCAGCCACGTTGTCCCGAAGGGCGTTCGAGGGCTCTGGAGACGTAGCGCTCCTCAAGGAACGCGCGGTGTGTGGTTGCCCAGCACTCGGCACGCACGGGGGTCCTCCGAGGGAATCAACCAATGGACCTCGACGTTGCTCAGCCGGCCCACAGGTGTCTGGAGGCACTCAGGGACCTTGGAGGGAAAATGCTGCACGCCCGTGGGGCCTAGGAGTCCCCGGGCGTGTACTGCCTTGAGAGCAAAGCGACTAAGAACTCCCGGAAAGAGCCGCATGCCTCCCTTTCTGCGCGGCTACTCAGGGCCTAACCTGGAGGCCAGCTCTCACGTTGAGGTTCCCTTTGGCTCTAGAGCCTGCCGTGCGGACGGCCACCGCGGCCGCGGAAGCCCCTGGTTTAGAGAGCGCAAACTCATAATTTTCCCCGAAGCACTCTTCCAGGGCTCACCGGCCCGTCGGGAGCCGGGAATGTCAGGGAGCGTCAAGGCAGGCATGAAGGCCGCCCTCCAAATGGGAAAGCAGGGCTAGTTCCAGCAGGCCCCCGGGTTCATGGGCACACTCAGCGTACATCCCTGTGGTTTCTGGCGAGTCCCGGGAGACACCGGTCACCCTGCGTTTCCTTCCCCGAGTCAACTGATCGAAGGAGGGAGTCCCGCATCCAGCGAACTGTCTCAACCAAGGAAGGCCGTAGCTGCTCCTCTGGGCCTGGGGCTGCCCGCAGTGCCAAAGAAGGAACAGGACTTGAATTGCAGTAAGAACCCAAGCCGCCGTCCTCTAGGAGGCACGGTGCCTTCGGTCAGGGGGTCCCGGACGGAATGCGGGGACGAGGGTTACTCTGAGCGCAGCTCCGATTAGGGCAACGCGTAAGCCCTCCGCGCCATGTGGGATGTGGCAGAACGGTGTTCGTGAACGTGTGCGAGTGCTGAGGAAACCAAGCTGCTCCAGAAGAGAGGGCAGTGCGTTTCCCTATGCTCGGCGTGCACAGAGGGGCTCTAAGGGGCTACGGGCCTGGATGGTGCGTAGCAGACCCAGGTGCGCCTGGGGTTACTCAGTGTTCCTGCCGGGAACAGGGCGCCCCGGCTAGCCTCCCAGGTGTCCAGAAAGCTGTGCTGCCGTTCAAGGTATGCAGAGCAGAGGCCACCGCCTCCTGGAAACTGCAGCACGCCTCCGCTTCTGCACGGCAAACCAGGGCCTTACTTCCAGGCATGGCTTCATGCTGGGTGTGCCGGGAGCCACACAGCACGCTAAGATGCTGACTTTCTCCTCGAGCAGGGTGACTTCAGGCACGAGGGCGGGCCTCGCAGTGTTGCAAGCACAGCGTTCTCTCACGGCAGCTCACACAAGGGCCATGACAGGGTCTTCCTGGGCACTTCGCACCCACCAGCCACGTTGTCCCGAAGGGCGTTCGAGGGCTCTGGAGACGTAGCGCTCCTCAAGGAACGCGCGGTGTGTGGTTGCCCAGCACTCGGCACGCACGGGGGTCCTCCGAGGGAATCAACCAATGGACCTCGACGTTGCTCAGCCGGCCCACAGGTGTCTGGAGGCACTCAGGGACCTTGGAGGGAAAATGCTGCACGCCCGTGGGGCCTAGGAGTCCCCGGGCGTGTACTGCCTTGAGAGCAAAGCGACTAAGAACTCCCGGAAAGAGCCGCATGCCTCCCTTTCTGCGCGGCTACTCAGGGCCTAACCTGGAGGCCAGCTCTCACGTTGAGGTTCCCTTTGGCTCTAGAGCCTGCCGTGCGGACGGCCACCGCGGCCGCGGAAGCCCCTGGTTTAGAGAGCGCAAACTCATAATTTTCCCCGAAGCACTCTTCCAGGGCTCACCGGCCCGTCGGGAGCCGGGAATGTCAGGGAGCGTCAAGGCAGGCATGAAGGCCGCCCTCCAAATGGGAAAGCAGGGCTAGTTCCAGCAGGCCCCCGGGTTCATGGGCACACTCAGCGTACATCCCTGTGGTTTCTGGCGAGTCCCGGGAGACACCGGTCACCCTGCGTTTCCTTCCCCGAGTCAACTGATCGAAGGAGGGAGTCCCGCATCCAGCGAACTGTCTCAACCAAGGAAGGCCGTAGCTGCTCCTCTGGGCCTGGGGCTGCCCGCAGTGCCAAAGAAGGAACAGGACTTGAATTGCAGTAAGAACCCAAGCCGCCGTCCTCTAGGAGGCACGGTGCCTTCGGTCAGGGGGTCCCGGACGGAATGCGGGGACGAGGGTTACTCTGAGCGCAGCTCCGATTAGGGCAACGCGTAAGCCCTCCGTGCCATGTGGGATGTGGCAGAACGGTGTTCGTGAACGTGTGCGAGTGCTGAGGAAACCAAGCTGCTCCAGAAGAGAGGGCAGTGCGTTTCCCTACGCTCGGCGTGCACAGAGGGGCTCTAAGGGGCTATGGGCCTGGATGGTGCGTAGCAGACCCAGGTGCGCCTGGGGTTACTCAGTGTTCCTGCCGGGAACAGGGCGCCCCGGCTAGCCTCCCAGGTGTCCAGAAAGCTGTGCTGCCGTTCAAGGTATGCAGAGCAGAGGCCACCGCCTCCTGGAAACTGCAGCACGCCTCCGCTTCTGCACGGCAAACCAGGGCCTTACTTCCAGGCATGGCTTCATGCTGGGTGTGCCGGGAGCCACACAGCACGCTAAGATGCTGACTTTCTCCTCGAGCAGGGTGACTTCAGGCACGAGGGCGGGCCTCGCAGTGTTGCAAGCACAGCGTTCTCTCATGGCAGCTCACACAAGGGCCATGACAGGGTCTTCCTGGGCACTTCGCACCCACTAGCCACGTTGTCCCGAAGGGCGTTCGAGGGCTCTGGAGACGTAGCGCTCCTCAAGGAACGCGCAGTGTGTGGTTGCCCAGCACTCGGCACGCACGGGGGTCCTCCGAGGGAATCAACCAATGGACCTCGACGTTGCTCAGCCGGCCCACAGGTGTCTGGAGGCACTCAGGGACCTTGGAGGGAAAATGCTGCACGCCCGTGGGGCCTAGGAGTCCCCGGGCGTGTACTGCCTTGAGAGCAAAGCGACTAAGAACTCCCGGAAAGAGCCGCATGCCTCCCTTTCTGCGCGGCTACTCAGGGCCTAACCTGGAGGCCAGCTCTCACGTTGAGGTTCCCTTTGGCTCTAGAGCCTGCCGTGCGGACGGCCACCGCGGCCGCGGAAGCCCCTGGTTTAGAGAGCGCAAACTCATAATTTTCCCCGAAGCACTCTTCCAGGGCTCACCGGCCCGTCGGGAGCCGGGAATGTCAGGGAGCGTCAAGGCAGGCATGAAGGCCGCCCTCCAAATGGGAAAGCAGGGCTAGTTCCAGCAGGCCCCCGGGTTCATGGGCACACTCAGCGTACATCCCTGTGGTTTCTGGCGAGTCCCGGGAGACACCGGTCACCCTGCGTTTCCTTCCCCGAGTCAACTGATCGAAGGAGGGAGTCCCGCATCCAGCGAACTGTCTCAACCAAGGAAGGCCGTAGCTGCTCCTCTGGGCCTGGGGCTGCCCGCAGTGCCAAAGAAGGAACAGGACTTGAATTGCAGTAAGAACCCAAGCCGCCGTCCTCTAGGAGGCACGGTGCCTTCGGTCAGGGGGTCCCGGACGGAATGCGGGGACGAGGGTTACTCTGAGCGCAGCTCCGATTAGGGCAACGCGTAAGCCCTCCGCGCCATGTGGGATGTGGCAGAACGGTGTTCGTGAACGTGTGCGAGTGCTGAGGAAACCAAGCTGCTCCAGAAGAGAGGGCAGTGCGTTTCCCTACGCTCGGCGTGCACAGAGGGGCTCGAAGGGGCTACGGGCCTGGATGGTGCGTAGCAGACCCAGGTGCGCCTGGGGTTACTCAGTGTTCCTGCCGGGAACAGGGCGCCCCGGCTAGCCTCCCAGGTGTCCAGAAAGCTGTGCTGCCGTTCAAGGTATGCAGAGCAGAGGCCACCGCCTCCTGGAAACTGCAGCACGCCTCCGCTTCTGCACGGCAAACCAGGGCCTTACTTCCAGGCATGGCTTCATGCTGGGTGTGCCGGGAGCCACACAGCACGCTAAGATGCTGACTTTCTCCTCGAGCAGGGTGACTTCAGGCACGAGGGCGGGCCTCGCAGTGTTGCAAGCACAGCGTTCTCTCATGGCAGCTCACACAAGGGCCATGACAGGGTCTTCCTGGGCACTTCGCACCCACCAGCCACGTTGTCCCGAAGGGCGTTCGAGGGCTCTGGAGACGTAGCGCTCCTCAAGGAACGCGCAGTGTGTGGTTGCCCAGCACTCGGCACGCACGGGGGTCCTCCGAGGGAATCAACCAGTGGACCTCGACGTTGCTCAGCCGGCCCACAGGTGTCTGGAGGCACTCAGGGACCTTGGAGGGAAAATGCTGCACGCCCGTGGGGCCTAGGAGTCCCCGGGCGTGTACTGCCTTGAGAGCAAAGCGACTAAGAACTCCCGGAAAGAGCCGCATGCCTCCCTTTCTGCGCGGCTACTCAGGGCCTAACCTGGAGGCCAGCTCTCACGTTGAGGTTCCCTTTGGCTCTAGAGCCTGCCGTGCGGACGGCCACCGCGGCCGCGGAAGCCCCTGGTTTAGAGAGCGCAAACTCATAATTTTCCCCGAAGCACTCTTCCAGGGCTCACCGGCCCGTCGGGAGCCGGGAATGTCAGGGAGCGTCAAGGCAGGCATGAAGGCCGCCCTCCAAATGGGAAAGCAGGGCTAGTTCCAGCAGGCCCCCGGGTTCATGGGCACACTCAGCGTACATCCCTGTGGTTTCTGGCGAGTCCCGGGAGACACCGGTCACCCTGCGTTTCCTTCCCCGAGTCAACTGATCGAAGGAGGGAGTCCCGCATCCAGCGAACTGTCTCAACCAAGGAAGGCCGTAGCTGCTCCTCTGGGCCTGGGGCTGCCCGCAGTGCCAAAGAAGGAACAGGACTTGAATTGCAGTAAGAACCCAAGCCGCCGTCCTCTAGGAGGCACGGTGCCTTCGGTCAGGGGGTCCCGGACGGAATGCGGGGACGAGGGTTACTCTGAGCGCAGCTCCGATTAGGGCAACGCGTAAGCCCTCCGCGCCATGTGGGATGTGGCAGAACGGTGTTCGTGAACGTGTGCGAGTGCTGAGGAAACCAAGCTGCTCCAGAAGAGAGGGCAGTGCGTTTCCCTACGCTCGGCGTGCACAGAGGGGCTCGAAGGGGCTACGGGCCTGGATGGTGCGTAGCAGACCCAGGTGCGCCTGGGGTTACTCAGTGTTCCTGCCGGGAACAGGGCGCCCCGGCTAGCCTCCCAGGTGTCCAGAAAGCTGTGCTGCCGTTCAAGGTATGCAGAGCAGAGGCCACCGCCTCCTGGAAACTGCAGCACGCCTCCGCTTCTGCACGGCAAACCAGGGCCTTACTTCCAGGCATGGCTTCATGCTGGGTGTGCCGGGAGCCACACAGCACGCTAAGATGCTGACTTTCTCCTCGAGCAGGGTGACTTCAGGCACGAGGGCGGGCCTCGCAGTGTTGCAAGCACGGCGTTCTCTCATGGCAGCTCACACAAGGGCCATGACAGGGTCTTCCTGGGCACTTCGCACCCACCAGCCACGTTGTCCCGAAGGGCGTTCGAGGGCTCTGGAGACGTAGCGCTCCTCAAGGAACGCGCGGTGTGTGGTTGCCCAGCACTCGGCACGCACGGGGGTCCTCCGAGGGAATCAACCAATGGACCTCGACGTTGCTCAGCCGGCCCACAGGTGTCTGGAGGCACTCAGGGACCTTGGAGGGAAAATGCTGCACGCCCGTGGGGCCTAGGAGTCCCCGGGCGTGTACTGCCTTGAGAGCAAAGCGACTAAGAACTCCCGGAAAGAGCCGCATGCCTCCCTTTCTGCGCGGCTACTCAGGGCCTAACCTGGAGGCCAGCTCTCACGTTGAGGTTCCCTTTGGCTCTAGAGCCTGCCGTGCGGACGGCCACCGCGGCCGCGGAAGCCCCTGGTTTAGAGAGCGCAAACTCATAATTTTCCCCGAAGCACTCTTCCAGGGCTCACCGGCCCGTCGGGAGCCGGGAATGTCAGGGAGCGTCAAGGCAGGCATGAAGGCCGCCCTCCAAATGGGAAAGCAGGGCTAGTTCCAGCAGGCCCCCGGGTTCATGGGCACACTCAGCGTACATCCCTGTGGTTTCTGGCGAGTCCCGGGAGACACCGGTCACCCTGCGTTTCCTTCCCCGAGTCAACTGATCGAAGGAGGGAGTCCCGCATCCAGCGAACTGTCTCAACCAAGGAAGGCCGTAGCTGCTCCTCTGGGCCTGGGGCTGCCCGCAGTGCCAAAGAAGGAACAGGACTTGAATTGCAGTAAGAACCCAAGCCGCCGTCCTCTAGGAGGCACGGTGCCTTCGGTCAGGGGGTCCCGGACGGAATGCGGGGACGAGGGTTACTCTGAGCGCAGCTCCGATTAGGGCAACGCGTAAGCCCTCCGCGCCATGTGGGATGTGGCAGAACGGTGTTCGTGAACGTGTGCGAGTGCTGAGGAAACCAAGCTGCTCCAGAAGAGAGGGCAGTGCGTTTCCCTACGCTCGGCGTGCACAGAGGGGCTCTAAGGGGCTACGGGCCTGGATGGTGCGTAGCAGACCCAGGTGCGCCTGGGGTTACTCAGTGTTCCTGCCGGGAACAGGGCGCCCCGGCTAGCCTCCCAGGTGTCCAGAAAGCTGTGCTGCCGTTCAAGGTATGCAGAGCAGAGGCCACCGCCTCCTGGAAACTGCAGCACGCCTCCGCTTCTGCACGGCAAACCAGGGCCTTACTTCCAGGCATGGCTTCATGCTGGGTGTGCCGGGAGCCACACAGCACGCTAAGATGCTGACTTTCTCCTCGAGCAGGGTGACTTCAGGCACGAGGGCGGGCCTCGCAGTGTTGCAAGCACAGCGTTCTCTCACGGCAGCTCACACAAGGGCCATGACAGGGTCTTCCTGGGCACTTCGCACCCACCAGCCACGTTGTCCCGAAGGGCGTTCGAGGGCTCTGGAGACGTAGCGCTCCTCAAGGAACGCGCGGTGTGTGGTTGCCCAGCACTCGGCACGCACGGGGGTCCTCCGAGGGAATCAACCAATGGACCTCGACGTTGCTCAGCCGGCCCACAGGTGTCTGGAGGCACTCAGGGACCTTGGAGGGAAAATGCTGCACGCCCGTGGGGCCTAGGAGTCCCCGGGCGTGTACTGCCTTGAGAGCAAAGCGACTAAGAACTCCCGGAAAGAGCCGCATGCCTCCCTTTCTGCGCGGCTACTCAGGGCCTAACCTGGAGGCCAGCTCTCACGTTGAGGTTCCCTTTGGCTCTAGAGCCTGCCGTGCGGACGGCCACCGCGGCCGCGGAAGCCCCTGGTTTAGAGAGCGCAAACTCATAATTTTCCCCGAAGCACTCTTCCAGGGCTCACCGGCCCGTCGGGAGCCGGGAATGTCAGGGAGCGTCAAGGCAGGCATGAAGGCCGCCCTCCAAATGGGAAAGCAGGGCTAGTTCCAGCAGGCCCCCGGGTTCATGGGCACACTCAGCGTACATCCCTGTGGTTTCTGGCGAGTCCCGGGAGACACCGGTCACCCTGCGTTTCCTTCCCCGAGTCAACTGATCGAAGGAGGGAGTCCCGCATCCAGCGAACTGTCTCAACCAAGGAAGGCCGTAGCTGCTCCTCTGGGCCTGGGGCTGCCCGCAGTGCCAAAGAAGGAACAGGACTTGAATTGCAGTAAGAACCCAAGCCGCCGTCCTCTAGGAGGCACGGTGCCTTCGGTCAGGGGGTCCCGGACGGAATGCGGGGACGAGGGTTACTCTGAGCGCAGCTCCGATTAGGGCAACGCGTAAGCCCTCCGCGCCATGTGGGATGTGGCAGAACGGTGTTCGTGAACGTGTGCGAGTGCTGAGGAAACCAAGCTGCTCCAGAAGAGAGGGCAGTGCGTTTCCCTACGCTCGGCGTGCACAGAGGGGCTCTAAGGGGCTACGGGCCTGGATGGTGCGTAGCAGACCCAGGTGCGCCTGGGGTTACTCAGTGTTCCTGCCGGGAACAGGGCGCCCCGGCTAGCCTCCCAGGTGTCCAGAAAGCTGTGCTGCCGTTCAAGGTATGCAGAGCAGAGGCCACCGCCTCCTGGAAACTGCAGCACGCCTCCGCTTCTGCACGGCAAACCAGGGCCTTACTTCCAGGCATGGCTTCATGCTGGGTGTGCCGGGAGCCACACAGCACGCTAAGATGCTGACTTTCTCCTCGAGCAGGGTGACTTCAGGCACGAGGGCGGGCCTCGCAGTGTTGCAAGCACAGCGTTCTCTCACGGCAGCTCACACAAGGGCCATGACAGGGTCTTCCTGGGCACTTCGCACCCACCAGCCACGTTGTCCCGAAGGGCGTTCGAGGGCTCTGGAGACGTAGCGCTCCTCAAGGAACGCGCGGTGTGTGGTTGCCCAGCACTCGGCACGCACGGGGGTCCTCCGAGGGAATCAACCAATGGACCTCGACGTTGCTCAGCCGGCCCACAGGTGTCTGGAGGCACTCAGGGACCTTGGAGGGAAAATGCTGCACGCCCGTGGGGCCTAGGAGTCCCCGGGCGTGTACTGCCTTGAGAGCAAAGCGACTAAGAACTCCCGGAAAGAGCCGCATGCCTCCCTTTCTGCGCGGCTACTCAGGGCCTAACCTGGAGGCCAGCTCTCACGTTGAGGTTCCCTTTGGCTCTAGAGCCTGCCGTGCGGACGGCCACCGCGGCCGCGGAAGCCCCTGGTTTAGAGAGCGCAAACTCATAATTTTCCCCGAAGCACTCTTCCAGGGCTCACCGGCCCGTCGGGAGCCGGGAATGTCAGGGAGCGTCAAGGCAGGCATGAAGGCCGCCCTCCAAATGGGAAAGCAGGGCTAGTTCCAGCAGGCCCCCGGGTTCATGGGCACACTCAGCGTACATCCCTGTGGTTTCTGGCGAGTCCCGGGAGACACCGGTCACCCTGCGTTTCCTTCCCCGAGTCAACTGATCGAAGGAGGGAGTCCCGCATCCAGCGAACTGTCTCAACCAAGGAAGGCCGTAGCTGCTCCTCTGGGCCTGGGGCTGCCCGCAGTGCCAAAGAAGGAACAGGACTTGAATTGCAGTAAGAACCCAAGCCGCCGTCCTCTAGGAGGCACGGTGCCTTCGGTCAGGGGGTCCCGGACGGAATGCGGGGACGAGGGTTACTCTGAGCGCAGCTCCGATTAGGGCAACGCGTAAGCCCTCCGCGCCATGTGGGATGTGGCAGAACGGTGTTCGTGAACGTGTGCGAGTGCTGAGGAAACCAAGCTGCTCCAGAAGAGAGGGCAGTGCGTTTCCCTATGCTCGGCGTGCACAGAGGGGCTCTAAGGGGCTACGGGCCTGGATGGTGCGTAGCAGACCCAGGTGCGCCTGGGGTTACTCAGTGTTCCTGCCGGGAACAGGGCGCCCCGGCTAGCCTCCCAGGTGTCCAGAAAGCTGTGCTGCCGTTCAAGGTATGCAGAGCAGAGGCCACCGCCTCCTGGAAACTGCAGCACGCCTCCGCTTCTGCACGGCAAACCAGGGCCTTACTTCCAGGCATGGCTTCATGCTGGGTGTGCCGGGAGCCACACAGCACGCTAAGATGCTGACTTTCTCCTCGAGCAGGGTGACTTCAGGCACGAGGGCGGGCCTCGCAGTGTTGCAAGCACAGCGTTCTCTCACGGCAGCTCACACAAGGGCCATGACAGGGTCTTCCTGGGCACTTCGCACCCACCAGCCACGTTGTCCCGAAGGGCGTTCGAGGGCTCTGGAGACGTAGCGCTCCTCAAGGAACGCGCGGTGTGTGGTTGCCCAGCACTCGGCACGCACGGGGGTCCTCCGAGGGAATCAACCAATGGACCTCGACGTTGCTCAGCCGGCCCACAGGTGTCTGGAGGCACTCAGGGACCTTGGAGGGAAAATGCTGCACGCCCGTGGGGCCTAGGAGTCCCCGGGCGTGTACTGCCTTGAGAGCAAAGCGACTAAGAACTCCCGGAAAGAGCCGCATGCCTCCCTTTCTGCGCGGCTACTCAGGGCCTAACCTGGAGGCCAGCTCTCACGTTGAGGTTCCCTTTGGCTCTAGAGCCTGCCGTGCGGACGGCCACCGCGGCCGCGGAAGCCCCTGGTTTAGAGAGCGCAAACTCATAATTTTCCCCGAAGCACTCTTCCAGGGCTCACCGGCCCGTCGGGAGCCGGGAATGTCAGGGAGCGTCAAGGCAGGCATGAAGGCCGCCCTCCAAATGGGAAAGCAGGGCTAGTTCCAGCAGGCCCCCGGGTTCATGGGCACACTCAGCGTACATCCCTGTGGTTTCTGGCGAGTCCCGGGAGACACCGGTCACCCTGCGTTTCCTTCCCCGAGTCAACTGATCGAAGGAGGGAGTCCCGCATCCAGCGAACTGTCTCAACCAAGGAAGGCCGTAGCTGCTCCTCTGGGCCTGGGGCTGCCCGCAGTGCCAAAGAAGGAACAGGACTTGAATTGCAGTAAGAACCCAAGCCGCCGTCCTCTAGGAGGCACGGTGCCTTCGGTCAGGGGGTCCCGGACGGAATGCGGGGACGAGGGTTACTCTGAGCGCAGCTCCGATTAGGGCAACGCGTAAGCCCTCCGTGCCATGTGGGATGTGGCAGAACGGTGTTCGTGAACGTGTGCGAGTGCTGAGGAAACCAAGCTGCTCCAGAAGAGAGGGCAGTGCGTTTCCCTACGCTCGGCGTGCACAGAGGGGCTCTAAGGGGCTATGGGCCTGGATGGTGCGTAGCAGACCCAGGTGCGCCTGGGGTTACTCAGTGTTCCTGCCGGGAACAGGGCGCCCCGGCTAGCCTCCCAGGTGTCCAGAAAGCTGTGCTGCCGTTCAAGGTATGCAGAGCAGAGGCCACCGCCTCCTGGAAACTGCAGCACGCCTCCGCTTCTGCACGGCAAACCAGGGCCTTACTTCCAGGCATGGCTTCATGCTGGGTGTGCCGGGAGCCACACAGCACGCTAAGATGCTGACTTTCTCCTCGAGCAGGGTGACTTCAGGCACGAGGGCGGGCCTCGCAGTGTTGCAAGCACAGCGTTCTCTCATGGCAGCTCACACAAGGGCCATGACAGGGTCTTCCTGGGCACTTCGCACCCACTAGCCACGTTGTCCCGAAGGGCGTTCGAGGGCTCTGGAGACGTAGCGCTCCTCAAGGAACGCGCAGTGTGTGGTTGCCCAGCACTCGGCACGCACGGGGGTCCTCCGAGGGAATCAACCAATGGACCTCGACGTTGCTCAGCCGGCCCACAGGTGTCTGGAGGCACTCAGGGACCTTGGAGGGAAAATGCTGCACGCCCGTGGGGCCTAGGAGTCCCCGGGCGTGTACTGCCTTGAGAGCAAAGCGACTAAGAACTCCCGGAAAGAGCCGCATGCCTCCCTTTCTGCGCGGCTACTCAGGGCCTAACCTGGAGGCCAGCTCTCACGTTGAGGTTCCCTTTGGCTCTAGAGCCTGCCGTGCGGACGGCCACCGCGGCCGCGGAAGCCCCTGGTTTAGAGAGCGCAAACTCATAATTTTCCCCGAAGCACTCTTCCAGGGCTCACCGGCCCGTCGGGAGCCGGGAATGTCAGGGAGCGTCAAGGCAGGCATGAAGGCCGCCCTCCAAATGGGAAAGCAGGGCTAGTTCCAGCAGGCCCCCGGGTTCATGGGCACACTCAGCGTACATCCCTGTGGTTTCTGGCGAGTCCCGGGAGACACCGGTCACCCTGCGTTTCCTTCCCCGAGTCAACTGATCGAAGGAGGGAGTCCCGCATCCAGCGAACTGTCTCAACCAAGGAAGGCCGTAGCTGCTCCTCTGGGCCTGGGGCTGCCCGCAGTGCCAAAGAAGGAACAGGACTTGAATTGCAGTAAGAACCCAAGCCGCCGTCCTCTAGGAGGCACGGTGCCTTCGGTCAGGGGGTCCCGGACGGAATGCGGGGACGAGGGTTACTCTGAGCGCAGCTCCGATTAGGGCAACGCGTAAGCCCTCCGCGCCATGTGGGATGTGGCAGAACGGTGTTCGTGAACGTGTGCGAGTGCTGAGGAAACCAAGCTGCTCCAGAAGAGAGGGCAGTGCGTTTCCCTACGCTCGGCGTGCACAGAGGGGCTCGAAGGGGCTACGGGCCTGGATGGTGCGTAGCAGACCCAGGTGCGCCTGGGGTTACTCAGTGTTCCTGCCGGGAACAGGGCGCCCCGGCTAGCCTCCCAGGTGTCCAGAAAGCTGTGCTGCCGTTCAAGGTATGCAGAGCAGAGGCCACCGCCTCCTGGAAACTGCAGCACGCCTCCGCTTCTGCACGGCAAACCAGGGCCTTACTTCCAGGCATGGCTTCATGCTGGGTGTGCCGGGAGCCACACAGCACGCTAAGATGCTGACTTTCTCCTCGAGCAGGGTGACTTCAGGCACGAGGGCGGGCCTCGCAGTGTTGCAAGCACAGCGTTCTCTCATGGCAGCTCACACAAGGGCCATGACAGGGTCTTCCTGGGCACTTCGCACCCACCAGCCACGTTGTCCCGAAGGGCGTTCGAGGGCTCTGGAGACGTAGCGCTCCTCAAGGAACGCGCAGTGTGTGGTTGCCCAGCACTCGGCACGCACGGGGGTCCTCCGAGGGAATCAACCAGTGGACCTCGACGTTGCTCAGCCGGCCCACAGGTGTCTGGAGGCACTCAGGGACCTTGGAGGGAAAATGCTGCACGCCCGTGGGGCCTAGGAGTCCCCGGGCGTGTACTGCCTTGAGAGCAAAGCGACTAAGAACTCCCGGAAAGAGCCGCATGCCTCCCTTTCTGCGCGGCTACTCAGGGCCTAACCTGGAGGCCAGCTCTCACGTTGAGGTTCCCTTTGGCTCTAGAGCCTGCCGTGCGGACGGCCACCGCGGCCGCGGAAGCCCCTGGTTTAGAGAGCGCAAACTCATAATTTTCCCCGAAGCACTCTTCCAGGGCTCACCGGCCCGTCGGGAGCCGGGAATGTCAGGGAGCGTCAAGGCAGGCATGAAGGCCGCCCTCCAAATGGGAAAGCAGGGCTAGTTCCAGCAGGCCCCCGGGTTCATGGGCACACTCAGCGTACATCCCTGTGGTTTCTGGCGAGTCCCGGGAGACACCGGTCACCCTGCGTTTCCTTCCCCGAGTCAACTGATCGAAGGAGGGAGTCCCGCATCCAGCGAACTGTCTCAACCAAGGAAGGCCGTAGCTGCTCCTCTGGGCCTGGGGCTGCCCGCAGTGCCAAAGAAGGAACAGGACTTGAATTGCAGTAAGAACCCAAGCCGCCGTCCTCTAGGAGGCACGGTGCCTTCGGTCAGGGGGTCCCGGACGGAATGCGGGGACGAGGGTTACTCTGAGCGCAGCTCCGATTAGGGCAACGCGTAAGCCCTCCGCGCCATGTGGGATGTGGCAGAACGGTGTTCGTGAACGTGTGCGAGTGCTGAGGAAACCAAGCTGCTCCAGAAGAGAGGGCAGTGCGTTTCCCTACGCTCGGCGTGCACAGAGGGGCTCGAAGGGGCTACGGGCCTGGATGGTGCGTAGCAGACCCAGGTGCGCCTGGGGTTACTCAGTGTTCCTGCCGGGAACAGGGCGCCCCGGCTAGCCTCCCAGGTGTCCAGAAAGCTGTGCTGCCGTTCAAGGTATGCAGAGCAGAGGCCACCGCCTCCTGGAAACTGCAGCACGCCTCCGCTTCTGCACGGCAAACCAGGGCCTTACTTCCAGGCATGGCTTCATGCTGGGTGTGCCGGGAGCCACACAGCACGCTAAGATGCTGACTTTCTCCTCGAGCAGGGTGACTTCAGGCACGAGGGCGGGCCTCGCAGTGTTGCAAGCACGGCGTTCTCTCATGGCAGCTCACACAAGGGCCATGACAGGGTCTTCCTGGGCACTTCGCACCCACCAGCCACGTTGTCCCGAAGGGCGTTCGAGGGCTCTGGAGACGTAGCGCTCCTCAAGGAACGCGCAGTGTGTGGTTGCCCAGCACTCGGCACGCACGGGGGTCCTCCGAGGGAATCAACCAATGGACCTCGACGTTGCTCAGCCGGCCCACAGGTGTCTGGAGGCACTCAGGGACCTTGGAGGGAAAATGCTGCACGCCCGTGGGGCCTAGGAGTCCCCGGGCGTGTACTGCCTTGAGAGCAAAGCGACTAAGAACTCCCGGAAAGAGCCGCATGCCTCCCTTTCTGCGCGGCTACTCAGGGCCTAACCTGGAGGCCAGCTCTCACGTTGAGGTTCCCTTTGGCTCTAGAGCCTGCCGTGCGGACGGCCACCGCGGCCGCGGAAGCCCCTGGTTTAGAGAGCGCAAACTCATAATTTTCCCCGAAGCACTCTTCCAGGGCTCACCGGCCCGTCGGGAGCCGGGAATGTCAGGGAGCGTCAAGGCAGGCATGAAGGCCGCCCTCCAAATGGGAAAGCAGGGCTAGTTCCAGCAGGCCCCCGGGTTCATGGGCACACTCAGCGTACATCCCTGTGGTTTCTGGCGAGTCCCGGGAGACACCGGTCACCCTGCGTTTCCTTCCCCGAGTCAACTGATCGAAGGAGGGAGTCCCGCATCCAGCGAACTGTCTCAACCAAGGAAGGCCGTAGCTGCTCCTCTGGGCCTGGGGCTGCCCGCAGTGCCAAAGAAGGAACAGGACTTGAATTGCAGTAAGAACCCAAGCCGCCGTCCTCTAGGAGGCACGGTGCCTTCGGTCAGGGGGTCCCGGACGGAATGCGGGGACGAGGGTTACTCTGAGCGCAGCTCCGATTAGGGCAACGCGTAAGCCCTCCGCGCCATGTGGGATGTGGCAGAACGGTGTTCGTGAACGTGTGCGAGTGCTGAGGAAACCAAGCTGCTCCAGAAGAGAGGGCAGTGCGTTTCCCTACGCTCGGCGTGCACAGAGGGGCTCGAAGGGGCTACGGGCCTGGATGGTGCGTAGCAGACCCAGGTGCGCCTGGGGTTACTCAGTGTTCCTGCCGGGAACAGGGCGCCCCGGCTAGCCTCCCAGGTGTCCAGAAAGCTGTGCTGCCGTTCAAGGTATGCCGAGCAGAGGCCACCGCCTCCTGGAAACTGCAGCACGCCTCCGCTTCTGCACGGCAAACCAGGGCCTTACTTCCAGGCATGGCTTCATGCTGGGTGTGCCGGGAGCCACACAGCACGCTAAGATGCTGACTTTCTCCTCGAGCAGGGTGACTTCAGGCACGAGGGCGGGCCTCGCAGTGTTGCAAGCACAGCGTTCTCTCACGGCAGCTCACACAAGGGCCATGACAGGGTCTTCCTGGGCACTTCGCACCCACCAGCCACGTTGTCCCGAAGGGCGTTCGAGGGCTCTGGAGACGTAGCGCTCCTCAAGGAACGCGCGGTGTGTGGTTGCCCAGCACTCGGCACGCACGGGGGTCCTCCGAGGGAATCAACCAATGGACCTCGACGTTGCTCAGCCGGCCCACAGGTGTCTGGAGGCACTCAGGGACCTTGGAGGGAAAATGCTGCACGCCCGTGGGGCCTAGGAGTCCCCGGGCGTGTACTGCCTTGAGAGCAAAGCGACTAAGAACTCCCGGAAAGAGCCGCATGCCTCCCTTTCTGCGCGGCTACTCAGGGCCTAACCTGGAGGCCAGCTCTCACGTTGAGGTTCCCTTTGGCTCTAGAGCCTGCCGTGCGGACGGCCACCGCGGCCGCGGAAGCCCCTGGTTTAGAGAGCGCAAACTCATAATTTTCCCCGAAGCACTCTTCCAGGGCTCACCGGCCCGTCGGGAGCCGGGAATGTCAGGGAGCGTCAAGGCAGGCATGAAGGCCGCCCTCCAAATGGGAAAGCAGGGCTAGTTCCAGCAGGCCCCCGGGTTCATGGGCACACTCAGCGTACATCCCTGTGGTTTCTGGCGAGTCCCGGGAGACACCGGTCACCCTGCGTTTCCTTCCCCGAGTCAACTGCTCGAAGGAGGGAGTCCCGCATCCAGCGAACTGTCTCAACCAAGGAAGGCCGTAGCTGCTCCTCTGGGCCTGGGGCTGCCCGCAGTGCCAAAGAAGGAACAGGACTTGAATTGCAGTAAGAACCCAAGCCGCCGTCCTCTAGGAGGCACGGTGCCTTCGGTCAGGGGGTCCCGGATGGAATGCGGAGACGAGGGTTACTCTGAGCGCAGCTCCGATTAGGGCAACGCGTAAGCCCTCCGCGCCATGTGGGATGTGGCAGAACGGTGTTCGTGAACGTGTGCGAGTGCTGAGGAAACCAAGCTGCTCCAGAAGAGAGGGCAGTGCGTTTCCCTACGCTCGGCGTGCACAGAGGGGCTCGGAGGGGCTCGAAGGGTCTACGGGCCTGGATGGTGCGTAGCAGACCCAGGTGCGCCTGGGGTTACTCAGTGTTCCTGCCGGGAACAGGGCGCCCCGGCTAGCCTCCCAGGTGTCCAGAAAGCTGTGCTGCCGTTCAAGGTATGCCGAGCAGAGGCCACCGCCTCCTGGAAACTGCAGCACGCCTCCGCTTCTGCACGGCAAACCAGGGCCTTACTTCCAGGCATGGCTTCATGCTGGGTGTGCCGGGAGCCACACAGCACGCTAAGATGCTGACTTTCTCCTCGAGCAGGGTGACTTCAGGCACGAGGGCGGGCCTCGCAGTGTTGCAAGCACAGCGTTCTCTCACGGCAGCTCACACAAGGGCCATGACAGGGTCTTCCTGGGCACTTCGCACCCACCAGCCACGTTGTCCCGAAGGGCGTTCGAGGGCTCTGGAGACGTAGCGCTCCTCAAGGAACGCGCGGTGTGTGGTTGCCCAGCACTCGGCACGCACGGGGGTCCTCCGAGGGAATCAACCAATGGACCTCGACGTTGCTCAGCCGGCCCA
This sequence comes from Lagenorhynchus albirostris, assembly GCF_949774975.1. Taxonomy (NCBI): domain Eukaryota; kingdom Metazoa; phylum Chordata; class Mammalia; order Artiodactyla; family Delphinidae; genus Lagenorhynchus; species Lagenorhynchus albirostris. The sequence continues at coordinate 88,051 of NW_026783283.1, read as the reverse complement.
CAGGTGTCTGGAGGCACTCAGGGACCTTGGAGGGAAAATGCTGCACGCCCGTGGGGCCTAGGAGTCCCCGGGCGTGTACTGCCTTGAGAGCAAAGCGACTAAGAACTCCCGGAAAGAGCCGCATGCCTCCCTTTCTGCGCGGCTACTCAGGGCCTAACCTGGAGGCCAGCTCTCACGTTGAGGTTCCCTTTGGCTCTAGAGCCTGCCGTGCGGACGGCCACCGCGGCCGCGGAAGCCCCTGGTTTAGAGAGCGCAAACTCATAATTTTCCCCGAAGCACTCTTCCAGGGCTCACCGGCCCGTCGGGAGCCGGGAATGTCAGGGAGCGTCAAGGCAGGCATGAAGGCCGCCCTCCAAATGGGAAAGCAGGGCTAGTTCCAGCAGGCCCCCGGGTTCATGGGCACACTCAGCGTACATCCCTGTGGTTTCTGGCGAGTCCCGGGAGACACCGGTCACCCTGCGTTTCCTTCCCCGAGTCAACTGCTCGAAGGAGGGAGTCCCGCATCCAGCGAACTGTCTCAACCAAGGAAGGCCGTAGCTGCTCCTCTGGGCCTGGGGCTGCCCGCAGTGCCAAAGAAGGAACAGGACTTGAATTGCAGTAAGAACCCAAGCCGCCGTCCTCTAGGAGGCACGGTGCCTTCGGTCAGGGGGTCCCGGACGGAATGCGGAGACGAGGGTTACTCTGAGCGCAGCTCCGATTAGGGCAACGCGTAAGCCCTCCGCGCCATGTGGGATGTGGCAGAACGGTGTTCGTGAACGTGTGCGAGTGCTGAGGAAACCAAGCTGCTCCAGAAGAGAGGGCAGTGCGTTTCCCTACGCTCGGCGTGCACAGAGGGGCTCGAAGGGGCTACGGGCCTGGATGGTGCGTAGCAGACCCAGGTGCGCCTGGGGTTACTCAGTGTTCCTGCCGGGAACAGGGCGCCCCGGCTAGCCTCCCAGGTGTCCAGAAAGCTGTGCTGCCGTTCAAGGTATGCCGAGCAGAGGCCACCGCCTCCTGGAAACTGCAGCACGCCTCCGCTTCTGCACGGCAAACCAGGGCCTTACTTCCAGGCATGGCTTCATGCTGGGTGTGCCGGGAGCCACACAGCACGCTAAGATGCTGACTTTCTCCTCGAGCAGGGTGACTTCAGGCACGAGGGCGGGCCTCGCAGTGTTGCAAGCACAGCGTTCTCTCATGGCAGCTCACACAAGGGCCATGACAGGGTCTTCCTGGGCACTTCGCACCCACCAGCCACGTTGTCCCGAAGGGCGTTCGAGGGCTCTGGAGACGTAGCGCTCCTCAAGGAACGCGCAGTGTGTGGTTGCCCAGCACTCGGCACGCACGGGGGTCCTCCGAGGGAATCAACCAATGGACCTCGACGTTGCTCAGCCGGCCCACAGGTGTCTGGAGGCACTCAGGGACCTTGGAGGGAAAATGCTGCACGCCCGTGGGGCCTAGGAGTCCCCGGGCGTGTACTGCCTTGAGAGCAAAGCGACTAAGAACTCCCGGAAAGAGCCGCATGCCTCCCTTTCTGCGCGGCTACTCAGGGCCTAACCTGGAGGCCAGCTCTCACGTTGAGGTTCCCTTTGGCTCTAGAGCCTGCCGTGCGGACGGCCACCGCGGCCGCGGAAGCCCCTGGTTTAGAGAGCGCAAACTCATAATTTTCCCCGAAGCACTCTTCCAGGGCTCACCGGCCCGTCGGGAGCCGGGAATGTCAGGGAGCGTCAAGGCAGGCATGAAGGCCGCCCTCCAAATGGGAAAGCAGGGCTAGTTCCAGCAGGCCCCCGGGTTCATGGGCACACTCAGCGTACATCCCTGTGGTTTCTGGCGAGTCCCGGGAGACACCGGTCACCCTGCGTTTCCTTCCCCGAGTCAACTGATCGAAGGAGGGAGTCCCGCATCCAGCGAACTGTCTCAACCAAGGAAGGCCGTAGCTGCTCCTCTGGGCCTGGGGCTGCCTGCAGTGCCAAAGAAGGAACAGGACTTGAATTGCAGTAAGAACCCAAGCCGCCGTCCTCTAGGAGGCACGGTGCCTTCGGTCAGGGGGTCCCGGACGGAATGCGGAGACGAGGGTTACTCTGAGCGCAGCTCCGATTAGGGCAACGCGTAAGCCCTCCGCGCCATGTGGGATGTGGCAGAACGGTGTTCGTGAACGTGTGCGAGTGCTGAGGAAACCAAGCTGCTCCAGAAGAGAGGGCAGTGCGTTTCCCTACGCTCGGCGTGCACAGAGGGGCTCGAAGGGGCTACGGGCCTGGATGGTGCGTAGCAGACCCAGGTGCGCCTGGGGTTACTCAGTGTTCCTGCCGGGAACAGGGCGCCCCGGCTAGCCTCCCAGGTGTCCAGAAAGCTGTGCTGCCGTTCAAGGTATGCCGAGCAGAGGCCACCGCCTCCTGGAAACTGCAGCACGCCTCCGCTTCTGCACGGCAAACCAGGGCCTTACTTCCAGGCATGGCTTCATGCTGGGTGTGCCGGGAGCCACACAGCACGCTAAGATGCTGACTTTCTCCTCGAGCAGGGTGACTTCAGGCACGAGGGCGGGCCTCGCAGTGTTGCAAGCACAGCGTTCTCTCATGGCAGCTCACACAAGGGCCATGACAGGGTCTTCCTGGGCACTTCGCACCCACCAGCCACGTTGTCCCGAAGGGCGTTCGAGGGCTCTGGAGACGTAGCGCTCCTCAAGGAACGCGCAGTGTGTGGTTGCCCAGCACTCGGCACGCACGGGGGTCCTCCGAGGGAATCAACCAATGGACCTCGACGTTGCTCAGCCGGCCCACAGGTGTCTGGAGGCACTCAGGGACCTTGGAGGGAAAATGCTGCACGCCCGTGGGGCCTAGGAGTCCCCGGGCGTGTACTGCCTTGAGAGCAAAGCGACTAAGAACTCCCGGAAAGAGCCGCATGCCTCCCTTTCTGCGCGGCTACTCAGGGCCTAACCTGGAGGCCAGCTCTCACGTTGAGGTTCCCTTTGGCTCTAGAGCCTGCCGTGCGGACGGCCACCGCGGCCGCGGAAGCCCCTGGTTTAGAGAGCGCAAACTCATAATTTTCCCCGAAGCACTCTTCCAGGGCTCACCGGCCCGTCGGGAGCCGGGAATGTCAGGGAGCGTCAAGGCAGGCATGAAGGCCGCCCTCCAAATGGGAAAGCAGGGCTAGTTCCAGCAGGCCCCCGGGTTCATGGGCAAACTCAGCGTACATCCCTGTGGTTTCTGGCGAGTCCCGGGAGACACCGGTCACCCTGCGTTTCCTTCCCCGAGTCAACTGATCGAAGGAGGGAGTCCCGCATCCAGCGAACTGTCTCAACCAAGGAAGGCCGTAGCTGCTCCTCTGGGCCTGGGGCTGCCTGCAGTGCCAAAGAAGGAACAGGACTTGAATTGCAGTAAGAACCCAAGCCGCCGTCCTCTAGGAGGCACGGTGCCTTCGGTCAGGGGGTCCCGGACGGAATGCGGAGACGAGGGTTACTCTGAGCGCAGCTCCGATTAGGGCAACGCGTAAGCCCTCCGCGCCATGTGGGATGTGGCAGAACGGTGTTCGTGAACGTGTGCGAGTGCTGAGGAAACCAAGCTGCTCCAGAAGAGAGGGCAGTGCGTTTCCCTACGCTCGGCGTGCACAGAGGGGCTCGAAGGGGCTACGGGCCTGGATGGTGCGTAGCAGACCCAGGTGCGCCTGGGGTTACTCAGTGTTCCTGCCGGGAACAGGGCGCCCCGGCTAGCCTCCCAGGTGTCCAGAAAGCTGTGCTGCCGTTCAAGGTATGCCGAGCAGAGGCCACCGCCTCCTGGAAACTGCAGCACGCCTCCGCTTCTGCACGGCAAACCAGGGCCTTACTTCCAGGCATGGCTTCATGCTGGGTGTGCCGGGAGCCACACAGCACGCTAAGATGCTGACTTTCTCCTCGAGCAGGGTGACTTCAGGCACGAGGGCGGGCCTCGCAGTGTTGCAAGCACAGCGTTCTCTCATGGCAGCTCACACAAGGGCCATGACAGGGTCTTCCTGGGCACTTCGCACCCACCAGCCACGTTGTCCCGAAGGGCGTTCGAGGGCTCTGGAGACGTAGCGCTCCTCAAGGAACGCGCAGTGTGTGGTTGCCCAGCACTCGGCACGCACGGGGGTCCTCCGAGGGAATCAACCAATGGACCTCGACGTTGCTCAGCCGGCCCACAGGTGTCTGGAGGCACTCAGGGACCTTGGAGGGAAAATGCTGCACGCCCGTGGGGCCTAGGAGTCCCCGGGCGTGTACTGCCTTGAGAGCAAAGCGACTAAGAACTCCCGGAAAGAGCCGCATGCCTCCCTTTCTGCGCGGCTACTCAGGGCCTAACCTGGAGGCCAGCTCTCACGTTGAGGTTCCCTTTGGCTCTAGAGCCTGCCGTGCGGACGGCCACCGCGGCCGCGGAAGCCCCTGGTTTAGAGAGCGCAAACTCATAATTTTCCCCGAAGCACTCTTCCAGGGCTCACCGGCCCGTCGGGAGCCGGGAATGTCAGGGAGCGTCAAGGCAGGCATGAAGGCCGCCCTCCAAATGGGAAAGCAGGGCTAGTTCCAGCAGGCCCCCGGGTTCATGGGCACACTCAGCGTACATCCCCGTGGTTTCTGGCGAGTCCCGGGAGACACCGGTCACCCTGCCTTTCCTTCCCCGAGTCAACTGATCGAAGGAGGGAGTCCCGCATCCAGCGAACTGTCTCAACCAAGGAAGGCCGTAGCTGCTCCTCTGGGCCTGGGGCTGCCTGCAGTGCCAAAGAAGGAACAGGACTTGAATTGCAGTAAGAACCCAAGCCGCCGTCCTCTAGGAGGCACGGTGCCTTCGGTCAGGGGGTCCCGGATGGAATGCGGAGACGAGGGTTACTCTGAGCGCAGCTCCGATTAGGGCAACGCGTAAGCCCTCCGCGCCATGTGGGATGTGGCAGAACGGTGTTCGTGAACGTGTGCGAGTGCTGAGGAAACCAAGCTGCTCCAGAAGAGAGGGCAGTGCGTTTCCCTACGCTCGGCGTGCACAGGGGGGCTCGAAGGGGCTACGGGCCTGGATGGTGCGTAGCAGACCCAGGTGCGCCTGGGGTTACTCAGTGTTCCTGCCGGGAACAGGGCGCCCCGGCTAGCCTCCCAGGTGTCCAGAAAGCTGTGCTGCCGTTCAAGGTATGCCGAGCAGAGGCCACCGCCTCCTGGAAACTGCAGCACGCCTCCGCTTCTGCACGGCAAACCAGGGCCTTACTTCCAGGCATGGCTTCATGCTGGGTGTGCCGGGAGCCACACAGCACGCTAAGATGCTGACTTTCTCCTCGAGCAGGGTGACTTCAGGCACGAGGGCGGGCCTCGCAGTGTTGCAAGCACAGCGTTCTCTCATGGCAGCTCACACAAGGGCCATGACAGGGTCTTCCTGGGCACTTCGCACCCACCAGCCACGTTGTCCCGAAGGGCGTTCGAGGGCTCTGGAGACGTAGCGCTCCTCAAGGAACGCTCAGTGTGTGGTTGCCCAGCACTCGGCACGCACGGGGGTCCTCCGAGGGAATCAACCAATGGACCTCGACGTTGCTCAGCCGGCCCACAGGTGTCTGGAGGCACTCAGGGACCTTGGAGGGAAAATGCTGCACGCCCGTGGGGCCTAGGAGTCCCCGGGCGTGTACTGCCTTGAGAGCAAAGCGACTAAGAACTCCCGGAAAGAGCCGCATGCCTCCCTTTCTGCGCGGCTACTCAGGGCCTAACCTGGAGGCCAGCTCTCACGTTGAGGTTCCCTTTGGCTCTAGAGCCTGCCGTGCGGACGGCCACCGCGGCCGCGGAAGCCCCTGGTTTAGAGAGCGCAAACTCATAATTTTCCCCGAAGCACTCTTCCAGGGCTCACCGGCCCGTCGGGAGCCGGGAATGTCAGGGAGCGTCAAGGCAGGCATGAAGGCCGCCCTCCAAATGGGAAAGCAGGGCTAGTTCCAGCAGGCCCCCGGGTTCATGGGCACACTCAGCGTACATCCCTGTGGTTTCTGGCGAGTCCCGGGAGACACCGGTCACCCTGCGTTTCCTTCCCCGAGTCAACTGCTCGAAGGAGGGAGTCCCGCATCCAGCGAACTGTCTCAACCAAGGAAGGCCGTAGCTGCTCCTCTGGGCCTGGGGCTGCCTGCAGTGCCAAAGAAGGAACAGGACTTGAATTGCAGTAAGAACCCAAGCCGCCGTCCTCTAGGAGGCACGGTGCCTTCGGTCAGGGGGTCCCGGATGGAATGCGGAGACGAGGGTTACTCTGAGCGCAGCTCCGATTAGGGCAACGCGTAAGCCCTCCGCGCCATGTGGGATGTGGCAGAACGGTGTTCGTGAACGTGTGCGAGTGCTGAGGAAACCAAGCTGCTCCAGAAGAGAGGGCAGTGCGTTTCCCTACGCTCGGCGTGCACAGAGGGGCTCGAAGGGGCTACGGGCCTGGATGGTGCGTAGCAGACCCAGGTGCGCCTGGGGTTACTCAGTGTTCCTGCCGGGAACAGGGCGCCCCGGCTAGCCTCCCAGGTGTCCAGAAAGCTGTGCTGCCGTTCAAGGTATGCCGAGCAGAGGCCACCGCCTCCTGGAAACTGCAGCACGCCTCCGCTTCTGCACGGCAAACCAGGGCCTTACTTCCAGGCATGGCTTCATGCTGGGTGTGCCGGGAGCCACACAGCACGCTAAGATGCTGACTTTCTCCTCGAGCAGGGTGACTTCAGGCACGAGGGCGGGCCTCGCAGTGTTGCAAGCACAGCGTTCTCTCATGGCAGCTCACACAAGGGCCATGACAGGGTCTTCCTGGGCACTTCGCACCCACCAGCCACGTTGTCCCGAAGGGCGTTCGAGGGCTCTGGAGACGTAGCGCTCCTCAAGGAACGCGCGGTGTGTGGTTGCCCAGCACTCGGCACGCACGGGGGTCCTCCGAGGGAATCAACCAATGGACCTCGACGTTGCTCAGCCGGCCCACAGGTGTCTGGAGGCACTCAGGGACCTTGGAGGGAAAATGCTGCACGCCCGTGGGGCCTAGGAGTCCCCGGGCGTGTACTGCCTTGAGAGCAAAGCGACTAAGAACTCCCGGAAAGAGCCGCATGCCTCCCTTTCTGCGCGGCTACTCAGGGCCTAACCTGGAGGCCAGCTCTCACGTTGAGGTTCCCTTTGGCTCTAGAGCCTGCCGTGCGGACGGCCACCGCGGCCGCGGAAGCCCCTGGTTTAGAGAGCGCAAACTCATAATTTTCCCCGAAGCACTCTTCCAGGGCTCACCGGCCCGTCGGGAGCCGGGAATGTCAGGGAGCGTCAAGGCAGGCATGAAGGCCGCCCTCCAAATGGGAAAGCAGGGCTAGTTCCAGCAGGCCCCCGGGTTCATGGGCACACTCAGCGTACATCCCTGTGGTTTCTGGCGAGTCCCGGGAGACACCGGTCACCCTGCGTTTCCTTCCCCGAGTCAACTGCTCGAAGGAGGGAGTCCCGCATCCAGCGAACTGTCTCAACCAAGGAAGGCCGTAGCTGCTCCTCTGGGCCTGGGGCTGCCTGCAGTGCCAAAGAAGGAACAGGACTTGAATTGCAGTAAGAACCCAAGCCGCCGTCCTCTAGGAGGCACGGTGCCTTCGGTCAGGGGGTCCCGGATGGAATGCGGAGACGAGGGTTACTCTGAGCGCAGCTCCGATTAGGGCAACGCGTAAGCCCTCCGCGCCATGTGGGATGTGGCAGAACGGTGTTCGTGAACGTGTGCGAGTGCTGAGGAAACCAAGCTGCTCCAGAAGAGAGGGCAGTGCGTTTCCCTACGCTCGGCGTGCACAGAGGGGCTCTAAGGGGCTACGGGCCTGGATGGTGCGTAGCAGACCCAGGTGCGCCTGGGGTTACTCAGTGTTCCTGCCGGGAACAGGGCGCCCCGGCTAGCCTCCCAGGTGTCCAGAAAGCTGTGCTGCCGTTCAAGGTATGCAGAGCAGAGGCCACCGCCTCCTGGAAACTGCAGCACGCCTCCGCTTCTGCACGGCAAACCAGGGCCTTACTTCCAGGCATGGCTTCATGCTGGGTGTGCCGGGAGCCACACAGCACGCTAAGATGCTGACTTTCTCCTCGAGCAGGGTGACTTCAGGCACGAGGGCGGGCCTCGCAGTGTTGCAAGCACGGCGTTCTCTCATGGCAGCTCACACAAGGGCCATGACAGGGTCTTCCTGGGCACTTCACACCCACCAGCCACGTTGTCCCGAAGGGCGTTCGAGGGCTCTGGAGACGTAGCGCTCCTCAAGGAACGCGCAGTGTGTGGTTGCCCAGCACTCGGCACGCACGGGGGTCCTCCGAGGGAATCAACCAATGGACCTCGACGTTGCTCAGCCGGCCCACAGGTGTCTGGAGGCACTCAGGGACCTTGGAGGGAAAATGCTGCACGCCCGTGGGGCCTAGGAGTCCCCGGGCGTGTACTGCCTTGAGAGCAAAGCGACTAAGAACTCCCGGAAAGAGCCGCATGCCTCCCTTCCTGCGCGGCTACTCAGGGCCTAACCTGGAGGCCAGCTCTCACGTTGAGGTTCCCTTTGGCTCTAGAGCCTGCCGTGCGGACGGCCACCGCGGCCGCGGAAGCCCCTGGTTTAGAGAGCGCAAACTCATAATTTTCCCCGAAGCACTCTTCCAGGGCTCACCGGCCCGTCGGGAGCCGGGAATGTCAGGGAGCGTCAAGGCAGGCATGAAGGCCGCCCTCCAAATGGGAAAGCAGGGCTAGTTCCAGCAGGCCCCCGGGTTCATGGGCACACTCAGCGTACATCCCTGTGGTTTCTGGCGAGTCCCGGGAGACACCGGTCACCCTGCGTTTCCTTCCCCGAGTCAACTGCTCGAAGGAGGGAGTCCCGCATCCAGCGAACTGTCTCAACCAAGGAAGGCCGTAGCTGCTCCTCTGGGCCTGGGGCTGCCTGCAGTGCCAAAGAAGGAACAGGACTTGAATTGCAGTAAGAACCCAAGCCGCCGTCCTCTAGGAGGCACGGTGCCTTCGGTCAGGGGGTCCCGGATGGAATGCGGAGACGAGGGTTACTCTGAGCGCAGCTCCGATTAGGGCAACGCGTAAGCCCTCCGCGCCATGTGGGATGTGGCAGAACGGTGTTCGTGAACGTGTGCGAGTGCTGAGGAAACCAAGCTGCTCCAGAAGAGAGGGCAGTGCGTTTCCCTACGCTCGGCGTGCACAGAGGGGCTCTAAGGGGCTACGGGCCTGGATGGTGCGTAGCAGACCCAGGTGCGCCTGGGGTTACTCAGTGTTCCTGCCGGGAACAGGGCGCCCCGGCTAGCCTCCCAGGTGTCCAGAAAGCTGTGCTGCCGTTCAAGGTATGCAGAGCAGAGGCCACCGCCTCCTGGAAACTGCAGCACGCCTCCGCTTCTGCACGGCAAACCAGGGCCTTACTTCCAGGCATGGCTTCATGCTGGGTGTGCCGGGAGCCACACAGCACGCTAAGATGCTGACTTTCTCCTCGAGCAGGGTGACTTCAGGCACGAGGGCGGGCCTCGCAGTGTTGCAAGCACGGCGTTCTCTCATGGCAGCTCACACAAGGGCCATGACAGGGTCTTCCTGGGCACTTCGCACCCACCAGCCACGTTGTCCCGAAGGGCGTTCGAGGGCTCTGGAGACGTAGCGCTCCTCAAGGAACGCGCAGTGTGTGGTTGCCCAGCACTCGGCACGCACGGGGGTCCTCCGAGGGAATCAACCAATGGACCTCGACGTTGCTCAGCCGGCCCACAGGTGTCTGGAGGCACTCAGGGACCTTGGAGGGAAAATGCTGCACGCCCGTGGGGCCTAGGAGTCCCCGGGCGTGTACTGCCTTGAGAGCAAAGCGACTAAGAACTCCCGGAAAGAGCCGCATGCCTCCCTTCCTGCGCGGCTACTCAGGGCCTAACCTGGAGGCCAGCTCTCACGTTGAGGTTCCCTTTGGCTCTAGAGCCTGCCGTGCGGACGGCCACCGCGGCCGCGGAAGCCCCTGGTTTAGAGAGCGCAAACTCATAATTTTCCCCGAAGCACTCTTCCAGGGCTCACTGGCCCGTCGGGAGCCGGGAATGTCAGGGAGCGTCAAGGCAGGCATGAAGGCCGCCCTCCAAATGGGAAAACAGGGCTAGTTCCAGCAGGCCCCCGGGTTCATGGGCACACTCAGCGTACATCCCTGTGGTTTCTGGCGAGTCCCGGGAGACACCGGTCACCCTGCGTTTCCTTCCCCGAGTCAACTGCTCGAAGGAGGGAGTCCCGCATCCAGCGAACTGTCTCAACCAAGGAAGGCCGTAGCTGCTCCTCTGGGCCTGGGGCTGCCTGCAGTGCCAAAGAAGGAACAGGACTTGAATTGCAGTAAGAACCCAAGCCGCCGTCCTCTAGGAGGCACGGTGCCTTCGGTCAGGGGGTCCCGGATGGAATGCGGAGACGAGGGTTACTCTGAGCGCAGCTCCGATTAGGGCAACGCGTAAGCCCTCCGCGCCATGTGGGATGTGGCAGAACGGTGTTCGTGAACGTGTGCGAGTGCTGAGGAAACCAAGCTGCTCCAGAAGAGAGGGCAGTGCGTTTCCCTACGCTCGGCGTGCACAGAGGGGCTCTAAGGGGCTACGGGCCTGGATGGTGCGTAGCAGACCCAGGTGCGCCTGGGGTTACTCAGTGTTCCTGCCGGGAACCGGGCGCCCCGGCTAGCCTCCCAGGTGTCCAGAAAGCTGTGCTGCCGTTCAAGGTATGCAGAGCAGAGGCCACCGCCTCCTGGAAACTGCAGCACGCCTCCGCTTCTGCACGGCAAACCAGGGCCTTACTTCCAGGCATGGCTTCATGCTGGCTGTGCCGGGAGCCACACAGCACGCTAAGATGCTGACTTTCTCCTCGAGCAGGGTGACTTCAGGCACGAGGGCGGGCCTCGCAGTGTTGCAAGCACAGTGTTCTCTCATGGCAGCTCACACAAGGGCCATGACAGGGTCTTCCTGGGCACTTCGCACCCACCAGCCACGTTGTCCCGAAGGGCGTTCGAGGGCTCTGGAGACGTAGCGCTCCTCAAGGAACGCGCGGTGTGTGGTTGCCCAGCACTCGGCACGCACGGGGGTCCTCCGAGGGAATCAACCAATGGACCTCGACGTTGCTCAGCCGGCCCACAGGTGTCTGGAGGCACTCAGGGACCTTGGAGGGAAAATGCTGCACGCCCGTGGGGCCTAGGAGTCCCCGGGCGTGTACTGCCTTGAGAGCAAAGCGACTAAGAACTCCCGGAAAGAGCCGCATGCCTCCCTTCCTGCGCGGCTACTCAGGGCCTAACCTGGAGGCCAGCTCTCACGTTGAGGTTCCCTTTGGCTCTAGAGCCTGCCGTGCGGACGGCCACCGCGGCCGCGGAAGCCCCTGGTTTAGAGAGCGCAAACTCATAATTTTCCCCGAAGCACTCTTCCAGGGCTCACTGGCCCGTCGGGAGCCGGGAATGTCAGGGAGCGTCAAGGCAGGCATGAAGGCCGCCCTCCAAATGGGAAAACAGGGCTAGTTCCAGCAGGCCCCCGGGTTCATGGGCACACTCAGCGTACATCCCTGTGGTTTCTGGCGAGTCCCGGGAGACACCGGTCACCCTGCGTTTCCTTCCCCGAGTCAACTGCTCGAAGGAGGGAGTCCCGCATCCAGCGAACTGTCTCAACCAAGGAAGGCCGTAGCTGCTCCTCTGGGCCTGGGGCTGCCTGCAGTGCCAAAGAAGGAACAGGACTTGAATTGCAGTAAGAACCCAAGCCGCCGTCCTCTAGGAGGCACGGTGCCTTCGGTCAGGGGTTCCCGGATGGAATGCGGGGACGAGGGTTACTCTGAGCGCAGCTCCGATTAGGGCAACGCGTAAGCCCTCCGCGCCATGTGGGATGTGGCAGAACGGTGTTCGTGAACGTGTGCGAGTGCTGAGGAAACCAAGCTGCTCCAGAAGAGAGGGCAGTGCGTTTCCCTACGCTCGGCGTGCACAGAGGGGCTCTAAGGGGCTACGGGCCTGGATGGTGCGTAGCAGACCCAGGTGCGCCTGGGGTTACTCAGTGTTCCTGCCGGGAACAGGGCGCCCCGGCTAGCCTCCCAGGTGTCCAGAAAGCTGTGCTGCCGTTCAAGGTATGCAGAGCAGAGGCCACCGCCTCCTGGAAAATGCAGCACGCCTCCGCTTCTGCACGGCAAACCAGGGCCTTACTTCCAGGCATGGCTTCATGCTGGCTGTGCCGGGAGCCACACAGCACGCTAAGATGCTGACTTTCTCCTCGAGCAGGGTGACTTCAGGCACGAGGGCGGGCCTCGCAGTGTTGCAAGCACAGCGTTCTCTCATGGCAGCTCACACAAGGGCCATGACAGGGTCTTCCTGGGCACTTCGCACCCACCAGCCACGTTGTCCCGAAGGGCGTTCGAGGGCTCTGGAGACGTAGCGCTCCTCAAGGAACGCGCGGTGTGTGGTTGCCCAGCACTCGGCACGCACGGGGGTCCTCCGAGGGAATCAACCAATGGACCTCGACGTTGCTCAGCCGGCCCACAGGTGTCTGGAGGCACTCAGGGACCTTGGAGGGAAAATGCTGCACGCCCGTGGGGCCTAGGAGTCCCCGGGCGTGTACTGCCTTGAGAGCAAAGCGACTAAGAACTCCCGGAAAGAGCCGCATGCCTCCCTTTCTGCGCGGCTACTCAGGGCCTAACCTGGAGGCCAGCTCTCACGTTGAGGTTCCCTTTGGCTCTAGAGCCTGCCGTGCGGAAGGCCACCGCGGCCACGGAAGCCCCTGGTTTAGAGAGCGCAAACTCATAATTTTCCCCGAAGCACTCTTCCAGGGCTCACCGGCCCGTCGGGAGCCGGGAATGTCAGGGAGCGTCAAGGCAGGCATGAAGGCCGCCCTCCAAATGGGAAAGCAGGGCTAGTTCCAGCAGGCCCCCGGGTTCATGGGCACACTCAGCGTACATCCCTGTGGTTTCTGGCGAGTCCCGGGAGACACCGGTCACCCTGCGTTTCCTTCCCCGAGTCAACTGCTCGAAGGAGGGAGTCCCGCATCCAGCGAACTGTCTCAACCAAGGAAGGCCGTAGCTGCTCCTCTGGGCCTGGGGCTGCCTGCAGTGCCAAAGAAGGAACAGGACTTGAATTGCAGTAAGAACCCAAGCCGCCGTCCTCTAGGAGGCACGGTGCCTTCGGTCAGGGAGTCCCGGACGGAATGCGGGGACGAGGGTTACTCTGAGCGCAGCTCCGATTAGGGCAACGCGTAAGCCCTCCGCGCCATGTGGGATGTGGCAGAACGGTGTTCGTGAACGTGTGCGAGTGCTGAGGAAACCAAGCTGCTCCAGAAGAGAGGGCAGTGCGTTTCCCTACGCTCGGCGTGCACAGAGGGGCTCGAAGGGGCTACGGGCCTGGATGGTGCGTAGCAGACCCAGGTGCGCCTGGGGTTACTCAGTGTTCCTGCCGGGAACAGGGCGCCCCGGCTAGCCTCCCAGGTGTCCAGAAAGCTGTGCTGCCGTTCAAGGTATGCAGAGCAGAGGCCACCGCCTCCTGGAAACTGCAGCACGCCTCCGCTTCTGCACGGCAAACCAGGGCCTTACTTCCAGGCATGGCTTCATGCTGGGTGTGCCGGGAGCCACACAGCACGCTAAGATGCTGACTTTCTCCTCGAGCAGGGTGACTTCAGGCACGAGGGCGGGCCTCGCAGTGTTGCAAGCACAGCGTTCTCTCATGGCAGCTCACACAAGGGCCATGACAGGGTCTTCCTGGGCACTTCGCACCCACCAGCCACGTTGTCCCGAAGGGCGTTCGAGGGCTCTGGAGACGTAGCGCTCCTCAAGGAACGCGCAGTGTGTGGTTGCCCAGCACTCGGCACGCACGGGGGTCCTCCGAGGGAATCAACCAATGGACCTCGACGTTGCTCAGCCGGCCCACAGGTGTCTGGAGGCACTCAGGGACCTTGGAGGGAAAATGCTGCACGCCCGTGGGGCCTAGGAGTCCCCGGGCGTGTACTGCCTTGAGAGCAAAGCGACTAAGAACTCCCGGAAAGAGCCGCATGCCTCCCTTCCTGCGCGGCTACTCAGGGCCTAACCTGGAGGCCAGCTCTCACGTTGAGGTTCCCTTTGGCTCTAGAGCCTGCCGTGCGGACGGCCACCGCGGCCGCGGAAGCCCCTGGTTTAGAGAGCGCAAACTCATAATTTTCCCCGAAGCACTCTTCCAGGGCTCACCGGCCCGTCGGGAGCCGGGAATGTCAGGGAGCGTCAAGGCAGGCATGAAGGCCGCCCTCCAAATGGGAAAGCAGGGCTAGTTCCAGCAGGCCCCCGGGTTCATGGGCACACTCAGCGTACATCCCTGTGGTTTCTGGCGAGTCCCGGGAGACACCGGTCACCCTGCGTTTCCTTCCCCGAGTCAACTGCTCGAAGGAGGGAGTCCCGCATCCAGCGAACTGTCTCAACCAAGGAAGGCCGTAGCTGCTCCTCTGGGCCTGGGGCTGCCTGCAGTGCCAAAGAAGGAACAGGACTTGAATTGCAGTAAGAACCCAAGCCGCCGTCCTCTAGGAGGCACGGTGCCTTCGGTCAGGGGGTCCCGGACGGAATGCGGGGACGAGGGTTACTCTGAGCGCAGCTCCGATTAGGGCAACGCGTAAGCCCTCCGCGCCATGTGGGATGTGGCAGAACGGTGTTCGTGAACGTGTGCGAGTGCTGAGGAAACCAAGCTGCTCCAGAAGAGAGGGCAGTGCGTTTCCCTACGCTCGGCGTGCACAGAGGGGCTCTAAGGGGCTACGGGCCTGGATGGTGCGTAGCAGACCCAGGTGCGCCTGGGGTTACTCAGTGTTCCTGCCGGGAACAGGGCGCCCCGGCTAGCCTCCCAGGTGTCCAGAAAGCTGTGCTGCCGTTCAAGGTATGCCGAGCAGAGGCCACCGCCTCCTGGAAACTGCAGCACGCCTCCGCTTCTGCACGGCAAACCAGGGCCTTACTTCCAGGCATGGCTTCATGCTGGCTGTGCCGGGAGCCACACAGCACGCTAAGATGCTGACTTTCTCCTCGAGCAGGGTGACTTCAGGCACGAGGGCGGGCCTCGCAGTGTTGCAAGCACAGCGTTCTCTCATGGCAGCTCACACAAGGGCCATGACAGGGTCTTCCTGGGCACTTCGCACCCACCAGCCACGTTGTCCCGAAGGGCGTTCGAGGGCTCTGGAGACGTAGCGCTCCTCAAGGAACGCGCGGTGTGTGGTTGCCCAGCACTCGGCACGCACGGGGGTCCTCCGAGGGAATCAACCAATGGACCTCGACGTTGCTCAGCCGGCCCACAGGTGTCTGGAGGCACTCAGGGACCTTGGAGGGAAAATGCTGCACGCCCGTGGGGCCTAGGAGTCCCCGGGCGTGTACTGCCTTGAGAGCAAAGCGACTAAGAACTCCCGGAAAGAGCCGCATGCCTCCCTTTCTGCGCGGCTACTCAGGGCCTAACCTGGAGGCCAGCTCTCACGTTGAGGTTCCCTTTGGCTCTAGAGCCTGCCGTGCGGACGGCCACCGCGGCCGCGGAAGCCCCTGGTTTAGAGAGCGCAAACTCATAATTTTCCCCGAAGCACTCTTCCAGGGCTCACCGGCCCGTCGGGAGCCGGGAATGTCAGGGAGCGTCAAGGCAGGCATGAAGGCCGCCCTCCAAATGGGAAAGCAGGGCTAGTTCCAGCAGGCCCCCGGGTTCATGGGCACACTCAGCGTACATCCCTGTGGTTTCTGGCGAGTCCCGGGAGACACCGGTCACCCTGCGTTTCCTTCCCCGAGTCAACTGATCGAAGGAGGGAGTCCCGCATCCAGCGAACTGTCTCAACCAAGGAAGGCCGTAGCTGCTCCTCTGGGCCTGGGGCTGCCCGCAGTGCCAAAGAAGGAACAGGACTTGAATTGCAGTAAGAACCCAAGCCGCCGTCCTCTAGGAGGCACGGTGCCTTCGGTCAGGGGGTCCCGGACGGAATGCGGGGACGAGGGTTACTCTGAGCGCAGCTCCGATTAGGGCAACGCGTAAGCCCTCCGCGCCATGTGGGATGTGGCAGAACGGTGTTCGTGAACGTGTGCGAGTGCTGAGGAAACCAAGCTGCTCCAGAAGAGAGGGCAGTGCGTTTCCCTACGCTCGGCGTGCACAGAGGGGCTCGAAGGGGCTACGGGCCTGGATGGTGCGTAGCAGACCCAGGTGCGCCTGGGGTTACTCAGTGTTCCTGCCGGGAACAGGGCGCCCCGGCTAGCCTCCCAGGTGTCCAGAAAGCTGTGCTGCCGTTCAAGGTATGCAGAGCAGAGGCCACCGCCTCCTGGAAACTGCAGCACGCCTCCGCTTCTGCACGGCAAACCAGGGCCTTACTTCCAGGCATGGCTTCATGCTGGGTGTGCCGGGAGCCACACAGCACGCTAAGATGCTGACTTTCTCCTCGAGCAGGGTGACTTCAGGCACGAGGGCGGGCCTCGCAGTGTTGCAAGCACAGCGTTCTCTCACGGCAGCTCACACAAGGGCCATGACAGGGTCTTCCTGGGCACTTCGCACCCACCAGCCACGTTGTCCCGAAGGGCGTTCGAGGGCTCTGGAGACGTAGCGCTCCTCAAGGAACGCGCGGTGTGTGGTTGCCCAGCACTCGGCACGCACGGGGGTCCTCCGAGGGAATCAACCAATGGACCTCGACGTTGCTCAGCCGGCCCACAGGTGTCTGGAGGCACTCAGGGACCTTGGAGGGAAAATGCTGCACGCCCGTGGGGCCTAGGAGTCCCCGGGCGTGTACTGCCTTGAGAGCAAAGCGACTAAGAACTCCCGGAAAGAGCCGCATGCCTCCCTTTCTGCGCGGCTACTCAGGGCCTAACCTGGAGGCCAGCTCTCACGTTGAGGTTCCCTTTGGCTCTAGAGCCTGCCGTGCGGACGGCCACCGCGGCCGCGGAAGCCCCTGGTTTAGAGAGCGCAAACTCATAATTTTCCCCGAAGCACTCTTCCAGGGCTCACCGGCCCGTCGGGAGCCGGGAATGTCAGGGAGCGTCAAGGCAGGCATGAAGGCCGCCCTCCAAATGGGAAAGCAGGGCTAGTTCCAGCAGGCCCCCGGGTTCATGGGCACACTCAGCGTACATCCCTGTGGTTTCTGGCGAGTCCCGGGAGACACCGGTCACCCTGCGTTTCCTTCCCCGAGTCAACTGATCGAAGGAGGGAGTCCCGCATCCAGCGAACTGTCTCAACCAAGGAAGGCCGTAGCTGCTCCTCTGGGCCTGGGGCTGCCCGCAGTGCCAAAGAAGGAACAGGACTTGAATTGCAGTAAGAACCCAAGCCGCCGTCCTCTAGGAGGCACGGTGCCTTCGGTCAGGGGGTCCCGGACGGAATGCGGGGACGAGGGTTACTCTGAGCGCAGCTCCGATTAGGGCAACGCGTAAGCCCTCCGCGCCATGTGGGATGTGGCAGAACGGTGTTCGTGAACGTGTGCGAGTGCTGAGGAAACCAAGCTGCTCCAGAAGAGAGGGCAGTGCGTTTCCCTACGCTCGGCGTGCACAGAGGGGCTCGAAGGGGCTACGGGCCTGGATGGTGCGTAGCAGACCCAGGTGCGCCTGGGGTTACTCAGTGTTCCTGCCGGGAACAGGGCGCCCCGGCTAGCCTCCCAGGTGTCCAGAAAGCTGTGCTGCCGTTCAAGGTATGCAGAGCAGAGGCCACCGCCTCCTGGAAACTGCAGCACGCCTCCGCTTCTGCACGGCAAACCAGGGCCTTACTTCCAGGCATGGCTTCATGCTGGGTGTGCCGGGAGCCACACAGCACGCTAAGATGCTGACTTTCTCCTCGAGCAGGGTGACTTCAGGCACGAGGGCGGGCCTCGCAGTGTTGCAAGCACAGCGTTCTCTCACGGCAGCTCACACAAGGGCCATGACAGGGTCTTCCTGGGCACTTCGCACCCACCAGCCACGTTGTCCCGAAGGGCGTTCGAGGGCTCTGGAGACGTAGCGCTCCTCAAGGAACGCGCGGTGTGTGGTTGCCCAGCACTCGGCACGCACGGGGGTCCTCCGAGGGAATCAACCAATGGACCTCGACGTTGCTCAGCCGGCCCACAGGTGTCTGGAGGCACTCAGGGACCTTGGAGGGAAAATGCTGCACGCCCGTGGGGCCTAGGAGTCCCCGGGCGTGTACTGCCTTGAGAGCAAAGCGACTAAGAACTCCCGGAAAGAGCCGCATGCCTCCCTTTCTGCGCGGCTACTCAGGGCCTAACCTGGAGGCCAGCTCTCACGTTGAGGTTCCCTTTGGCTCTAGAGCCTGCCGTGCGGACGGCCACCGCGGCCGCGGAAGCCCCTGGTTTAGAGAGCGCAAACTCATAATTTTCCCCGAAGCACTCTTCCAGGGCTCACCGGCCCGTCGGGAGCCGGGAATGTCAGGGAGCGTCAAGGCAGGCATGAAGGCCGCCCTCCAAATGGGAAAGCAGGGCTAGTTCCAGCAGGCCCCCGGGTTCATGGGCACACTCAGCGTACATCCCTGTGGTTTCTGGCGAGTCCCGGGAGACACCGGTCACCCTGCCTTTCCTTCCCCGAGTCAACTGATCGAAGGAGGGAGTCCCGCATCCAGCGAACTGTCTCAACCAAGGAAGGCCGTAGCTGCTCCTCTGGGCCTGGGGCTGCCCGCAGTGCCAAAGAAGGAACAGGACTTGAATTGCAGTAAGAACCCAAGCCGCCGTCCTCTAGGAGGCACGGTGCCTTCGGTCAGGGGGTCCCGGACGGAATGCGGAGACGAGGGTTACTCTGAGCGCAGCTCCGATTAGGGCAACGCGTAAGCCCTCCGCGCCATGTGGGATGTGGCAGAACGGTGTTCGTGAACGTGTGCGAGTGCTGAGGAAACCAAGCTGCTCCAGAAGAGAGGGCAGTGCGTTTCCCTACGCTCGGCGTGCACAGAGGGGCTCTAAGGGGCTACGGGCCTGGATGGTGCGTAGCAGACCCAGGTGCGCCTGGGGTTACTCAGTGTTCCTGCCGGGAACAGGGCGCCCCGGCTAGCCTCCCAGGTGTCCAGAAAGCTGTGCTGCCGTTCAAGGTATGCAGAGCAGAGGCCACCGCCTCCTGGAAACTGCAGCACGCCTCCGCTTCTGCACGGCAAACCAGGGCCTTACTTCCAGGCATGGCTTCATGCTGGGTGTGCCGGGAGCCACACAGCACGCTAAGATGCTGACTTTCTCCTCGAGCAGGGTGACTTCAGGCACGAGGGCGGGCCTCGCAGTGTTGCAAGCACAGCGTTCTCTCACGGCAGCTCACACAAGGGCCATGACAGGGTCTTCCTGGGCACTTCGCACCCACCAGCCACGTTGTCCCGAAGGGCGTTCGAGGGCTCTGGAGACGTAGCGCTCCTCAAGGAACGCGCGGTGTGTGGTTGCCCAGCACTCGGCACGCACGGGGGTCCTCCGAGGGAATCAACCAATGGACCTCGACGTTGCTCAGCCGGCCCACAGGTGTCTGGAGGCACTCAGGGACCTTGGAGGGAAAATGCTGCACGCCCGTGGGGCCTAGGAGTCCCCGGGCGTGTACTGCCTTGAGAGCAAAGCGACTAAGAACTCCCGGAAAGAGCCGCATGCCTCCCTTTCTGCGCGGCTACTCAGGGCCTAACCTGGAGGCCAGCTCTCACGTTGAGGTTCCCTTTGGCTCTAGAGCCTGCCGTGCGGACGGCCACCGCGGCCGCGGAAGCCCCTGGTTTAGAGAGCGCAAACTCATAATTTTCCCCGAAGCACTCTTCCAGGGCTCACCGGCCCGTCGGGAGCCGGGAATGTCAGGGAGCGTCAAGGCAGGCATGAAGGCCGCCCTCCAAATGGGAAAGCAGGGCTAGTTCCAGCAGGCCCCCGGGTTCATGGGCACACTCAGCGTACATCCCTGTGGTTTCTGGCGAGTCCCGGGAGACACCGGTCACCCTGCGTTTCCTTCCCCGAGTCAACTGATCGAAGGAGGGAGTCCCGCATCCAGCGAACTGTCTCAACCAAGGAAGGCCGTAGCTGCTCCTCTGGGCCTGGGGCTTCCTGCAGTGCCAAAGAAGGAACAGGACTTGAATTGCAGTAAGAACCCAAGCCGCCGTCCTCTAGGAGGCACGGTGCCTTCGGTCAGAGGGTCCCGGACGGAATGCGGGGACGAGGGTTACTCTGAGCGCAGCTCCGATTAGGGCAACGCGTAAGCCCTCCGCGCCATGTGGGATGTGGCAGAACGGTGTTCGTGAACGTGTGCGAGTGCTGAGGAAACCAAGCTGCTCCAGAAGAGAGGGCAGTGCGTTTCCCTACGCTCGGCGTGCACAGAGGGGCTCTAAGGGGCTACGGGCCTGGATGGTGCGTAGCAGACCCAGGTGCGCCTGGGGTTACTCAGTGTTCCTGCCGGGAACAGGGCGCCCCGGCTAGCCTCCCAGGTGTCCAGAAAGCTGTGCTGCCGTTCAAGGTATGCAGAGCAGAGGCCACCGCCTCCTGGAAACTGCAGCACGCCTCCGCTTCTGCACGGCAAACCAGGGCCTTACTTCCAGGCATGGCTTCATGCTGGGTGTGCCGGGAGCCACACAGCACGCTAAGATGCTGACTTTCTCCTCGAGCAGGGTGACTTCAGGCACGAGGGCGGGCCTCGCAGTGTTGCAAGCACAGCGTTCTCTCATGGCAGCTCACACAAGGGCCATGACAGGGTCTTCCTGGGCACTTCGCACCCACCAGCCACGTTGTCCCGAAGGGCGTTCGAGGGCTCTGGAGACGTAGCGCTCCTCAAGGAACGCGCAGTGTGTGGTTGCCCAGCACTCGGCACGCACGGGGGTCCTCCGAGGGAATCAACCAGTGGACCTCGACGTTGCTCAGCCGGCCCACAGGTGTCTGGAGGCACTCAGGGACCTTGGAGGGAAAATGCTGCACGCCCGTGGGGCCTAGGAGTCCCCGGGCGTGTACTGCCTTGAGAGCAAAGCGACTAAGAACTCCCGGAAAGAGCCGCATGCCTCCCTTTCTGCGCGGCTACTCAGGGCCTAACCTGGAGGCCAGCTCTCACGTTGAGGTTCCCTTTGGCTCTAGAGCCTGCCGTGCGGACGGCCACCGCGGCCGCGGAAGCCCCTGGTTTAGAGAGCGCAAACTCATAATTTTCCCCGAAGCACTCTTCCAGGGCTCACCGGCCCGTCGGGAGCCGGGAATGTCAGGGAGCGTCAAGGCAGGCATGAAGGCCGCCCTCCAAATGGGAAAGCAGGGCTAGTTCCAGCAGGCCCCCGGGTTCATGGGCACACTCAGCGTACATCCCTGTGGTTTCTGGCGAGTCCCGGGAGACACCGGTCACCCTGCCTTTCCTTCCCCGAGTCAACTGATCGAAGGAGGGAGTCCCGCATCCAGCGAACTGCCTCAACCAAGGAAGGCCGTAGCTGCTCCTCTGGGCCTGGGGTAGCCTGCAGTGCCAAAGAAGGAACAGGACTTGAATTGCAGTAAGAACCCAAGCCGCCGTCCTCTAGGAGGCACGGTGCCTTCGGTCAGGGGGTCCCGGATGGAATGCGGAGACGAGGGTTACTCTGAGCGCAGCTCCGATTAGGGCAACGCGTAAGCCCTCCGCGCCATGTGGGATGTGGCAGAACGGTGTTCGTGAACGTGTGCGAGTGCTGAGGAAACCAAGCTGCTCCAGAAGAGAGGGCAGTGCGTTTCCCTACGCTCGGCGTGCACAGAGGGGCTCTAAGGGGCTACGGGCCTGGATGGTGCGTAGCAGACCCAGGTGCGCCTGGGGTTACTCAGTGTTCCTGCCGGGAACAGGGCGCCCCGGCTAGCCTCCCAGGTGTCCAGAAAGCTGTGCTGCCGTTCAAGGTATGCAGAGCAGAGGCCACCGCCTCCTGGAAACTGCAGCACGCCTCCGCTTCTGCACGGCAAACCAGGGCCTTACTTCCAGGCATGGCTTCATGCTGGGTGTGCCGGGAGCCACACAGCACGCTAAGATGCTGACTTTCTCCTCGAGCAGGGTGACTTCAGGCACGAGGGCGGGCCTCGCAGTGTTGCAAGCACAGCGTTCTCTCATGGCAGCTCACACAAGGGCCATGACAGGGTCTTCCTGGGCACTTCGCACCCACCAGCCACGTTGTCCCGAAGGGCGTTCGAGGGCTCTGGAGACGTAGCGCTCCTCAAGGAACGCGCAGTGTGTGGTTGCCCAGCACTCGGCACGCACGGGGGTCCTCCGAGGGAATCAACCAGTGGACCTCGACGTTGCTCAGCCGGCCCACAGGTGTCTGGAGGCACTCAGGGACCTTGGAGGGAAAATGCTGCACGCCCGTGGGGCCTAGGAGTCCCCGGGCGTGTACTGCCTTGAGAGCAAAGCGACTAAGAACTCCCGGAAAGAGCCGCATGCCTCCCTTTCTGCGCGGCTACTCAGGGCCTAACCTGGAGGCCAGCTCTCACGTTGAGGTTCCCTTTGGCTCTAGAGCCTGCCGTGCGGACGGCCACCGCGGCCGCGGAAGCCCCTGGTTTAGAGAGCGCAAACTCATAATTTTCCCCGAAGCACTCTTCCAGGGCTCACCGGCCCGTCGGGAGCCGGGAATGTCAGGGAGCGTCAAGGCAGGCATGAAGACCGCCCTCCAAATGGGAAAGCAGGGCTAGTTCCAGCAGGCCCCCGGGTTCATGGGCACACTCAGCGTACATCCCTGTGGTTTCTGGCGAGTCCCGGGAGACACCGGTCACCCTGCGTTTCCTTCCCCGAGTCAACTGATCGAAGGAGGGAGTCCCGCATCCAGCGAACTGCCTCAACCAAGGAAGGCCGTAGCTGCTCCTCTGGGCCTGGGGCTGCCTGCAGTGCCAAAGAAGGAACAGGACTTGAATTGCAGTAAGAACCCAAGCCGCCGTCCTCTAGGAGGCACGGTGCCTTCGGTCAGGGGGTCCCGGATGGAATGCGGAGACGAGGGTTACTCTGAGCGCAGCTCCGATTAGGGCAACGCGTAAGCCCTCCGCGCCATGTGGGATGTGGCAGAACGGTGTTCGTGAACGTGTGCGAGTGCTGAGGAAACCAAGCTGCTCCAGAAGAGAGGGCAGTGCGTTTCCCTACGCTCGGCGTGCACAGAGGGGCTCTAAGGGGCTACGGGCCTGGATGGTGCGTAGCAGACCCAGGTGCGCCTGGGGTTACTCAGTGTTCCTGCCGGGAACAGGGCGCCCCGGCTAGCCTCCCAGGTGTCCAGAAAGCTGTGCTGCCGTTCAAGGTATGCAGAGCAGAGGCCACCGCCTCCTGGAAACTGCAGCACGCCTCCGCTTCTGCACGGCAAACCAGGGCCTTACTTCCAGGCATGGCTTCATGCTGGCTGTGCCGGGAGCCACACAGCACGCTAAGATGCTGACTTTCTCCTCGAGCAGGGTGACTTCAGGCACGAGGGCGGGCCTCGCAGTGTTGCAAGCACAGCGTTCTCTCATGGCAGCTCACACAAGGGCCATGACAGGGTCTTCCTGGGCACTTCGCACCCACCAGCCACGTTGTCCTGAAGGGCGTTCGAGGGCTCTGGAGACGTAACGCTCCTCAAGGAACGCGCGGTGTGTGGTTGCCCAGCACTCGGCACGCACGGGGGTCCTCCGAGGGAATCAACCAATGGACCTCGACGTTGCTCAGCCGGCCCACAGGTGTCTGGAGGCACTCAGGG
Organism: Lagenorhynchus albirostris; assembly: GCF_949774975.1. Taxonomy (NCBI): domain Eukaryota; kingdom Metazoa; phylum Chordata; class Mammalia; order Artiodactyla; family Delphinidae; genus Lagenorhynchus; species Lagenorhynchus albirostris. Next base: position 64,636 of record NW_026783283.1, on the reverse strand, counting down.
ACCTTGGAGGGAAAATGCTGCACGCCCGTGGGGCCTAGGAGTCCCCGGGCGTGTACTGCCTTGAGAGCAAAGCGACTAAGAACTCCCGGAAAGAGCCGCATGCCTCCCTTTCTGCGCGGCTACTCAGGGCCTAACCTGGAGGCCAGCTCTCACGTTGAGGTTCCCTTTGGCTCTAGAGCCTGCCGTGCGGACGGCCACCGCGGCCGCGGAAGCCCCTGGTTTAGAGAGCGCAAACTCATAATTTTCCCCGAAGCACTCTTCCAGGGCTCACCGGCCCGTCGGGAGCCGGGAATGTCAGGGAGCGTCAAGGCAGGCATGAAGGCCGCCCTCCAAATGGGAAAGCAGGGCTAGTTCCAGCAGGCCCCCGGGTTCATGGGCACACTCAGCGTACATCCCTGTGGTTTCTGGCGAGTCCCGGGAGACACCGGTCACCCTGCGTTTCCTTCCCCGAGTCAACTGATCGAAGGAGGGAGTCCCGCATCCAGCGAACTGTCTCAACCAAGGAAGGCCGTAGCTGCTCCTCTGGGCCTGGGGCTGCCTGCAGTGCCAAAGAAGGAACAGGACTTGAATTGCAGTAAGAACCCAAGCCGCCGTCCTCTAGGAGGCACGGTGCCTTCGGTCAGGGGGTCCCGGACGGAATGCGGAGACGAGGGTTACTCTGAGCGCAGCTCCGATTAGGGCAACGCGTAAGCCCTCCGCGCCATGTGGGATGTGGCAGAACGGTGTTCGTGAACGTGTGCGAGTGCTGAGGAAACCAAGCTGCTCCAGAAGAGAGGGCAGTGCGTTTCCCTACGCTCGGCGTGCACAGAGGGGCTCTAAGGGGCTACGGGCCTGGATGGTGCGTAGCAGACCCAGGTGCGCCTGGGGTTACTCAGTGTTCCTGCCGGGAACAGGGCGCCCCGGCTAGCCTCCCAGGTGTCCAGAAAGCTGTGCTGCCGTTCAAGGTATGCAGAGCAGAGGCCACCGCCTCCTGGAAACTGCAGCACGCCTCCGCTTCTGCACGGCAAACCAGGGCCTTACTTCCAGGCATGGCTTCATGCTGGCTGTGCCGGGAGCCACACAGCACGCTAAGATGCTGACTTTCTCCTCGAGCAGGGTGACTTCAGGCACGAGGGCGGGCCTCGCAGTGTTGCAAGCACAGCGTTCTCTCATGGCAGCTCACACAAGGGCCATGACAGGGTCTTCCTGGGCACTTCGCACCCACCAGCCACGTTGTCCCGAAGGGCGTTCGAGGGCTCTGGAGACGTAGCGCTCCTCAAGGAACGCGCGGTGTGTGGTTGCCCAGCACTCGGCATGCACGGGGGTCCTCCGAGGGAATCAACCAATGGACCTCGACGTTGCTCAGCCGGCCCACAGGTGTCTGGAGGCACTCAGGGACCTTGGAGGGAAAATGCTGCACGCCCGTGGGGCCTAGGAGTCCCCGGGCGTGTACTGCCTTGAGAGCAAAGCGACTAAGAACTCCCGGAAAGAGCCGCATGCCTCCCTTTCTGCGCGGCTACTCAGGGCCTAACCTGGAGGCCAGCTCTCACGTTGAGGTTCCCTTTGGCTCTAGAGCCTGCCGTGCGGACGGCCACCGCGGCCGCGGAAGCCCCTGGTTTAGAGAGCGCAAACTCATAATTTTCCCCGAAGCACTCTTCCAGGGCTCACCGGCCCGTCGGGAGCCGGGAATGTCAGGGAGCGTCAAGGCAGGCATGAAGGCCGCCCTCCAAATGGGAAAGCAGGGCTAGTTCCAGCAGGCCCCCGGGTTCATGGGCACACTCAGCGTACATCCCTGTGGTTTCTGGCGAGTCCCGGGAGACACCGGTCACCCTGCGTTTCCTTCCCCGAGTCAACTGATCGAAGGAGGGAGTCCCGCATCCAGCGAACTGTCTCAACCAAGGAAGGCCGTAGCTGCTCCTCTGGGCCTGGGGCTGCCTGCAGTGCCGAAGAAGGAACAGGACTTGAATTGCAGTAAGAACCCAAGCCGCCGTCCTCTAGGAGGCACGGTGCCTTCGGTCAGGGGGTCCCGGATGGAATGCGGAGACGAGGGTTACTCTGAGCGCAGCTCCGATTAGGGCAACGCGTAAGCCCTCCGCGCCATGTGGGATGTGGCAGAACGGTGTTCGTGAACGTGTGCGAGTGCTGAGGAAACCAAGCTGCTCCAGAAGAGAGGGCAGTGCGTTTCCCTACGCTCGGCGTGCACAGAGGGGCTCGAAGGGGCTACGGGCCTGGATGGTGCGTAGCAGACCCAGGTGCGCCTGGGGTTACTCAGTGTTCCTGCCGGGAACAGGGCGCCCCGGCTAGCCTCCCAGGTGTCCAGAAAGCTGTGCTGCCGTTCAAGGTATGCAGAGCAGAGGCCACCGCCTCCTGGAAACTGCAGCACGCCTCCGCTTCTGCACGGCAAACCAGGGCCTTACTTCCAGGCATGGCTTCATGCTGGCTGTGCCGGGAGCCACACAGCACGCTAAGATGCTGACTTTCTCCTCGAGCAGGGTGACTTCAGGCACGAGGGCGGGCCTCGCAGTGTTGCAAGCACAGCGTTCTCTCATGGCAGCTCACACAAGGGCCATGACAGGGTCTTCCTGGGCACTTCGCACCCACCAGCCACGTTGTCCCGAAGGGCGTTCGAGGGCTCTGGAGACGTAGCGCTCCTCAAGGAACGCGCGGTGTGTGGTTGCCCAGCACTCGGCACGCACGGGGGTCCTCCGAGGGAATCAACCAATGGACCTCGACGTTGCTCAGCCGGCCCACAGGTGTCTGGAGGCACTCAGGGACCTTGGAGGGAAAATGCTGCACGCCCGTGGGGCCTAGGAGTCCCCGGGCGTGTACTGCCTTGAGAGCAAAGCGACTAAGAACTCCCGGAAAGAGCCGCATGCCTCCCTTTCTGCGCGGCTACTCAGGGCCTAACCTGGAGGCCAGCTCTCACGTTGAGGTTCCCTTTGGCTCTAGAGCCTGCCGTGCGGACGGCCACCGCGGCCGCGGAAGCCCCTGGTTTAGAGAGCGCAAACTCATAATTTTCCCCGAAGCACTCTTCCAGGGCTCACCGGCCCGTCGGGAGCCGGGAATGTCAGGGAGCGTCAAGGCAGGCATGAAGGCCGCCCTCCAAATGGGAAAGCAGGGCTAGTTCCAGCAGGCCCCCGGGTTCATGGGCACACTCAGCGTACATCCCTGTGGTTTCTGGCGAGTCCCGGGAGACACCGGTCACCCTGCCTTTCCTTCCCTGAGTCAACTGATCGAAGGAGGGAGTCCCGCATCCAGCGAACTGTCTCAACCAAGGAAGGCCGTAGCTGCTCCTCTGGGCCTGGGGCTGCCTGCAGTGCCAAAGAAGGAACAGGACTTGAATTGCAGTAAGAACCCAAGCCGCCGTCCTCTAGGAGGCACGGTGCCTTCGGTCAGGGGGTCCCGGATGGAATGCGGAGACGAGGGTTACTCTGAGCGCAGCTCCGATTAGGGCAACGCGTAAGCCCTCCGCGCCATGTGGGATGTGGCAGAACGGTGTTCGTGAACGTGTGCGAGTGCTGAGGAAACCAAGCTGCTCCAGAAGAGAGGGCAGTGCGTTTCCCTACGCTCGGCGTGCACAGAGGGGCTCTAAGGGGCTACGGGCCTGGATGGTGCGTAGCAGACCCAGGTGCGCCTGGGGTTACTCAGTGTTCCTGCCGGGAACAGGGCGCCCCGGCTAGCCTCCCAGGTGTCCAGAAAGCTGTGCTGCCGTTCAAGGTATGCAGAGCAGAGGCCACCGCCTCCTGGAAACTGCAGCACGCCTCCGCTTCTGCACGGCAAACCAGGGCCTTACTTCCAGGCATGGCTTCATGCTGGCTGTGCCGGGAGCCACACAGCACGCTAAGATGCTGACTTTCTCCTCGAGCAGGGTGACTTCAGGCACGAGGGCGGGCCTCGCAGTGTTGCAAGCACAGCGTTCTCTCACGGCAGCTCACACAAGGGCCATGACAGGGTCTTCCTGGGCACTTCGCACCCACCAGCCACGTTGTCCCGAAGGGCGTTCGAGGGCTCTGGAGACGTAGCGCTCCTCAAGGAACGCGCGGTGTGTGGTTGCCCAGCACTCGGCACGCACGGGGGTCCTCCGAGGGAATCAACCAATGGACCTCGACGTTGCTCAGCCGGCCCACAGGTGTCTGGAGGCACTCAGGGACCTTGGAGGGAAAATGCTGCACGCCCGTGGGGCCTAGGAGTCCCCGGGCGTGTACTGCCTTGAGAGCAAAGCGACTAAGAACTCCCGGAAAGAGCCGCATGCCTCCCTTTCTGCGCGGCTACTCAGGGCCTAACCTGGAGGCCAGCTCTCACGTTGAGGTTCCCTTTGGCTCTAGAGCCTGCCGTGCGGACGGCCACCGCGGCCGCGGAAGCCCCTGGTTTAGAGAGCGCAAACTCATAATTTTCCCCGAAGCACTCTTCCAGGGCTCACCGGCCCGTCGGGAGCCGGGAATGTCAGGGAGCGTCAAGGCAGGCATGAAGGCCGCCCTCCAAATGGGAAAGCAGGGCTAGTTCCAGCAGGCCCCCGGGTTCATGGGCACACTCAGCGTACATCCCTGTGGTTTCTGGCGAGTCCCGGGAGACACCGGTCACCCTGCCTTTCCTTCCCCGAGTCAACTGATCGAAGGAGGGAGTCCCGCATCCAGCGAACTGTCTCAACCAAGGAAGGCCGTAGCTGCTCCTCTGGGCCTGGGGCTGCCCGCAGTGCCAAAGAAGGAACAGGACTTGAATTGCAGTAAGAACCCAAGCCGCCGTCCTCTAGGAGGCACGGTGCCTTCGGTCAGGGGGTCCCGGATGGAATGCGGAGACGAGGGTTACTCTGAGCGCAGCTCCGATTAGGGCAACGCGTAAGCCCTCCGCGCCATGTGGGATGTGGCAGAACGGTGTTCGTGAACGTGTGCGAGTGCTGAGGAAACCAAGCTGCTCCAGAAGAGAGGGCAGTGCGTTTCCCTACGCTCGGCGTGCACAGAGGGGCTCGAAGGGGCTACGGGCCTGGATGGTGCGTAGCAGACCCAGGTGCGCCTGGGGTTACTCAGTGTTCCTGCCGGGAACAGGGCGCCCCGGCTAGCCTCCCAGGTGTCCAGAAAGCTGTGCTGCCGTTCAAGGTATGCAGAGCAGAGGCCACCGCCTCCTGGAAACTGCAGCACGCCTCCGCTTCTGCACGGCAAACCAGGGCCTTACTTCCAGGCATGGCTTCATGCTGGCTGTGCCGGGAGCCACACAGCACGCTAAGATGCTGACTTTCTCCTCGAGCAGGGTGACTTCAGGCACGAGGGCGGGCCTCGCAGTGTTGCAAGCACAGCGTTCTCTCACGGCAGCTCACACAAGGGCCATGACAGGGTCTTCCTGGGCACTTCGCACCCACCAGCCACGTTGTCCCGAAGGGCGTTCGAGGGCTCTGGAGACGTAGCGCTCCTCAAGGAACGCGCGGTGTGTGGTTGCCCAGCACTCGGCACGCACGGGGGTCCTCCGAGGGAATCAACCAATGGACCTCGACGTTGCTCAGCCGGCCCACAGGTGTCTGGAGGCACTCAGGGACCTTGGAGGGAAAATGCTGCACGCCCGTGGGGCCTAGGAGTCCCCGGGCGTGTACTGCCTTGAGAGCAAAGCGACTAAGAACTCCCGGAAAGAGCCGCATGCCTCCCTTTCTGCGCGGCTACTCAGGGCCTAACCTGGAGGCCAGCTCTCACGTTGAGGTTCCCTTTGGCTCTAGAGCCTGCCGTGCGGACGGCCACCGCGGCCGCGGAAGCCCCTGGTTTAGAGAGCGCAAACTCATAATTTTCCCCGAAGCACTCTTCCAGGGCTCACCGGCCCGTCGGGAGCCGGGAATGTCAGGGAGCGTCAAGGCAGGCATGAAGGCCGCCCTCCAAATGGGAAAGCAGGGCTAGTTCCAGCAGGCCCCCGGGTTCATGGGCACACTCAGCGTACATCCCTGTGGTTTCTGGCGAGTCCCGGGAGACACCGGTCACCCTGCGTTTCCTTCCCCGAGTCAACTGATCGAAGGAGGGAGTCCCGCATCCAGCGAACTGTCTCAACCAAGGAAGGCCGTAGCTGCTCCTCTGGGCCTGGGGCTGCCTGCAGTGCCAAAGAAGGAACAGGACTTGAATTGCAGTAAGAACCCAAGCCGCCGTCCTCTAGGAGGCACAGTGCCTTCGGTCAGGGGGTCCCGGATGGAATGCGGAGACGAGGGTTACTCTGAGCGCAGCTCCGATTAGGGCAACGCGTAAGCCCTCCGCGCCATGTGGGATGTGGCAGAACGGTGTTCGTGAACGTGTGCGAGTGCTGAGGAAACCAAGCTGCTCCAGAAGAGAGGGCAGTGCGTTTCCCTACGCTCGGCGTGCACAGAGGGGCTCTAAGGGGCTACGGGCCTGGATGGTGCGTAGCAGACCCAGGTGCGCCTGGGGTTACTCAGTGTTCCTGCCGGGAACAGGGCGCCCCGGCTAGCCTCCCAGGTGTCCAGAAAGCTGTGCTGCCGTTCAAGGTATGCAGAGCAGAGGCCACCGCCTCCTGGAAACTGCAGCACGCCTCCGCTTCTGCACGGCAAACCAGGGCCTTACTTCCAGGCATGGCTTCATGCTGGCTGTGCCGGGAGCCACACAGCACGCTAAGATGCTGACTTTCTCCTCGAGCAGGGTGACTTCAGGCACGAGGGCGGGCCTCGCAGTGTTGCAAGCACAGCGTTCTCTCACGGCAGCTCACACAAGGGCCATGACAGGGTCTTCCTGGGCACTTCGCACCCACCAGCCACGTTGTCCCGAAGGGCGTTCGAGGGCTCTGGAGACGTAGCGCTCCTCAAGGAACGCGCAGTGTGTGGTTGCCCAGCACTCGGCACGCACGGGGGTCCTCCGAGGGAATCAACCAATGGACCTCGACGTTGCTCAGCCGGCCCACAGGTGTCTGGAGGCACTCAGGGACCTTGGAGGGAAAATGCTGCACACCCGTGGGGCCTAGGAGTCCCCGGGCGTGTACTGCCTTGAGAGCAAAGCGACTAAGAACTCCCGGAAAGAGCCGCATGCCTCCCTTTCTGCGCGGCTACTCAGGGCCTAACCTGGAGGCCACCTCTCACGTTGAGGTTCCCTTTGGCTCTAGAGCCTGCCGTGCGGACGACCACCGCGGCCGCGGAAGCCCCTGGTTTAGAGAGCGCAAACTCATAATTTTCCCCGAAGCACTCTTCCAGGGCTCACCGGCCCGTCGGGAGCCGGGAATGTCAGGGAGCGTCAAGGCAGGCATGAAGGCCGCCCTCCAAATGGGAAAGCAGGGCTAGTTCCAGCAGGCCCCCGGGTTCATGGGCACACTCAGCGTACATCCCTGTGGTTTCTGGCGAGTCCCGGGAGACACCGGTCACCCTGCGTTTCCTTCCCCGAGTCAACTGATCGAAGGAGGGAGTCCCGCATCCAGCGAACTGTCTCAACCAAGGAAGGCCGTAGCTGCTCCTCTGGGCCTGGGGCTGCCTGCAGTGCCAAAGAAGGAACAGGACTTGAATTGCAGTAAGAACCCAAGCCGCCGTCCTCTAGGAGGCACGGTGCCTTCGGTCAGGGGGTCCCGGATGGAATGCGGAGACGAGGGTTACTCTGAGCGCAGCTCCGATTAGGGCAACGCGTAAGCCCTCCGCGCCATGTGGGATGTGGCAGAACGGTGTTCGTGAACGTGTGCGAGTGCTGAGGAAACCAAGCTGCTCCAGAAGAGAGGGCAGTGCGTTTCCCTACGCTCGGCGTGCACAGAGGGGCTCTAAGGGGCTACGGGCCTGGATGGTGCGTAGCAGACCCAGGTGCGCCTGGGGTTACTCAGTGTTCCTGCCGGGAACAGGGCGCCCCGGCTAGCCTCCCAGGTGTCCAGAAAGCTGTGCTGCCGTTCAAGGTATGCAGAGCAGAGGCCACCGCCTCCTGGAAACTGCAGCACGCCTCCGCTTCTGCACGGCAAACCAGGGCCTTACTTCCAGGCATGGCTTCATGCTGGCTGTGCCGGGAGCCACACAGCACGCTAAGATGCTGACTTTCTCCTCGAGCAGGGTGACTTCAGGCACGAGGGCGGGCCTCGCAGTGTTGCAAGCACAGCGTTCTCTCATGGCAGCTCACACAAGGGCCATGACAGGGTCTTCCTGGGCACTTCGCACCCACCAGCCACGTTGTCCCGAAGGGCGTTCGAGGGCTCTGGAGACGTAGCGCTCCTCAAGGAACGCGCAGTGTGTGGTTGCCCAGCACTCGGCACGCACGGGGGTCCTCCGAGGGAATCAACCAATGGACCTCGACGTTGCTCAGCCGGCCCACAGGTGTCTGGAGGCACTCAGGGACCTTGGAGGGAAAATGCTGCACGCCCGTGGGGCCTAGGAGTCCCCGGGCGTGTACTGCCTTGAGAGCAAAGCGACTAAGAACTCCCGGAAAGAGCCGCATGCCTCCCTTTCTGCGCGGCTACTCAGGGCCTAACCTGGAGGCCAGCTCTCACGTTGAGGTTCCCTTTGGCTCTAGAGCCTGCCGTGCGGACGGCCACCGCGGCCGCGGAAGCCCCTGGTTTAGAGAGCGCAAACTCATAATTTTCCCCGAAGCACTCTTCCAGGGCTCACCGGCCCGTCGGGAGCCGGGAATGTCAGGGAGCGTCAAGGCAGGCATGAAGGCCGCCCTCCAAATGGGAAAGCAGGGCTAGTTCCAGCAGGCCCCCGGGTTCATGGGCACACTCAGCGTACATCCCTGTGGTTTCTGGCGAGTCCCGGGAGACACCGGTCACCCTGCGTTTCCTTCCCCGAGTCAACTGATCGAAGGAGGGAGTCCCGCATCCAGCGAACTGTCTCAACCAAGGAAGGCCGTAGCTGCTCCTCTGGGCCTGGTGCTGCCTGCAGTGCCAAAGAAGGAACAGGACTTGAATTGCAGTAAGAACCCAAGCCGCCGTCCTCTAGGAGGCACGGTGCCTTCGGTCAGGGGGTCCCGGATGGAATGCGGAGACGAGGGTTACTCTGAGCGCAGCTCCGATTAGGGCAACGCGTAAGCCCTCCGCGCCATGTGGGATGTGGCAGAACGGTGTTCGTGAACGTGTGCGAGTGCTGAGGAAACCAAGCTGCTCCAGAAGAGAGGGCAGTGCGTTTCCCTACGCTCGGCGTGCACAGAGGGGCTCGAAGGGGCTACGGGCCTGGATGGTGCGTAGCAGACCCAGGTGCGCCTGGGGTTACTCAGTGTTCCTGCCGGGAACAGGGCGCCCCGGCTAGCCTCCCAGGTGTCCAGAAAGCTGTGCTGCCGTTCAAGGTATGCAGAGCAGAGGCCACCGCCTCCTGGAAACTGCAGCACGCCTCCGCTTCTGCACGGCAAACCAGGGCCTTACTTCCAGGCATGGCTTCATGCTGGCTGTGCCGGGAGCCACACAGCACGCTAAGATGCTGACTTTCTCCTCGAGCAGGGTGACTTCAGGCACGAGGGCGGGCCTCGCAGTGTTGCAAGCACAGCGTTCTCTCACGGCAGCTCACACAAGGGCCATGACAGGGTCTTCCTGGGCACTTCGCACCCACCAGCCACGTTGTCCCGAAGGGCGTTCGAGGGCTCTGGAGACGTAGCGCTCCTCAAGGAACGCGCGGTGTGTGGTTGCCCAGCACTCGGCACGCACGGGGGTCCTCCGAGGGAATCAACCAATGGACCTCGACGTTGCTCAGCCGGCCCACAGGTGTCTGGAGGCACTCAGGGACCTTGGAGGGAAAATGCTGCACGCCCGTGGGGCCTAGGAGTCCCCGGGCGTGTACTGCCTTGAGAGCAAAGCGACTAAGAACTCCCGGAAAGAGCCGCATGCCTCCCTTTCTGCGCGGCTACTCAGGGCCTAACCTGGAGGCCAGCTCTCACGTTGAGGTTCCCTTTGGCTCTAGAGCCTGCCGTGCGGACGGCCACCGCGGCCGCGGAAGCCCCTGGTTTAGAGAGCGCAAACTCATAATTTTCCCCGAAGCACTCTTCCAGGGCTCACCGGCCCGTCGGGAGCCGGGAATGTCAGGGAGCGTCAAGGCAGGCATGAAGGCCGCCCTCCAAATGGGAAAGCAGGGCTAGTTCCAGCAGGCCCCCGGGTTCATGGGCACACTCAGCGTACATCCCTGTGGTTTCTGGCGAGTCCCGGGAGACACCGGTCACCCTGCGTTTCCTTCCCCGAGTCAACTGATCGAAGGAGGGAGTCCCGCATCCAGCGAACTGTCTCAACCAAGGAAGGCCGTAGCTGCTCCTCTGGGCCTGGGGCTGCCTGCAGTGCCAAAGAAGGAACAGGACTTGAATTGCAGTAAGAACCCAAGCCGCCGTCCTCTAGGAGGCACGGTGCCTTCGGTCAGGGGGTCCCGGATGGAATGCGGAGACGAGGGTTACTCTGAGCGCAGCTCCGATTAGGGCAACGCGTAAGCCCTCCGCGCCATGTGGGATGTGGCAGAACGGTGTTCGTGAACGTGTGCGAGTGCTGAGGAAACCAAGCTGCTCCAGAAGAGAGGGCAGTGCATTTCCCTACGCTCGGCGTGCACAGAGGGGCTCGAAGGGGCTACGGGCCTGGATGGTGCGTAGCAGACCCAGGTGCGCCTGGGGTTACTCAGTGTTCCTGCCGGGAACAGGGCGCCCCGGCTAGCCTCCCAGGTGTCCAGAAAGCTGTGCTGCCGTTCAAGGTATGCAGAGCAGAGGCCACCGCCTCCTGGAAACTGCAGCACGCCTCCGCTTCTGCACGGCAAACCAGGGCCTTACTTCCAGGCATGGCTTCATGCTGGGTGTGCCGGGAGCCACACAGCACGCTAAGATGCTGACTTTCTCCTCGAGCAGGGTGACTTCAGGCACGAGGGCGGGCCTCGCAGTGTTGCAAGCACGGCGTTCTCTCACGGCAGCTCACACAAGGGCCATGACAGGGTCTTCCTGGGCACTTCGCACCCACCAGCCACGTTGTCCCGAAGGGCGTTCGAGGGCTCTGGAGACGTAGCGCTCCTCAAGGAACGCGCGGTGTGTGGTTGCCCAGCACTCGGCACGCACGGGGGTCCTCCGAGGGAATCAACCAATGGACCTCGACGTTGCTCAGCCGGCCCACAGGTGTCTGGAGGCACTCAGGGACCTTGGAGGGAAAATGCTGCACGCCCGTGGGGCCTAGGAGTCCCCGGGCGTGTACTGCCTTGAGAGCAAAGCGACTAAGAACTCCCGGAAAGAGCCGCATGCCTCCCTTTCTGCGCGGCTACTCAGGGCCTAACCTGGAGGCCAGCTCTCACGTTGAGGTTCCCTTTGGCTCTAGAGCCTGCCGTGCGGACGGCCACCGCGGCCGCGGAAGCCCCTGGTTTAGAGAGCGCAAACTCATAATTTTCCCCGAAGCACTCTTCCAGGGCTCACCGGCCCGTCGGGAGCCGGGAATGTCAGGGAGCGTCAAGGCAGGCATGAAGGCCGCCCTCCAAATGGGAAAGCAGGGCTAGTTCCAGCAGGCCCCCGGGTTCATGGGCACACTCAGCGTACATCCCTGTGGTTTCTGGCGAGTCCCGGGAGACACCGGTCACCCTGCGTTTCCTTCCCCGAGTCAACTGATCGAAGGAGGGAGTCCCGCATCCAGCGAACTGTCTCAACCAAGGAAGGCCGTAGCTGCTCCTCTGGGCCTGGGGCTGCCTGCAGTGCCAAAGAAGGAACAGGACTTGAATTGCAGTAAGAACCCAAGCCGCCGTCCTCTAGGAGGCACGGTGCCTTCGGTCAGGGGGTCCCGGACGGAATGCGGAGACGAGGGTTACTCTGAGCGCAGCTCCGATTAGGGCAACGCGTAAGCCCTCCGCGCCATGTGGGATGTGGCAGAACGGTGTTCGTGAACGTGTGCGAGTGCTGAGGAAACCAAGCTGCTCCAGAAGAGAGGGCAGTGCGTTTCCCTACGCTCAGCGTGCACAGAGGGGCTCGAAGGGGCTACGGGCCTGGATGGTGCGTAGCAGACCCAGGTGCGCCTGGGGTTACTCAGTGTTCCTGCCGGGAACAGGGCGCCCCGGCTAGCCTCCCAGGTGTCCAGAAAGCTGTGCTGCCGTTCAAGGTATGCAGAGCAGAGGCCACCGCCTCCTGGAAACTGCAGCACGCCTCCGCTTCTGCACGGCAAACCAGGGCCTTACTTCCAGGCATGGCTTCGTGCTGGGTGTGCCGGGAGCCACACAGCACGCTAAGATGCTGACTTTCTCCTCGAGCAGGGTGACTTCAGGCACGAGGGCGGGCCTCGCAGTGTTGCAAGCACAGCGTTCTCTCACGGCAGCTCACACAAGGGCCATGACAGGGTCTTCCTGGGCACTTCGCACCCACCAGCCACGTTGTCCCGAAGGGCGTTCGAGGGCTCTGGAGACGTAGCGCTCCTCAAGGAACGCGCGGTGTGTGGTTGCCCAGCACTCGGCACGCACGGGGGTCCTCCGAGGGAATCAACCAATGGACCTCGACGTTGCTCAGCCGGCCCACAGGTGTCTGGAGGCACTCAGGGACCTTGGAGGGAAAATGCTGCACGCCCGTGGGGCCTAGGAGTCCCCGGGCGTGTACTGCCTTGAGAGCAAAGCGACTAAGAACTCCCGGAAAGAGCCGCATGCCTCCCTTTCTGCACGGATACTCAGGGCCTAACCTGGAGGCCAGCTCTCACGTTGAGGTTCCCTTTGGCTCTAGAGCCTGCCGTGCGGACGGCCACCGCGGCCGCGGAAGCCCCTGGTTTAGAGAGCGCAAACTCATAATTTTCCCCGAAGCACTCTTCCAGGGCTCACCGGCCCGTCGGGAGCCGGGAATGTCAGGGAGCGTCAAGGCAGGCATGAAGGCCGCCCTCCAAATGGGAAAGCAGGGCTAGTTCCAGCAGGCCCCCGGGTTCATGGGCACACTCAGCGTACATCCCTGTGGTTTCTGGCGAGTCCCGGGAGACACCGGTCACCCTGCGTTTCCTTCCCCGAGTCAACTGATCGAAGGAGGGAGTCCCGCATCCAGCGAACTGTCTCAACCAAGGAAGGCCGTAGCTGCTCCTCTGGGCCTGGGGCTGCCTGCAGTGCCAAAGAAGGAACAGGACTTGAATTGCAGTAAGAACCCAAGCCGCCGTCCTCTAGGAGGCACGGTGCCTTCGGTCAGGGGGTCCCGGATGGAATGCGGAGACGAGGGTTACTCTGAGCGCAGCTCCGATTAGGGCAACGCGTAAGCCCTCCGCGCCATGTGGGATGTGGCAGAACGGTGTTCGTGAACGTGTGCGAGTGCTGAGGAAACCAAGCTGCTCCAGAAGAGAGGGCAGTGCGTTTCCCTACGCTCGGCGTGCACAGAGGGGCTCGAAGGGGCTACGGGCCTGGATGGTGCGTAGCAGACCCAGGTGCGCCTGGGGTTACTCAGTGTTCCTGCCGGGAACAGGGCGCCCCGGCTAGCCTCCCAGGTGTCCAGAAAGCTGTGCTGCCGTTCAAGGTATGCAGAGCAGAGGCCACCGCCTCCTGGAAACTGCAGCACGCCTCCGCTTCTGCACGGCAAACCAGGGCCTTACTTCCAGGCATGGCTTCATGCTGGCTGTGCCGGGAGCCACACAGCACGCTAAGATGCTGACTTTCTCCTCGAGCAGGGTGACTTCAGGCACGAGGGCGGGCCTCGCAGTGTTGCAAGCACAGCGTTCTCTCATGGCAGCTCACACAAGGGCCATGACAGGGTCTTCCTGGGCACTTCGCACCCACCAGCCACGTTGTCCCGAAGGGCGTTCGAGGGCTCTGGAGACGTAGCGCTCCTCAAGGAACGCGCGGTGTGTGGTTGCCCAGCACTCGGCACGCACGGGGGTCCTCCGAGGGAATCAACCAATGGACCTCGACGTTGCTCAGCCGGCCCACAGGTGTCTGGAGGCACTCAGGGACCTTGGAGGGAAAATGCTGCACGCCCGTGGGGCCTAGGAGTCCCCGGGCGTGTACTGCCTTGAGAGCAAAGCGACTAAGAACTCCCGGAAAGAGCCGCATGCCTCCCTTTCTGCGCGGCTACTCAGGGCCTAACCTGGAGGCCAGCTCTCACGTTGAGGTTCCCTTTGGCTCTAGAGCCTGCCGTGCGGACGGCCACCGCGGCCGCGGAAGCCCCTGGTTTAGAGAGCGCAAACTCATAATTTTCCCCGAAGCACTCTTCCAGGGCTCACCGGCCCGTCGGGAGCCGGGAATGTCAGGGAGCGTCAAGGCAGGCATGAAGGCCGCCCTCCAAATGGGAAAGCAGGGCTAGTTCCAGCAGGCCCCCGGGTTCATGGGCACACTCAGCGTACATCCCTGTGGTTTCTGGCGAGTCCCGGGAGACACCGGTCACCCTGCGTTTCCTTCCCCGAGTCAACTGATCGAAGGAGGGAGTCCCGCATCCAGCGAACTGTCTCAACCAAGGAAGGCCGTAGCTGCTCCTCTGGGCCTGGGGCTGCCTGCAGTGCCAAAGAAGGAACAGGACTTGAATTGCAGTAAGAACCCAAGCCGCCGTCCTCTAGGAGGCACGGTGCCTTCGGTCAGGGGGTCCCGGATGGAATGCGGAGACGAGGGTTACTCTGAGCGCAGCTCCGATTAGGGCAACGCGTAAGCCCTCCGCGCCATGTGGGATGTGGCAGAACGGTGTTCGTGAACGTGTGCGAGTGCTGAGGAAACCAAGCTGCTCCAGAAGAGAGGGCAGTGCGTTTCCCTACGCTCGGCGTGCACAGAGGGGCTCGAAGGGGCTACGGGCCTGGATGGTGCGTAGCAGACCCAGGTGCGCCTGGGGTTACTCAGTGTTCCTGCCGGGAACAGGGCGCCCCGGCTAGCCTCCCAGGTGTCCAGAAAGCTGTGCTGCCGTTCAAGGTATGCAGAGCAGAGGCCACCGCCTCCTGGAAACTGCAGCACGCCTCCGCTTCTGCACGGCAAACCAGGGCCTTACTTCCAGGCATGGCTTCGTGCTGGGTGTGCCGGGAGCCACACAGCACGCTAAGATGCTGACTTTCTCCTCGAGCAGGGTGACTTCAGGCACGAGGGCGGGCCTCGCAGTGTTGCAAGCACAGCGTTCTCTCACGGCAGCTCACACAAGGGCCATGACAGGGTCTTCCTGGGCACTTCGCACCCACCAGCCACGTTGTCCCGAAGGGCGTTCGAGGGCTCTGGAGACGTAGCGCTCCTCAAGGAACGCGCGGTGTGTGGTTGCCCAGCACTCGGCACGCACGGGGGTCCTCCGAGGGAATCAACCAATGGACCTCGACGTTGCTCAGCCGGCCCACAGGTGTCTGGAGGCACTCAGGGACCTTGGAGGGAAAATGCTGCACGCCCGTGGGGCCTAGGAGTCCCCGGGCGTGTACTGCCTTGAGAGCAAAGCGACTAAGAACTCCCGGAAAGAGCCGCATGCCTCCCTTTCTGCACGGCTACTCAGGGCCTAACCTGGAGGCCAGCTCTCACGTTGAGGTTCCCTTTGGCTCTAGAGCCTGCCGTGCGGACGGCCACCGCGGCCGCGGAAGCCCCTGGTTTAGAGAGCGCAAACTCATAATTTTCCCCGAAGCACTCTTCCAGGGCTCACCGGCCCGTCGGGAGCCGGGAATGTCAGGGAGCGTCAAGGCAGGCATGAAGGCCGCCCTCCAAATGGGAAAGCAGGGCTAGTTCCAGCAGGCCCCCGGGTTCATGGGCACACTCAGCGTACATCCCCGTGGTTTCTGGCGAGTCCCGGGAGACACCGGTCACCCTGCGTTTCCTTCCCCGAGTCAACTGATCGAAGGAGGGAGTCCCGCATCCAGCGAACTGTCTCAACCAAGGAAGGCCGTAGCTGCTCCTCTGGGCCTGGGGCTGCCTGCAGTGCCAAAGAAGGAACAGGACTTGAATTGCAGTAAGAACCCAAGCCGCCGTCCTCTAGGAGGCACGGTGCCTTCGGTCAGGGGGTCCCGGATGGAATGCGGAGACGAGGGTTACTCTGAGCGCAGCTCCGATTAGGGCAACGCGTAAGCCCTCCGCGCCATGTGGGATGTGGCAGAACGGTGTTCGTGAACGTGTGCGAGTGCTGAGGAAACCAAGCTGCTCCAGAAGAGAGGGCAGTGCGTTTCCCTACGCTCGGCGTGCACAGAGGGGCTCGAAGGGGCTACGGGCCTGGATGGTGCGTAGCAGACCCAGGTGCGCCTGGGGTTACTCAGTGTTCCTGCCGGGAACAGGGCGCCCCGGCTAGCCTCCCAGGTGTCCAGAAAGCTGTGCTGCCGTTCAAGGTATGCAGAGCAGAGGCCACCGCCTCCTGGAAACTGCAGCACGCCTCCGCTTCTGCACGGCAAACCAGGGCCTTACTTCCAGGCATGGCTTCGTGCTGGGTGTGCCGGGAGCCACACAGCACGCTAAGATGCTGACTTTCTCCTCGAGCAGGGTGACTTCAGGCACGAGGGCGGGCCTCGCAGTGTTGCAAGCACAGCGTTCTCTCACGGCAGCTCACACAAGGGCCATGACAGGGTCTTCCTGGGCACTTCGCACCCACCAGCCACGTTGTCCCGAAGGGCGTTCGAGGGCTCTGGAGACGTAGCGCTCCTCAAGGAACGCGCGGTGTGTGGTTGCCCAGCACTCGGCACGCACGGGGGTCCTCCGAGGGAATCAACCAATGGACCTCGACGTTGCTCAGCCGGCCCACAGGTGTCTGGAGGCACTCAGGGACCTTGGAGGGAAAATGCTGCACGCCCGTGGGGCCTAGGAGTCCCCGGGCGTGTACTGCCTTGAGAGCAAAGCGACTAAGAACTCCCGGAAAGAGCCGCATGCCTCCCTTTCTGCACGGCTACTCAGGGCCTAACCTGGAGGCCAGCTCTCACGTTGAGGTTCCCTTTGGCTCTAGAGCCTGCCGTGCGGACGGCCACCGCGGCCGCGGAAGCCCCTGGTTTAGAGAGCGCAAACTCATAATTTTCCCCGAAGCACTCTTCCAGGGCTCACCGGCCCGTCGGGAGCCGGGAATGTCAGGGAGCGTCAAGGCAGGCATGAAGGCCGCCCTCCAAATGGGAAAGCAGGGCTAGTTCCAGCAGGCCCCCGGGTTCATGGGCACACTCAGCGTACATCCCCGTGGTTTCTGGCGAGTCCCGGGAGACACCGGTCACCCTGCGTTTCCTTCCCCGAGTCAACTGATCGAAGGAGGGAGTCCCGCATCCAGCGAACTGTCTCAACCAAGGAAGGCCGTAGCTGCTCCTCTGGGCCTGGGGCTGCCTGCAGTGCCAAAGAAGGAACAGGACTTGAATTGCAGTAAGAACCCAAGCCGCCGTCCTCTAGGAGGCACGGTGCCTTCGGTCAGGGGGTCCCGGATGGAATGCGGAGACGAGGGTTACTCTGAGCGCAGCTCCGATTAGGGCAACGCGTAAGCCCTCCGCGCCATGTGGGATGTGGCAGAACGGTGTTCGTGAACGTGTGCGAGTGCTGAGGAAACCAAGCTGCTCCAGAAGAGAGGGCAGTGCGTTTCCCTACGCTCGGCGTGCACAGAGGGGCTCGAAGGGGCTACGGGCCTGGATGGTGCGTAGCAGACCCAGGTGCGCCTGGGGTTACTCAGTGTTCCTGCCGGGAACAGGGCGCCCCGGCTAGCCTCCCAGGTGTCCAGAAAGCTGTGCTGCCGTTCAAGGTATGCAGAGCAGAGGCCACCGCCTCCTGGAAACTGCAGCACGCCTCCGCTTCTGCACGGCAAACCAGGGCCTTACTTCCAGGCATGGCTTCGTGCTGGGTGTGCCGGGAGCCACACAGCACGCTAAGATGCTGACTTTCTCCTCGAGCAGGGTGACTTCAGGCACGAGGGCGGGCCTCGCAGTGTTGCAAGCACAGCGTTCTCTCACGGCAGCTCACACAAGGGCCATGACAGGGTCTTCCTGGGCACTTCGCACCCACCAGCCACGTTGTCCCGAAGGGCGTTCGAGGGCTCTGGAGACGTAGCGCTCCTCAAGGAACGCGCGGTGTGTGGTTGCCCAGCACTCGGCACGCACGGGGGTCCTCCGAGGGAATCAACCAATGGACCTCGACGTTGCTCAGCCGGCCCACAGGTGTCTGGAGGCACTCAGGGACCTTGGAGGGAAAATGCTGCACGCCCGTGGGGCCTAGGAGTCCCCGGGCGTGTACTGCCTTGAGAGCAAAGCGACTAAGAACTCCCGGAAAGAGCCGCATGCCTCCCTTTCTGCGCGGCTACTCAGGGCCTAACCTGGAGGCCAGCTCTCACGTTGAGGTTCCCTTTGGCTCTAGAGCCTGCCGTGCGGACGGCCACCGCGGCCGCGGAAGCCCCTGGTTTAGAGAGCGCAAACTCATAATTTTCCCCGAAGCACTCTTCCAGGGCTGACCGGCCCGTCGGGAGCCGGGAATGTCAGGGAGCGTCAAGGCAGGCATGAAGGCCGCCCTCCAAATGGGAAAGCAGGGCTAGTTCCAGCAGGCCCCCGGGTTCATGGGCACACTCAGCGTACATCCCCGTGGTTTCTGGCGAGTCCCGGGAGACACCGGTCACCCTGCGTTTCCTTCCCCGAGTCAACTGATCGAAGGAGGGAGTCCCGCATCCAGCGAACTGTCTCAACCAAGGAAGGCCGTAGCTGCTCCTCTGGGCCTGGGGCTGCCTGCAGTGCCAAAGAAGGAACAGGACTTGAATTGCAGTAAGAACCCAAGCCGCCGTCCTCTAGGAGGCACGGTGCCTTCGGTCAGGGGGTCCCGGATGGAATGCGGAGACGAGGGTTACTCTGAGCGCAGCTCCGATTAGGGCAACGCGTAAGCCCTCCGCGCCATGTGGGATGTGGCAGAACGGTGTTCGTGAACGTGTGCGAGTGCTGAGGAAACCAAGCTGCTCCAGAAGAGAGGGCAGTGCGTTTCCCTACGCTCGGCGTGCGCAGAGGGGCTCGAAGGGGCTACGGGCCTGGATGGTGCGTAGCAGACCCAGGTGCGCCTGGGGTTACTCAGTGTTCCTGCCGGGAACAGGGCGCCCCGGCTAGCCTCCCAGGTGTCCAGAAAGCTGTGCTGCCGTTCAAGGTATGCAGAGCAGAGGCCACCGCCTCCTGGAAACTGCAGCACGCCTCCGCTTCTGCACGGCAAACCAGGGCCTTACTTCCAGGCATGGCTTCGTGCTGGGTGTGCCGGGAGCCACACAGCACGCTAAGATGCTGACTTTCTCCTCGAGCAGGGTGACTTCAGGCACGAGGGCGGGCCTCGCAGTGTTGCAAGCACAGCGTTCTCTCACGGCAGCTCACACAAGGGCCATGACAGGGTCTTCCTGGGCACTTCGCACCCACCAGCCACGTTGTCCCGAAGGGCGTTCGAGGGCTCTGGAGACGTAGCGCTCCTCAAGGAACGCGCGGTGTGTGGTTGCCCAGCACTCGGCACGCACGGGGGTCCTCCGAGGGAATCAACCAATGGACCTCGACGTTGCTCAGCCGGCCCACAGGTGTCTGGAGGCACTCAGGGACCTTGGAGGGAAAATGCTGCACGCCCGTGGGGCCTAGGAGTCCCCGGGCGTGTACTGCCTTGAGAGCAAAGCGACTAAGAACTCCCGGAAAGAGCCGCATGCCTCCCTTTCTGCGCGGCTACTCAGGGCCTAACCTGGAGGCCAGCTCTCACGTTGAGGTTCCCTTTGGCTCTAGAGCCTGCCGTGCGGACGGCCACCGCGGCCGCGGAAGCCCCTGGTTTAGAGAGCGCAAACTCATAATTTTCCCCGAAGCACTCTTCCAGGGCTCACCGGCCCGTCGGGAGCCGGGAATGTCAGGGAGCGTCAAGGCAGGCATGAAGGCCGCCCTCCAAATGGGAAAGCAGGGCTAGTTCCAGCAGGCCCCCGGGTTCATGGGCACACTCAGCGTACATCCCCGTGGTTTCTGGCGAGTCCCGGGAGACACCGGTCACCCTGCGTTTCCTTCCCCGAGTCAACTGATCGAAGGAGGGAGTCCCGCATCCAGCGAACTGTCTCAACCAAGGAAGGCCGTAGCTGCTCCTCTGGGCCTGGGGCTGCCTGCAGTGCCAAAGAAGGAACAGGACTTGAATTGCAGTAAGAACCCAAGCCGCCGTCCTCTAGGAGGCACGGTGCCTTCGGTCAGGGGGTCCCGGATGGAATGCGGAGACGAGGGTTACTCTGAGCGCAGCTCCGATTAGGGAAACGCGTAAGCCCTCCGCGCCATGTGGGATGTGGCAGAACGGTGTTCGTGAACGTGTGCGAGTGCTGAGGAAACCAAGCTGCTCCAGAAGAGAGGGCAGTGCGTTTCCCTACGCTCGGCGTGCACAGAGGGGCTCAAAGGGGCTACGGGCCTGGATGGTGCGTAGCAGACCCAGGTGCGCCTGGGGTTACTCAGTGTTCCTGCCGGGAACAGGGCGCCCCGGCTAGCCTCCCAGGTGTCCAGAAAGCTGTGCTGCCGTTCAAGGTATGCAGAGCAGAGGCCACCGCCTCCTGGAAACTGCAGCACGCCTCCGCTTCTGCACGGCAAACCAGGGCCTTACTTCCAGGCATGGCTTCGTGCTGGGTGTGCCGGGAGCCACACAGCACGCTAAGATGCTGACTTTCTCCTCGAGCAGGGTGACTTCAGGCACGAGGGCGGGCCTCGCAGTGTTGCAAGCACAGCGTTCTCTCACGGCAGCTCACACAAGGGCCATGACAGGGTCTTCCTGGGCACTTCGCACCCACCAGCCACGTTGTCCCGAAGGGCGTTCGAGGGCTCTGGAGACGTAGCGCTCCTCAAGGAACGCGCGGTGTGTGGTTGCCCAGCACTCGGCACGCACGGGGGTCCTCCGAGGGAATCAACCAATGGACCTCGACGTTGCTCAGCCGGCCCACAGGTGTCTGGAGGCACTCAGGGACCTTGGAGGGAAAATGCTGCACGCCCGTGGGGCCTAGGAGTCCCCGGGCGTGTACTGCCTTGAGAGCAAAGCGACTAAGAACTCCCGGAAAGAGCCGCATGCCTCCCTTTCTGCGCGGCTACTCAGGGCCTAACCTGGAGGCCAGCTCTCACGTTGAGGTTCCCTTTGGCTCTAGAGCCTGCCGTGCGGACGGCCACCGCGGCCGCGGAAGCCCCTGGTTTAGAGAGCGCAAACTCATAATTTTCCCCGAAGCACTCTTCCAGGGCTCACCGGCCCGTCGGGAGCCGGGAATGTCAGGGAGCGTCAAGGCAGGCATGAAGGCCGCCCTCCAAATGGGAAAGCAGGGCTAGTTCCAGCAGGCCCCCGGGTTCATGGGCACACTCAGCGTACATCCCCGTGGTTTCTGGCGAGTCCCGGGAGACACCGGTCACCCTGCGTTTCCTTCCCCGAGTCAACTGATCGAAGGAGGGAGTCCCGCATCCAGCGAACTGTCTCAACCAAGGAAGGCCGTAGCTGCTCCTCTGGGCCTGGGGCTGCCTGCAGTGCCAAAGAAGGAACAGGACTTGAATTGCAGTAAGAACCCAAGCCGCCGTCCTCTAGGAGGCACGGTGCCTTCGGTCAGGGGGTCCCGGATGGAATGCGGAGACGAGGGTTACTCTGAGCGCAGCTCCGATTAGGGCAACGCGTAAGCCCTCCGCGCCATGTGGGATGTGGCAGAACGGTGTTCGTGAACGTGTGCGAGTGCTGAGGAAACCAAGCTGCTCCAGAAGAGAGGGCAGTGCGTTTCCCTACGCTCGGCGTGCGCAGAGGGGCTCGAAGGGGCTACGGGCCTGGATGGTGCGTAGCAGACCCAGGTGCGCCTGGGGTTACTCAGTGTTCCTGCCGGGAACAGGGCGCCCCGGCTAGCCTCCCAGGTGTCCAGAAAGCTGTGCTGCCGTTCAAGGTATGCAGAGCAGAGGCCACCGCCTCCTGGAAACTGCAGCACGCCTCCGCTTCTGCACGGCAAACCAGGGCCTTACTTCCAGGCATGGCTTCGTGCTGGGTGTGCCGGGAGCCACACAGCACGCTAAGATGCTGACTTTCTCCTCGAGCAGGGTGACTTCAGGCACGAGGGCGGGCCTCGCAGTGTTGCAAGCACAGCGTTCTCTCACGGCAGCTCACACAAGGGCCATGACAGGGTCTTCCTGGGCACTTCGCACCCACCAGCCACGTTGTCCCGAAGGGCGTTCGAGGGCTCTGGAGACGTAGCGCTCCTCAAGGAACGCGCGGTGTGTGGTTGCCCAGCACTCGGCACGCACGGGGGTCCTCCGAGGGAATCAACCAATGGACCTCGACGTTGCTCAGCCGGCCCACAGGTGTCTGGAGGCACTCAGGGACCTTGGAGGGAAAATGCTGCACGCCCGTGGGGCCTAGGAGTCCCCGGGCGTGTACTGCCTTGAGAGCAAAGCGACTAAGAACTCCCGGAAAGAGCCGCATGCCTCCCTTTCTGCGCGGCTACTCAGGGCCTAACCTGGAGGCCAGCTCTCACGTTGAGGTTCCCTTTGGCTCTAGAGCCTGCCGTGCGGACGGCCACCGCGGCCGCGGAAGCCCCTGGTTTAGAGAGCGCAAACTCATAATTTTCCCCGAAGCACTCTTCCAGGGCTCACCGGCCCGTCGGGAGCCGGGAATGTCAGGGAGCGTCAAGGCAGGCATGAAGGCCGCCCTCCAAATGGGAAAGCAGGGCTAGTTCCAGCAGGCCCCCGGGTTCATGGGCACACTCAGCGTACATCCCCGTGGTTTCTGGCGAGTCCCGGGAGACACCGGTCACCCTGCGTTTCCTTCCCCGAGTCAACTGATCGAAGGAGGGAGTCCCGCATCCAGCGAACTGTCTCAACCAAGGAAGGCCGTAGCTGCTCCTCTGGGCCTGGGGCTGCCTGCAGTGCCAAAGAAGGAACAGGACTTGAATTGCAGTAAGAACCCAAGCCGCCGTCCTCTAGGAAGCACGGTGCCTTCGGTCAGGGGGTCCCGGATGGAATGCGGAGACGAGGGTTACTCTGAGCGCAGCTCCGATTAGGGCAACGCGTAAGCCCTCCGCGCCATGTGGGATGTGGCAGAACGGTGTTCGTGAACGTGTGCGAGTGCTGAGGAAACCAAGCTGCTCCAGAAGAGAGGGCAGTGCGTTTCCCTACGCTCGGCGTGCACAGAGGGGCTCGAAGGGGCTACGGGCCTGGATGGTGCGTAGCAGACCCAGGTGCGCCTGGGGTTACTCAGTGTTCCTGCCGGGAACAGGGCGCCCCGGCTAGCCTCCCAGGTGTCCAGAAAGCTGTGCTGCCGTTCAAGGTATGCAGAGCAGAGGCCACCGCCTCCTGGAAACTGCAGCACGCCTCCGCTTCTGCACGGCAAACCAGGGCCTTACTTCCAGGCATGGCTTCATGCTGGGTGTGCCGGGAGCCACACAGCACGCTAAGATGCTGACTTTCTCCTCGAGCAGGGTGACTTCAGGCACGAGGGCGGGCCTCGCAGTGTTGCAAGCACAGCGTTCTCTCATGGCAGCTCACACAAGGGCCATGACAGGGTCTTCCTGGGCACTTCGCACCCACCAGCCACGTTGTCCCGAAGGGCGTTCGAGGGCTCTGGAGACGTAGCGCTCCTCAAGGAACGCGCGGTGTGTGGTTGCCCAGCACTCGGCACGCACGGGGGTCCTCCGAGGGAATCAACCAATGGACCTCGACGTTGCTCAGCCGGCCCACAGGTGTCTGGAGGCACTCAGGGACCTTGGAGGGAAAATGCTGCACGCCCGTGGGGCCTAGGAGTCCCCGGGCGTGTACTGCCTTGAGAGCAAAGCGACTAAGAACTCCCGGAAAGAGCCGCATGCCTCCCTTTCTGCGCGGCTACTCAGGGCCTAACCTGGAGGCCAGCTCTCACGTTGAGGTTCCCTTTGGCTCTAGAGCCTGCCGTGCGGACGGCCACCGCGGCCGCGGAAGCCCCTGGTTTAGAGAGCGCAAACTCATAATTTTCCCCGAAGCACTCTTCCAGGGCTCACTGGCCCGTCGGGAGCCGGGAATGTCAGGGAGCGTCAAGGCAGGCATGAAGGCCGCCCTCCAAATGGGAAAGCAGGGCTAGTTCCAGCAGGCCCCCGGGTTCATGGGCACACTCAGCGTACATCCCCGTGGTTTCTGGCGAGTCCCGGGAGACACCGGTCACCCTGCGTTTCCTTCCCCGAGTCAACTGATCGAAGGAGGGAGTCCCGCATCCAGCGAACTGTCTCAACCAAGGAAGGCCGTAGCTGCTCCTCTGGGCCTGGGGCTGCCTGCAGTGCCAAAGAAGGAACAGGACTTGAATTGCAGTAAGAACCCAAGCCGCCGTCCTCTAGGAGGCACGGTGCCTTCGGTCAGGGGGTCCCGGATGGAATGCGGAGACGAGGGTTACTCTGAGCGCAGCTCCGATTAGGGCAACGCGTAAGCCCTCCGCGCCATGTGGGATGTGGCAGAACGGTGTTCGTGAACGTGTGCGAGTGCTGAGGAAACCAAGCTGCTCCAGAAGAGAGGGCAGTGCGTTTCCCTACGCTCGGCGTGCACAGAGGGGCTCGAAGGGGCTACGGGCCTGGATGGTGCGTAGCAGACCCAGGTGCGCCTGGGGTTACTCAGTGTTCCTGCCGGGAACAGGGCGCCCCGGCTAGCCTCCCAGGTGTCCAGAAAGCTGTGCTGCCGTTCAAGGTATGCAGAGCAGAGGCCACCGCCTCCTGGAAACTGCAGCACGCCTCCGCTTCTGCACGGCAAACCAGGGCCTTACTTCCAGGCATGGCTTCATGCTGGGTGTGCCGGGAGCCACACAGCACGCTAAGATGCTGACTTTCTCCTCGAGCAGGGTGACTTCAGGCACGAGGGCGGGCCTCGCAGTGTTGCAAGCACAGCGTTCTCTCATGGCAGCTCACACAAGGGCCATGACAGGGTCTTCCTGGGCACTTCGCACCCACCAGCCACGTTGTCCCGAAGGGCGTTCGAGGGCTCTGGAGACGTAGCGCTCCTCAAGGAACGCGCAGTGTGTGGTTGCCCAGCACTCGGCACGCACGGGGGTCCTCCGAGGGAATCAACCAATGGACCTCGACGTTGCTCAGCCGGCCCACAGGTGTCTGGAGGCACTCAGGGACCTTGGAGGGAAAATGCTGCACGCCCGTGGGGCCTAGGAGTCCCCGGGCGTGTACTGCCTTGAGAGCAAAGCGACTAAGAACTCCCGGAAAGAGCCGCATGCCTCCCTTTCTGCGCGGCTACTCAGGGCCTAACCTGGAGGCCAGCTCTCACGTTGAGGTTCCCTTTGGCTCTAGAGCCTGCCGTGCGGACGGCCACCGCGGCCGCGGAAGCCCCTGGTTTAGAGAGCGCAAACTCATAATTTTCCCCGAAGCACTCTTCCAGGGCTCACTGGCCCGTCGGGAGCCGGGAATGTCAGGGAGCGTCAAGGCAGGCATGAAGGCCGCCCTCCAAATGGGAAAGCAGGGCTAGTTCCAGCAGGCCCCCGGGTTCATGGGCACACTCAGCGTACATCCCCGTGGTTTCTGGCGAGTCCCGGGAGACACCGGTCACCCTGCGTTTCCTTCCCCGAGTCAACTGATCGAAGGAGGGAGTCCCGCATCCAGCGAACTGTCTCAACCAAGGAAGGCCGTAGCTGCTCCTCTGGGCCTGGGGCTGCCTGCAGTGCCAAAGAAGGAACAGGACTTGAATTGCAGTAAGAACCCAAGCCGCCGTCCTCTAGGAGGCACGGTGCCTTCGGTCAGGGGGTCCCGGATGGAATGCGGAGACGAGGGTTACTCTGAGCGCAGCTCCGATTAGGGCAACGCGTAAGCCCTCCGCGCCATGTGGGATGTGGCAGAACGGTGTTCGTGAACGTGTGCGAGTGCTGAGGAAACCAAGCTGCTCCAGAAGAGAGGGCAGTGCGTTTCCCTACGCTCGGCGTGCACAGAGGGGCTCGAAGGGGCTACGGGCCTGGATGGTGCGTAGCAGACCCAGGTGCGCCTGGGGTTACTCAGTGTTCCTGCCGGGAACAGGGCGCCCCGGCTAGCCTCCCAGGTGTCCAGAAAGCTGTGCTGCCGTTCAAGGTATGCAGAGCAGAGGCCACCGCCTCCTGGAAACTGCAGCACGCCTCCGCTTCTGCACGGCAAACCAGGGCCTTACTTCCAGGCATGGCTTCATGCTGGGTGTGCCGGGAGCCACACAGCACGCTAAGATGCTGACTTTCTCCTCGAGCAGGGTGACTTCAGGCACGAGGGCGGGCCTCGCAGTGTTGCAAGCACAGCGTTCTCTCATGGCAGCTCACACAAGGGCCATGACAGGGTCTTCCTGGGCACTTCGCACCCACCAGCCACATTGTCCCGAAGGGCGTTCGAGGGCTCTGGAGACGTAGCGCTCCTCAAGGAACGCGCAGTGTGTGGTTGCCCAGCACTCGGCACGCACGGGGGTCCTCCGAGGGAATCAACCAATGGACCTCGACGTTGCTCAGCCGGCCCACAGGTGTCTGGAGGCACTCAGGGACCTTGGAGGGAAAATGCTGCACGCCCGTGGGGCCTAGGAGTCCCCGGGCGTGTACTGCCTTGAGAGCAAAGCGACTAAGAACTCCCGGAAAGAGCCGCATGCCTCCCTTTCTGCGCGGCTACTCAGGGCCTAACCTGGAGGCCAGCTCTCACGTTGAGGTTCCCTTTGGCTCTAGAGCCTGCCGTGCGGACGGCCACCGCGGCCGCGGAAGCCCCTGGTTTAGAGAGTGCAAACTCATAATTTTCCCCGAAGCACTCTTCCAGGGCTCACTGGCCCGTCGGGAGCCGGGAATGTCAGGGAGCGTCAAGGCAGGCATGAAGG
Organism: Lagenorhynchus albirostris; assembly: GCF_949774975.1. Taxonomy (NCBI): domain Eukaryota; kingdom Metazoa; phylum Chordata; class Mammalia; order Artiodactyla; family Delphinidae; genus Lagenorhynchus; species Lagenorhynchus albirostris. The sequence continues at coordinate 38,170 of NW_026783283.1, read as the reverse complement.
CCGCCCTCCAAATGGGAAAGCAGGGCTAGTTCCAGCAGGCCCCCGGGTTCATGGGCACACTCAGCGTACATCCCTGTGGTTTCTGGCGAGTCCCGGGAGACACCGGTCACCCTGCGTTTCCTTCCCCGAGTCAACTGATCGAAGGAGGGAGTCCCGCATCCAGCGAACTGTCTCAACCAAGGAAGGCCGTAGCTGCTCCTCTGGGCCTGGGGCTGCCTGCAGTGCCAAAGAAGGAACAGGACTTGAATTGCAGTAAGAACCCAAGCCGCCGTCCTCTAGGAGGCACGGTGCCTTCGGTCAGGGGGTCCCGGATGGAATGCGGAGACGAGGGTTACTCTGAGCGCAGCTCCGATTAGGGCAACGCGTAAGCCCTCCGCGCCATGTGGGATGTGGCAGAACGGTGTTCGTGAACGTGTGCGAGTGCTGAGGAAACCAAGCTGCTCCAGAAGAGAGGGCAGTGCGTTTCCCTACGCTCGGCGTGCACAGAGGGGCTCTAAGGGGCTACGGGCCTGGATGGTGCGTAGCAGACCCAGGTGCGCCTGGGGTTACTCAGTGTTCCTGCCGGGAACAGGGCGCCCCGGCTAGCCTCCCAGGTGTCCAGAAAGCTGTGCTGCCGTTCAAGGTATGCAGAGCAGAGGCCACCGCCTCCTGGAAACTGCAGCACGCCTCCGCTTCTGCACGGCAAACCAGGGCCTTACTTCCAGGCATGGCTTCATGCTGGGTGTGCCGGGAGCCACACAGCACGCTAAGATGCTGACTTTCTCCTCGAGCAGGGTGACTTCAGGCACGAGGGCGGGCCTCGCAGTGTTGCAAGCACAGCGTTCTCTCATGGCAGCTCACACAAGGGCCATGACAGGGTCTTCCTGGGCACTTCGCACCCACCAGCCACGTTGTCCCGAAGGGCGTTCGAGGGCTCTGGAGACGTAGCGCTCCTCAAGGAACGCGCAGTGTGTGGTTGCCCAGCACTCGGCACGCACGGGGGTCCTCCGAGGGAATCAACCAATGGACCTCGACGTTGCTCAGCCGGCCCACAGGTGTCTGGAGGCACTCAGGGACCTTGGAGGGAAAATGCTGCACGCCCGTGGGGCCTAGGAGTCCCCGGGCGTGTACTGCCTTGAGAGCAAAGCGACTAAGAACTCCCGGAAAGAGCCGCATGCCTCCCTTTCTGCGCGGCTACTCAGGGCCTAACCTGGAGGCCAGCTCTCACGTTGAGGTTCCCTTTGGCTCTAGAGCCTGCCGTGCGGACGGCCACCGCGGCCGCGGAAGCCCCTGGTTTAGAGAGCGCAAACTCATAATTTTCCCCGAAGCACTCTTCCAGGGCTCACTGGCCCGTCGGGAGCCGGGAATGTCAGGGAGCGTCAAGGCAGGCATGAAGGCCGCCCTCCAAATGGGAAAGTAGGGCTAGTTCCAGCAGGCCCCCGGGTTCATGGGCACACTCAGCGTACATCCCTGTGGTTTCTGGCGAGTCCCGGGAGACACCGGTCACCCTGCGTTTCCTTCCCCGAGTCAACTGATCGAAGGAGGGAGTCCCGCATCCAGCGAACTGTCTCAACCAAGGAAGGCCGTAGCTGCTCCTCTGGGCCTGGGGCTGCCTGCAGTGCCAAAGAAGGAACAGGACTTGAATTGCAGTAAGAACCCAAGCCGCCGTCCTCTAGGAGGCACGGTGCCTTCGGTCAGGGGGTCCCGGATGGAATGCGGAGACGAGGGTTACTCTGAGCGCAGCTCCGATTAGGGCAACGCGTAAGCCCTCCGCGCCATGTGGGATGTGGCAGAACGGTGTTCGTGAACGTGTGCGAGTGCTGAGGAAACCAAGCTGCTCCAGAAGAGAGGGCAGTGCGTTTCCCTACGCTCGGCGTGCACAGAGGGGCTCGAAGGGGCTACGGGCCTGGATGGTGCGTAGCAGACCCAGGTGCGCCTGGGGTTACTCAGTGTTCCTGCCGGGAACAGGGCGCCCCGGCTAGCCTCCCAGGTGTCCAGAAAGCTGTGCTGCCGTTCAAGGTATGCAGAGCAGAGGCCACCGCCTCCTGGAAACTGCAGCACGCCTCCGCTTCTGCACGGCAAACCAGGGCCTTACTTCCAGGCATGGCTTCATGCTGGGTGTGCCGGGAGCCACACAGCACGCTAAGATGCTGACTTTCTCCTCGAGCAGGGTGACTTCAGGCACGAGGGCGGGCCTCGCAGTGTTGCAAGCACAGCGTTCTCTCATGGCAGCTCACACAAGGGCCATGACAGGGTCTTCCTGGGCACTTCGCACCCACCAGCCACGTTGTCCCGAAGGGCGTTCGAGGGCTCTGGAGACGTAGCGCTCCTCAAGGAACGCGCAGTGTGTGGTTGCCCAGCACTCGGCACGCACGGGGGTCCTCCGAGGGAATCAACCAATGGACCTCGACGTTGCTCAGCCGGCCCACAGGTGTCTGGAGGCACTCAGGGACCTTGGAGGGAAAATGCTGCACGCCCGTGGGGCCTAGGAGTCCCCGGGCGTGTACTGCCTTGAGAGCAAAGCGACTAAGAACTCCCGGAAAGAGCCGCATGCCTCCCTTTCTGCGCGGCTACTCAGGGCCTAACCTGGAGGCCAGCTCTCACGTTGAGGTTCCCTTTGGCTCTAGAGCCTGCCGTGCGGACGGCCACCGCGGCCGCGGAAGCCCCTGGTTTAGAGAGTGCAAACTCATAATTTTCCCCGAAGCACTCTTCCAGGGCTCACTGGCCCGTCGGGAGCCGGGAATGTCAGGGAGCGTCAAGGCAGGCATGAAGGCCGCCCTCCAAATGGGAAAGCAGGGCTAGTTCCAGCAGGCCCCCGGGTTCATGGGCACACTCAGCGTACATCCCCGTGGTTTCTGGCGAGTCCCGGGAGACACCGGTCACCCTGCGTTTCCTTCCCCGAGTCAACTGATCGAAGGAGGGAGTCCCGCATCCAGCGAACTGTCTCAACCAAGGAAGGCCGTAGCTGCTCCTCTGGGCCTGGGGCTGCCTGCAGTGCCAAAGAAGGAACAGGACTTGAATTGCAGTAAGAACCCAAGCCGCCGTCCTCTAGGAGGCACGGTGCCTTCGGTCAGGGGGTCCCGGATGGAATGCGGAGACGAGGGTTACTCTGAGCGCAGCTCCGATTAGGGCAACGCGTAAGCCCTCCGCGCCATGTGGGATGTGGCAGAACGGTGTTCGTGAACGTGTGCGAGTGCTGAGGAAACCAAGCTGCTCCAGAAGAGAGGGCAGTGCGTTTCCCTACGCTCGGCGTGCACAGAGGGGCTCGAAGGGGCTACGGGCCTGGATGGTGCGTAGCAGACCCAGGTGCGCCTGGGGTTACTCAGTGTTCCTGCCGGGAACAGGGCGCCCCGGCTAGCCTCCCAGGTGTCCAGAAAGCTGTGCTGCCGTTCAAGGTATGCAGAGCAGAGGCCACCGCCTCCTGGAAACTGCAGCACGCCTCCGCTTCTGCACGGCAAACCAGGGCCTTACTTCCAGGCATGGCTTCATGCTGGGTGTGCCGGGAGCCACACAGCACGCTAAGATGCTGACTTTCTCCTCGAGCAGGGTGACTTCAGGCACGAGGGCGGGCCTCGCAGTGTTGCAAGCACAGCGTTCTCTCATGGCAGCTCACACAAGGGCCATGACAGGGTCTTCCTGGGCACTTCGCACCCACCAGCCACGTTGTCCCGAAGGGCGTTCGAGGGCTCTGGAGACGTAGCGCTCCTCAAGGAACGCGCAGTGTGTGGTTGCCCAGCACTCGGCACGCACGGGGGTCCTCCGAGGGAATCAACCAATGGACCTCGACGTTGCTCAGCCGGCCCACAGGTGTCTGGAGGCACTCAGGGACCTTGGAGGGAAAATGCTGCACGCCCGTGGGGCCTAGGAGTCCCCGGGCGTGTACTGCCTTGAGAGCAAAGCGACTAAGAACTCCCGGAAAGAGCCGCATGCCTCCCTTTCTGCGCGGCTACTCAGGGCCTAACCTGGAGGCCAGCTCTCACGTTGAGGTTCCCTTTGGCTCTAGAGCCTGCCGTGCGGACGGCCACCGCGGCCGCGGAAGCCCCTGGTTTAGAGAGCGCAAACTCATAATTTTCCCCGAAGCACTCTTCCAGGGCTCACTGGCCCGTCGGGAGCCGGGAATGTCAGGGAGCGTCAAGGCAGGCATGAAGGCCGCCCTCCAAATGGGAAAGCAGGGCTAGTTCCAGCAGGCCCCCGGGTTCATGGGCACACTCAGCGTACATCCCTGTGGTTTCTGGCGAGTCCCGGGAGACACCGGTCACCCTGCCTTTCCTTCCCCGAGTCAACTGATCGAAGGAGGGAGTCCCGCATCCAGCGAACTGTCTCAACCAAGGAAGGCCGTAGCTGCTCCTCTGGGCCTGGGGCTGCCTGCAGTGCCAAAGAAGGAACAGGACTTGAATTGCAGTAAGAACCCAAGCCGCCGTCCTCTAGGAGGCACGGTGCCTTCGGTCAGGGGGTCCCGGATGGAATGCGGAGACGAGGGTTACTCTGAGCGCAGCTCCGATTAGGGCAACGCGTAAGCCCTCCGCGCCATGTGGGATGTGGCAGAACGGTGTTCGTGAACGTGTGCGAGTGCTGAGGAAACCAAGCTGCTCCAGAAGAGAGGGCAGTGCGTTTCCCTACGCTCGGCGTGCACAGAGGGGCTCGAAGGGGCTACGGGCCTGGATGGTGCGTAGCAGACCCAGGTGCGCCTGGGGTTACTCAGGGTTCCTGCCGGGAACAGGGCGCCCCGGCTAGCCTCCCAGGTGTCCAGAAAGCTGTGCTGCCGTTCAAGGTATGCAGAGCAGAGGCCACCGCCTCCTGGAAACTGCAGCACGCCTCCGCTTCTGCACGGCAAACCAGGGCCTTACTTCCAGGCATGGCTTCATGCTGGGTGTGCCGGGAGCCACACAGCACGCTAAGATGCTGACTTTCTCCTCGAGCAGGGTGACTTCAGGCACGAGGGCGGGCCTCGCAGTGTTGCAAGCACAGCGTTCTCTCATGGCAGCTCACACAAGGGCCATGACAGGGTCTTCCTGGGCACTTCGCACCCACCAGCCACGTTGTCCCAAAGGGCGTTCGAGGGCTCTGGAGACGTAGCGCTCCTCAAGGAACGCGCAGTGTGTGGTTGCCCAGCACTCGGCACGCACGGGGGTCCTCCGAGGGAATCAACCAATGGACCTCGACGTTGCTCAGCCGGCCCACAGGTGTCTGGAGGCACTCAGGGACCTTGGAGGGAAAATGCTGCACGCCCGTGGGGCCTAGGAGTCCCCGGGCGTGTACTGCCTTGAGAGCAAAGCGACTAAGAACTCCCGGAAAGAGCCGCATGCCTCCCTTTCTGCGCGGCTACTCAGGGCCTAACCTGGAGGCCAGCTCTCACGTTGAGGTTCCCTTTGGCTCTAGAGCCTGCCGTGCGGACGGCCACCGCGGCCGCGGAAGCCCCTGGTTTAGAGAGCGCAAACTCATAATTTTCCCCGAAGCACTCTTCCAGGGCTCACTGGCCCATCGGGAGCCGGGAATGTCAGGGAGCGTCAAGGCAGGCATGAAGGCCGCCCTCCAAATGGGAAAGCAGGGCTAGTTCCAGCAGGCCCCCGGGTTCATGGGCACACTCAGCGTACATCCCCGTGGTTTCTGGCGAGTCCCGGGAGACACCGGTCACCCTGCGTTTCCTTCCCCGAGTCAACTGATCGAAGGAGGGAGTCCCGCATCCAGCGAACTGTCTCAACCAAGGAAGGCCGTAGCTGCTCCTCTGGGCCTGGGGCTGCCTGCAGTGCCAAAGAAGGAACAGGACTTGAATTGCAGTAAGAACCCAAGCCGCCGTCCTCTAGGAGGCACGGTGCCTTCGGTCAGGGGGTCCCGGATGGAATGCGGAGACGAGGGTTACTCTGAGCGCAGCTCCGATTAGGGCAACGCGTAAGCCCTCCGCGCCATGTGGGATGTGGCAGAACGGTGTTCGTGAACGTGTGCGAGTGCTGAGGAAACCAAGCTGCTCCAGAAGAGAGGGCAGTGCGTTTCCCTACGCTCGGCGTGCACAGAGGGGCTCGAAGGGGCTACGGGCCTGGATGGTGCGTAGCAGACCCAGGTGCGCCTGGGGTTACTCAGGGTTCCTGCCGGGAACAGGGCGCCCCGGCTAGCCTCCCAGGTGTCCAGAAAGCTGTGCTGCCGTTCAAGGTATGCAGAGCAGAGGCCACCGCCTCCTGGAAACTGCAGCACGCCTCCGCTTCTGCACGGCAAACCAGGGCCTTACTTCCAGGCACGGCTTCATGCTGGGTGTGCCGGGAGCCACACAGCACGCTAAGATGCTGACTTTCTCCTCGAGCAGGGTGACTTCATGCCGGGAGCCATATAGGAAGTGCCTTTGAGTCTCAGCACGGACGAGACCCATAGTGCCAAGCAAAGCTGGTACTGTCAGGTACAAATAAGGAGAAGCAAAGCTCTCCTCTGTGTGGTTCCCTTGTTCTCCTCTACTCTTGCTTAAGGTGATTTTTATGGGATTGCTATTAGTATTGGGATATATTATTCATAGTTTGGTGGAGGGTTTAGGAAAAGACCCTGATTTAGGGTAAAACTAAAAAAGATTATGATTACCCCGGCTCCCTTAAAGACTACACCTGAAATCCCCATTCCCAGGTCAGGGCATTGGGTTCAGGGAAATATATAGGAACATTTGTGTGGTAAAAGCTTACTTTAGAAGACAAAATGAGTTATGGCCCTCCGGGGGAGCTAGAGATATGTTAAAAAACACTTGGGTATGGTGGTGGGAAAGTTTTATGTTATAATGGGGTAGAAGCAAATTAGATAGAGTAGGCTATTTGGCAACCTTTAATAAGTTTAATTGTTTTTTGTATAGAAATAGATATAAAGCACAGATTATATTTTGTAAGTATTTTACAAAGGAACTTGGTGATCAAAGGTACAACGCCCTCCCTTGAGAGTTGTTAAAAGAATAATGTGCTTGAGTTTGTGCTTTGAATAACTGGCTGATTGAATAGAACATACAGGTACAAGAACATCTAATTTTGAAACCTGCTGATGTAATTTGCTAATGTAAATTACTTTTCTTCTATGGCTCATGTAAGGGATTTTTTTGGTATGGGAATAAGCTTATTAAGATTGAAAATGAGATTACTTTATAGTATAAGTACTTCGGAATCATGAAAATAAATTTGTCAGATCCTTGCATCCTTTGAGGTGTCTTGTGGTCTGTCCACGCCGACTCCGTCTCCCCTTTGGGTAAAACCTGTCCAGCTGGGGCTGGTTCCCGGCAAGTGGCGCCCGAACAGGGACCTGAAGGGGTAAGTATTATTTTATTTTATTTTATTTTTTTTTCTTTCTCAGACGGATAGGAGTCTCACCGTAGGGTGCTGCAGACCCCCAGTCAAGAATACTGGTTAGGAAGGTGAGTAAGGCGGTGTCAAGATGGGACACGCTGAGTCCAAAGAGAGGCTCTTATTTATTGATATAGTTAAACATATGATAAATGGAAGAGGAATTAAAGTAACTAATAAGCAACTAACTCAATTTTTTCAGTTTGTACAGGAACAATGCCCATGGTTTCCAGAACAGGGAACTGTTAATATAGATACCTGGCAAAAGGTGGGGCAAACTTTGCAAGTATATTACAGTCATTTTGGACCTGAGAAGGTTCCGGTAGATACTTTTACTTTATGGAACCTTATTAGAGAGAGCATTGCTCCCTTGCCTGAAGGTCAAAAGAACCCATATAAATCTCCTGCAGAAGTAAAAGATGAATGTACTTCGTTACCTTCCCCAAAAACATCTAAAGAAATTGAGGTTTTGGCTGCAGCCTTAAAAGACTGTAACCTTAATGACAATGACTCAGAGGAGGAAAATGAGTCACCTAATAATGCTAAGTCTAATTTGTTAAAAAACCCTCCTTTTGACGATGAATTGCCTCCTACAGATCAGGATGATATAGATGCTGCTGCATATGACTATGAAAGAAGGAAATATGAACCCCATGGTGCTTTTTTATTACAAGAAACTAAGAAAAAGAGGCCTAATTTACAGGATATGTGCCCTTTGGGTCGTCTGCCGACCGCCCCACCAGCACCTTTAAGTTCTTTACCTTCCCCTTTAAAAAGGTCAGGACATTCAATTTTACATAGGGGCCCACCACCTCCACCACCTTTTAATAAAGGTTAAGGCGAATATAAAAGATATAGGAGAATAAATGGTGATGATGATGATTATGCTTTTGCAGCCTGCTTTCCAGTCATTTTTGAGGATGGTTTTGATGATGATGATGTTGTATATTGGGATCCCTTGCCTCTAAAACTTTTAAAAGAACTTAAAAAGGCTTTGCCTGAATGCTGAAAATGCTGTGAATGCTTAAGGATTGCCTTTGACAACTGCTAATCTTTTTGTGGCTATGCTTAGCTTGCTTTCAGTTCAGGTAAGTGCCAACGGTACGTATTGGGCTTACTTTCCAGATCCTCCTATTCTACATGCATGTACTTGGACAGATTCCATTATTCCAGTAACCTCCTCATTTCCTGAATTGACCGATGGCATTCGAGGAGTACAAGGCTATAAACAATTTGTAATTAATTTTAACTACTCATTTACAGGTCAGACCGACTTTCCTCCAATATGTTTTTTTCTTGGTTCAGGGTTAATAGAAAATAGTCATACAAAGAATGGGTGTTTGTCAGTAGTTGATGCAGGATTCTTGACAGACTCCCCTAAAAAACCAGTAGGAAAAGATAAGACCACAAGATATCTATGGTCATTGTTAGGGAAAGTTGTAGGACAAAATCAAGTTTATGTTAATAAACATCCAGCTAAAAATGTTCATCCTCCTAGATATGATGATTGTGATGAGGCTGCAGGGGAAGCTACAGATAAATGGGTTTGGATAGATATTAAAACTGGATATCCTTCATGGATATATTGTATGTACAATAAAGAGAATAAAATAACCATTCCTGGGACCAAATATTATATTTCAGATTGGAGTATTAATTTTCCTGAGGGAGATTATAGAACATATTTAGGTAAAGGCTTGCTATACCCATGGAATGATTCCTATATTCCCCGTCCATTGAAGGTGAACAGATGGAATAGTCATGGATGGGTGGCTCCTATTTATACCTTTGTTCATGAAAATAAAACTTATTATCAATCTCAGTTATGGAGATTGCCCTTAACCACTCATAAAATAACGTTAGTTAGAGCTACTACCCATGTGGAACAGTACTATGTTCAAACCTGTGTGTCTTCTCCGTATTCCTTATTGCTTTCTAATGATAGTGAAAAATTGCAAATTGTACAAAATAATATGAGGTTTTATATTACCTGCCAGCAATGTATACTGACCACATGCATTGTTCCTGAAATGAATGTGTCAACCATAATAGTGTTAAAAAGACCAGCTTATATTATGCTGCCAGTAGCGCTTAATGAATCTTGGTATACAGATATAGGGGCAGAAATTGTAAGACAGGTTGGAGAGCTCATGCGACCAAAAAGATTTGTGGCTACTTTGATTTTGGGAATTTCTGCCTTGATAGGAATACTGAGTTCTTTTTCTGTTGCAACATATGCTTTAGTAAAAGAAATACAAACAGCACAATATGCTAATGATTTATCAAAAAATATATCCTTGGCTTTAGCAACTCAGGAAGCAATAGATAGAAAGTTAGAAGCTAAAGTTGATGCCCTTGAAGAAGCAGTTTTACATATTGGACAAGAACTTACTGCTTTAAAAATTCGCTTATCTTTAACATGCCATAAAAAATATTCTTGGATATGTGTTACTCCCTTAAAAGTAAATCATTCTGAATACTCCTGGGAAAAAATTCAAATGCACATTTTGAATGTATGGAATTCTAGTGATTTAGGAATTGATTTGGAACATTTACATAAACAAATTCATGATATTGCAGCCTCTCAATATGATATGAATCCCTCTAAGGCTGCTGCAGATTTTTTACAAAACTTACAAAGCTATTTTAAGGGTAATTCCTTTATGCATATTTTAATAAATTATGGGGCTGCCGGAGTGGTTATAATTTTGCTCCTTATTTCTTTTCCAGTCATCATCCGATTAATTCAAGCTGCCCTCCAGAGTGTATATAAAACCAAAGTGGAATTGCATACTGCCTTTTTAAAAAATAAAAAAGGGGGAGATGCCGGGAGCCATATAGGAAGTGCCTTTGAGTCTCAGCACGGACGAGACCCATAGTGCCAAGCAAAGCTGGTACTGTCAGGTACAAATAAGGAGAAGCAAAGCTCTCCTCTGTGTGGTTCCCTTGTTCTCCTCTACTCTTGCTTAAGGTGATTTTTATGGGATTGCTATTAGTATTGGGATATATTATTCATAGTTTGGTGGAGGGTTTAGGAAAAGACCCTGATTTAGGGTAAAACTAAAAAAGATTATGATTACCCCGGCTCCCTTAAAGACTACACCTGAAATCCCCATTCCCAGGTCAGGGCATTGGGTTCAGGGAAATATATAGGAACATTTGTGTGGTAAAAGCTTACTTTAGAAGACAAAATGAGTTATGGCCCTCCGGGGGAGCTAGAGATATGTTAAAAAACACTTGGGTATGGTGGTGGGAAAGTTTTATGTTATAATGGGGTAGAAGCAAATTAGATAGAGTAGGCTATTTGGCAACCTTTAATAAGTTTAATTGTTTTTTGTATAGAAATAGATATAAAGCACAGATTATATTTTGTAAGTATTTTACAAAGGAACTTGGTGATCAAAGGTACAACGCCCTCCCTTGAGAGTTGTTAAAAGAATAATGTGCTTGAGTTTGTGCTTTGAATAACTGGCTGATTGAATAGAACATACAGGTACAAGAACATCTAATTTTGAAACCTGCTGATGTAATTTGCTAATGTAAATTACTTTTCTTCTATGGCTCATGTAAGGGATTTTTTTGGTATGGGAATAAGCTTATTAAGATTGAAAATGAGATTACTTTATAGTATAAGTACTTCGGAATCATGAAAATAAATTTGTCAGATCCTTGCATCCTTTGAGGTGTCTTGTGGTCTGTCCACGCCGACTCCGTCTCCCCTTTGGGTAAAACCTGTCCAGCTGGGGCTGGTCCCCGGCAACTTCAGGCACGAGGGCGGGCCTCGCAGTGTTGCAAGCACAGCGTTCTCTCATGGCAGCTCACACAAGGGCCATGACAGGGTCTTCCTGGGCACTTCGCACCCACCAGCCACGTTGTCCCGAAGGGCGTTCGAGGGCTCTGGAGACGTAGCGCTCCTCAAGGAACGCGCAGTGTGTGGTTGCCCAGCACTCGGCACGCACGGGGGTCCTCCGAGGGAATCAACCAATGGACCTCGACGTTGCTCAGCCGGCCCACAGGTGTCTGGAGGCACTCAGGGACCTTGGAGGGAAAATGCTGCACGCCCGTGGGGCCTAGGAGTCCCCGGGCGTGTACTGCCTTGAGAGCAAAGCGACTAAGAACTCCCGGAAAGAGCCGCATGCCTCCCTTTCTGCGCGGCTACTCAGGGCCTAACCTGGAGGCCAGCTCTCACGTTGAGGTTCCCTTTGGCTCTAGAGCCTGCCGTGCGGACGGCCACCGCGGCCGCGGAAGCCCCTGGTTTAGAGAGCGCAAACTCATAATTTTCCCCGAAGCACTCTTCCAGGGCTCACCGGCCCGTCGGGAGCCGGGAATGTCAGGGAGCGTCAAGGCAGGCATGAAGGCCGCCCTCCAAATGGGAAAGCAGGGCTAGTTCCAGCAGGCCCCCGGGTTCATGGGCACATTCAGCGTACATCCCCGTGGTTTCTGGCGAGTCCCGGGAGACACCGGTCACCCTGCGTTTCCTTCCCCGAGTCAACTGATCGAAGGAGGGAGTCCCGCATCCAGCGAACTGTCTCAACCAAGGAAGGCCGTAGCTGCTCCTCTGGGCCTGGGGCTGCCTGCAGTGCCAAAGAAGGAACAGGACTTGAATTGCAGTAAGAACCCAAGCCGCCGTCCTCTAGGAGGCACGGTGCCTTCGGTCAGGGGGTCCCGGATGGAATGCGGAGACGAGGGTTACTCTGAGCGCAGCTCCGATTAGGGCAACGCGTAAGCCCTCCGCGCCATGTGGGATGTGGCAGAACGGTGTTCGTGAACGTGTGCGAGTGCTGAGGAAACCAAGCTGCTCCAGAAGAGAGGGCAGTGCGTTTCCCTACGCTCGGCGTGCACAGAGGGGCTCGAAGGGGCTACGGGCCTGGATGGTGCGTAGCAGACCCAGGTGCGCCTGGGGTTACTCAGGGTTCCTGCCGGGAACAGGGCGCCCCGGCTAGCCTCCCAGGTGTCCAGAAAGCTGTGCTGCCGTTCAAGGTATGCAGAGCAGAGGCCACCGCCTCCTGGAAACTGCAGCACGCCTCCGCTTCTGCACGGCAAACCAGGGCCTTACTTCCAGGCACGGCTTCATGCTGGGTGTGCCGGGAGCCACACAGCACGCTAAGATGCTGACTTTCTCCTCGAGCAGGGTGACTTCAGGCACGAGGGCGGGCCTCGAAGTGTTGCAAGCACAGCGTTCTCTCATGGCAGCTCACACAAGGGCCATGACAGGGTCTTCCTGGGCACTTCGCACCCACCAGCCACGTTGTCCCGAAGGGCGTTCGAGGGCTCTGGAGACGTAGCGCTCCTCAAGGAACGCGCAGTGTGTGGTTGCCCAGCACTCGGCACGCACGGGGGTCCTCCGAGGGAATCAACCAATGGACCTCGACGTTGCTCAGCCGGCCCACAGGTGTCTGGAGGCACTCAGGGACCTTGGAGGGAAAATGCTGCACGCCCGTGGGGCCTAGGAGTCCCCGGGCGTGTACTGCCTTGAGAGCAAAGCGACTAAGAACTCCCGGAAAGAGCCGCATGCCTCCCTTTCTGCGCGGCTACTCAGGGCCTAACCTGGAGGCCAGCTCTCACGTTGAGGTTCCCTTTGGCTCTAGAGCCTGCCGTGCGGACGGCCACCGCGGCCGCGGAAGCCCCTGGTTTAGAGAGCGCAAACTCATAATTTTCCCCGAAGCACTCTTCCAGGGCTCACCGGCCCGTCGGGAGCCGGGAATGTCAGGGAGCGTCAAGGCAGGCATGAAGGCCGCCCTCCAAATGGGAAAGCAGGGCTAGTTCCAGCAGGCCCCCGGGTTCATGGGCACACTCAGCGTACATCCCCGTGGTTTCTGGCGAGTCCCGGGAGACACCGGTCACCCTGCGTTTCCTTCCCCGAGTCAACTGATCGAAGGAGGGAGTCCCGCATCCAGCGAACTGTCTCAACCAAGGAAGGCCGTAGCTGCTCCTCTGGGCCTGGGGCTGCCTGCAGTGCCAAAGAAGGAACAGGACTTGAATTGCAGTAAGAACCCAAGCCGCCGTCCTCTAGGAGGCACGGTGCCTTCGGTCAGGGGGTCCCGGATGGAATGCGGAGACGAGGGTTACTCTGAGCGCAGCTCCGATTAGGGCAACGCGTAAGCCCTCCGCGCCATGTGGGATGTGGCAGAACGGTGTTCGTGAACGTGTGCGAGTGCTGAGGAAACCAAGCTGCTCCAGAAGAGAGGGCAGTGCGTTTCCCTACGCTCGGCGTGCACAGAGGGGCTCGAAGGGGCTACGGGCCTGGATGGTGCGTAGCAGACCCAGGTGCGCCTGGGGTTACTCAGTGTTCCTGCCGGGAACAGGGCGCCCCGGCTAGCCTCTCAGGTGTCCAGAAAGCTGTGCTGCCGTTCAAGGTATGCAGAGCAGAGGCCACCGCCTCCTGGAAACTGCAGCACGCCTCCGCTTCTGCACGGCAAACCAGGGCCTTACTTCCAGGCACGGCTTCATGCTGGGTGTGCCGGGAGCCACACAGCACGCTAAGATGCTGACTTTCTCCTCGAGCAGGGTGACTTCAGGCACGAGGGCGGGCCTCGCAGTGTTGCAAGCACAGCGTTCTCTCATGGCAGCTCACACAAGGGCCATGACAGGGTCTTCCTGGGCACTTCGCACCCACCAGCCACGTTGTCCCGAAGGGCGTTCGAGGGCTCTGGAGACGTAGCGCTCCTCAAGGAACGCGCGGTGTGTGGTTGCCCAGCACTCGGCACGCACGGGGGTCCTCCGAGGGAATCAACCAATGGACCTCGACGTTGCTCAGCCGGCCCACAGGTGTCTGGAGGCACTCAGGGACCTTGGAGGGAAAATGCTGCACGCCCGTGGGGCCTAGGAGTCCCCGGGCGTGTACTGCCTTGAGAGCAAAGCGACTAAGAACTCCCGGAAAGAGCCGCATGCCTCCCTTTCTGCGCGGCTACTCAGGGCCTAACCTGGAGGCCAGCTCTCACGTTGAGGTTCCCTTTGGCTCTAGAGCCTGCCGTGCGGACGGCCACCGCGGCCGCGGAAGCCCCTGGTTTAGAGAGCGCAAACTCATAATTTTCCCCGAAGCACTCTTCCAGGGCTCACCGGCCCGTCGGGAGCCGGGAATGTCAGGGAGCGTCAAGGCAGGCATGAAGGCCGCCCTCCAAATGGGAAAGCAGGGCTAGTTCCAGCAGGCCCCCGGGTTCATGGGCACACTCAGCGTACATCCCCGTGGTTTCTGGCGAGTCCCGGGAGACACCGGTCACCCTGCGTTTCCTTCCCCGAGTCAACTGATCGAAGGAGGGAGTCCCGCATCCAGCGAACTGTCTCAACCAAGGAAGGCCGTAGCTGCTCCTCTGGGCCTGGGGCTGCCTGCAGTGCCAAAGAAGGAACAGGACTTGAATTGCAGTAAGAACCCAAGCCGCCGTCCTCTAGGAGGCACGGTGCCTTCGGTCAGGGGGTCCCGGATGGAATGCGGAGACGAGGGTTACTCTGAGCGCAGCTCCGATTAGGGCAACGCGTAAGCCCTCCGCGCCATGTGGGATGTGGCAGAACGGTGTTCGTGAACGTGTGCGAGTGCTGAGGAAACCAAGCTGCTCCAGAAGAGAGGGCAGTGCGTTTCCCTACGCTCGGCGTGCACAGAGGGGCTCGAAGGGGCTACGGGCCTGGATGGTGCGTAGCAGACCCAGGTGCGCCTGGGGTTACTCAGTGTTCCTGCCGGGAACAGGGCGCCCCGGCTAGCCTCCCAGGTGTCCAGAAAGCTGTGCTGCCGTTCAAGGTATGCCGAGCAGAGGCCACCGCCTCCTGGAAACTGCAGCACGCCTCCGCTTCTGCACGGCAAACCAGGGCCTTACTTCCAGGCACGGCTTCATGCTGGGTGTGCCGGGAGCCACACAGCACGCTAAGATGCTGACTTTCTCCTCGAGCAGGGTGACTTCAGGCACGAGGGCGGGCCTCGCAGTGTTGCAAGCACGGAGTTCTCTCATGGCAGCTCACACAAGGGCCATGACAGGGTCTTCCTGGGCACTTCGCACCCACCAGCCACGTTGTCCCGAAGGGCGTTCGAGGGCTCTGGAGACGTAGCGCTCCTCAAGGAACGCGCAGTGTGTGGTTGCCCAGCACTCGGCACGCACGGGGGTCCTCCGAGGGAATCAACCAATGGACCTCGACGTTGCTCAGCCGGCCCACAGGTGTCTGGAGGCACTCAGGGACCTTGGAGGGAAAATGCTGCACGCCCGTGGGGCCTAGGAGTCCCCGGGCGTGTACTGCCTTGAGAGCAAAGCGACTAAGAACTCCCGGAAAGAGCCGCATGCCTCCCTTTCTGCGCGGCTACTCAGGGCCTAACCTGGAGGCCAGCTCTCACGTTGAGGTTCCCTTTGGCTCTAGAGCCTGCCGTGCGGACGGCCACCGCGGCCGCGGAAGCCCCTGGTTTAGAGAGCGCAAACTCATAATTTTCCCCGAAGCACTCTTCCAGGGCTCACCGGCCCGTCGGGAGCCGGGAATGTCAGGGAGCGTCAAGGCAGGCATGAAGGCCGCCCTCCAAATGGGAAAGCAGGGCTAGTTCCAGCAGGCCCCCGGGTTCATGGGCACACTCAGCGTACATCCCTGTGGTTTCTGGCGAGTCCCGGGAGACACCGGTCACCCTGCGTTTCCTTCCCCGAGTCAACTGCTCGAAGGAGGGAGTCCCGCATCCAGCGAACTGTCTCAACCAAGGAAGGCCGTAGCTGCTCCTCTGGGCCTGGGGCTGCCTGCAGTGCCAAAGAAGGAACAGGACTTGAATTGCAGTAAGAACCCAAGCCGCCGTCCTCTAGGAGGCACGGTGCCTTCGGTCAGGGGGTCCCGGATGGAATGCGGAGACGAGGGTTACTCTGAGCGCAGCTCCGATTAGGGCAACGCGTAAGCCCTCCGCGCCATGTGGGATGTGGCAGAACGGTGTTCGTGAACGTGTGCGAGTGCTGAGGAAACCAAGCTGCTCCAGAAGAGAGGGCAGTGCGTTTCCCTACGCTCGGCGTGCACAGAGGGGCTCGAAGGGGCTACGGGCCTGGATGGTGCGTAGCAGACCCAGGTGCGCCTGGGGTTACTCAGTGTTCCTGCCGGGAACAGGGCGCCCCGGCTAGCCTCCCAGGTGTCCAGAAAGCTGTGCTGCCGTTCAAGGTATGCAGAGCAGAGGCCACCGCCTCCTGGAAACTGCAGCACGCCTCCGCTTCTGCACGGCAAACCAGGGCCTTACTTCCAGGCATGGCTTCGTGCTGGGTGTGCCGGGAGCCACACAGCACGCTAAGATGCTGACTTTCTCCTCGAGCAGGGTGACTTCAGGCACGAGGGCGGGCCTCGCAGTGTTGCAAGCACAGCGTTCTCTCACGGCAGCTCACACAAGGGCCATGACAGGGTCTTCCTGGGCACTTCGCACCCACCAGCCACGTTGTCCCGAAGGGCGTTCGAGGGCTCTGGAGACGTAGCGCTCCTCAAGGAACGCGCGGTGTGTGGTTGCCCAGCACTCGGCACGCACGGGGGTCCTCCGAGGGAATCAACCAATGGACCTCGACGTTGCTCAGCCGGCCCACAGGTGTCTGGAGGCACTCAGGGACCTTGGAGGGAAAATGCTGCACGCCCGTGGGGCCTAGGAGTCCCCGGGCGTGTACTGCCTTGAGAGCAAAGCGACTAAGAACTCCCGGAAAGAGCCGCATGCCTCCCTTTCTGCGCGGCTACTCAGGGCCTAACCTGGAGGCCAGCTCTCACGTTGAGGTTCCCTTTGGCTCTAGAGCCTGCCGTGCGGACGGCCACCGCGGCCGCGGAAGCCCCTGGTTTAGAGAGCGCAAACTCATAATTTTCCCCGAAGCACTCTTCCAGGGCTCACCGGCCCGTCGGGAGCCGGGAATGTCAGGGAGCGTCAAGGCAGGCATGAAGGCCGCCCTCCAAATGGGAAAGCAGGGCTAGTTCCAGCAGGCCCCCGGGTTCATGGGCACACTCAGCGTACATCCCTGTGGTTTCTGGCGAGTCCCGGGAGACACCGGTCACCCTGCGTTTCCTTCCCCGAGTCAACTGATCGAAGGAGGGAGTCCCGCATCCAGCGAACTGTCTCAACCAAGGAAGGCCGTAGCTGCTCCTCTGGGCCTGGGGCTGCCTGCAGTGCCAAAGAAGGAACAGGACTTGAATTGCAGTAAGAACCCAAGCCGCCGTCCTCTAGGAGGCACGGTGCCTTCGGTCAGGGGGTCCCGGATGGAATGCGGAGACGAGGGTTACTCTGAGCGCAGCTCCGATTAGGGCAACGCGTAAGCCCTCCGCGCCATGTGGGATGTGGCAGAACGGTGTTCGTGAACGTGTGCGAGTGCTGAGGAAACCAAGCTGCTCCAGAAGAGAGGGCAGTGCGTTTCCCTACGCTCGGCGTGCGCAGAGGGGCTCGAAGGGGCTACGGGCCTGGATGGTGCGTAGCAGACCCAGGTGCGCCTGGGGTTACTCAGTGTTCCTGCCGGGAACAGGGCGCCCCGGCTAGCCTCCCAGGTGTCCAGAAAGCTGTGCTGCCGTTCAAGGTATGCAGAGCAGAGGCCACCGCCTCCTGGAAACTGCAGCACGCCTCCGCTTCTGCACGGCAAACCAGGGCCTTACTTCCAGGCATGGCTTCGTGCTGGGTGTGCCGGGAGCCACACAGCACGCTAAGATGCTGACTTTCTCCTCGAGCAGGGTGACTTCAGGCACGAGGGCGGGCCTCGCAGTGTTGCAAGCACAGCGTTCTCTCACGGCAGCTCACACAAGGGCCATGACAGGGTCTTCCTGGGCACTTCGCACCCACCAGCCACGTTGTCCCGAAGGGCGTTCGAGGGCTCTGGAGACGTAGCGCTCCTCAAGGAACGCGCGGTGTGTGGTTGCCCAGCACTCGGCACGCACGGGGGTCCTCCGAGGGAATCAACCAATGGACCTCGACGTTGCTCAGCCGGCCCACAGGTGTCTGGAGGCACTCAGGGACCTTGGAGGGAAAATGCTGCACGCCCGTGGGGCCTAGGAGTCCCCGGGCGTGTACTGCCTTGAGAGCAAAGCGACTAAGAACTCCCGGAAAGAGCCGCATGCCTCCCTTTCTGCGCGGCTACTCAGGGCCTAACCTGGAGGCCAGCTCTCACGTTGAGGTTCCCTTTGGCTCTAGAGCCTGCCGTGCGGACGGCCACCGCGGCCGCGGAAGCCCCTGGTTTAGAGAGCGCAAACTCATAATTTTCCCCGAAGCACTCTTCCAGGGCTCACCGGCCCGTCGGGAGCCGGGAATGTCAGGGAGCGTCAAGGCAGGCATGAAGGCCGCCCTCCAAATGGGAAAGCAGGGCTAGTTCCAGCAGGCCCCCGGGTTCATGGGCACACTCAGCGTACATCCCTGTGGTTTCTGGCGAGTCCCGGGAGACACCGGTCACCCTGCGTTTCCTTCCCCGAGTCAACTGATCGAAGGAGGGAGTCCCGCATCCAGCGAACTGTCTCAACCAAGGAAGGCCGTAGCTGCTCCTCTGGGCCTGGGGCTGCCTGCAGTGCCAAAGAAGGAACAGGACTTGAATTGCAGTAAGAACCCAAGCCGCCGTCCTCTAGGAAGCACGGTGCCTTCGGTCAGGGGGTCCCGGATGGAATGCGGAGACGAGGGTTACTCTGAGCGCAGCTCCGATTAGGGCAACGCGTAAGCCCTCCGCGCCATGTGGGATGTGGCAGAACGGTGTTCGTGAACGTGTGCGAGTGCTGAGGAAACCAAGCTGCTCCAGAAGAGAGGGCAGTGCGTTTCCCTACGCTCGGCGTGCACAGAGGGGCTCGAAGGGGCTACGGGCCTGGATGGTGCGTAGCAGACCCAGGTGCGCCTGGGGTTACTCAGTGTTCCTGCCGGGAACAGGGCGCCCCGGCTAGCCTCCCAGGTGTCCAGAAAGCTGTGCTGCCGTTCAAGGTATGCAGAGCAGAGGCCACCGCCTCCTGGAAACTGCAGCACGCCTCCGCTTCTGCACGGCAAACCAGGGCCTTACTTCCAGGCATGGCTTCATGCTGGGTGTGCCGGGAGCCACACAGCACGCTAAGATGCTGACTTTCTCCTCGAGCAGGGTGACTTCAGGCACGAGGGCGGGCCTCGCAGTGTTGCAAGCACAGCGTTCTCTCATGGCAGCTCACACAAGGGCCATGACAGGGTCTTCCTGGGCACTTCGCACCCACCAGCCACGTTGTCCCGAAGGGCGTTCGAGGGCTCTGGAGACGTAGCGCTCCTCAAGGAACGCGCGGTGTGTGGTTGCCCAGCACTCGGCACGCACGGGGGTCCTCCGAGGGAATCAACCAATGGACCTCGACGTTGCTCAGCCGGCCCACAGGTGTCTGGAGGCACTCAGGGACCTTGGAGGGAAAATGCTGCACGCCCGTGGGGCCTAGGAGTCCCCGGGCGTGTACTGCCTTGAGAGCAAAGCGACTAAGAACTCCCGGAAAGAGCCGCATGCCTCCCTTTCTGCGCGGCTACTCAGGGCCTAACCTGGAGGCCAGCTCTCACGTTGAGGTTCCCTTTGGCTCTAGAGCCTGCCGTGCGGACGGCCACCGCGGCCGCGGAAGCCCCTGGTTTAGAGAGCGCAAACTCATAATTTTCCCCGAAGCACTCTTCCAGGGCTCACTGGCCCGTCGGGAGCCGGGAATGTCAGGGAGCGTCAAGGCAGGCATGAAGGCCGCCCTCCAAATGGGAAAGCAGGGCTAGTTCCAGCAGGCCCCCGGGTTCATGGGCACACTCAGCGTACATCCCCGTGGTTTCTGGCGAGTCCCGGGAGACACCGGTCACCCTGCGTTTCCTTCCCCGAGTCAACTGATCGAAGGAGGGAGTCCCGCATCCAGCGAACTGTCTCAACCAAGGAAGGCCGTAGCTGCTCCTCTGGGCCTGGGGCTGCCTGCAGTGCCAAAGAAGGAACAGGACTTGAATTGCAGTAAGAACCCAAGCCGCCGTCCTCTAGGAGGCACGGTGCCTTCGGTCAGGGGGTCCCGGATGGAATGCGGAGACGAGGGTTACTCTGAGCGCAGCTCCGATTAGGGCAACGCGTAAGCCCTCCGCGCCATGTGGGATGTGGCAGAACGGTGTTCGTGAACGTGTGCGAGTGCTGAGGAAACCAAGCTGCTCCAGAAGAGAGGGCAGTGCGTTTCCCTACGCTCGGCGTGCACAGAGGGGCTCGAAGGGGCTACGGGCCTGGATGGTGCGTAGCAGACCCAGGTGCGCCTGGGGTTACTCAGTGTTCCTGCCGGGAACAGGGCGCCCCGGCTAGCCTCCCAGGTGTCCAGAAAGCTGTGCTGCCGTTCAAGGTATGCAGAGCAGAGGCCACCGCCTCCTGGAAACTGCAGCACGCCTCCGCTTCTGCACGGCAAACCAGGGCCTTACTTCCAGGCATGGCTTCATGCTGGGTGTGCCGGGAGCCACACAGCACGCTAAGATGCTGACTTTCTCCTCGAGCAGGGTGACTTCAGGCACGAGGGCGGGCCTCGCAGTGTTGCAAGCACAGCGTTCTCTCATGGCAGCTCACACAAGGGCCATGACAGGGTCTTCCTGGGCACTTCGCACCCACCAGCCACGTTGTCCCGAAGGGCGTTCGAGGGCTCTGGAGACGTAGCGCTCCTCAAGGAACGCGCAGTGTGTGGTTGCCCAGCACTCGGCACGCACGGGGGTCCTCCGAGGGAATCAACCAATGGACCTCGACGTTGCTCAGCCGGCCCACAGGTGTCTGGAGGCACTCAGGGACCTTGGAGGGAAAATGCTGCACGCCCGTGGGGCCTAGGAGTCCCCGGGCGTGTACTGCCTTGAGAGCAAAGCGACTAAGAACTCCCGGAAAGAGCCGCATGCCTCCCTTTCTGCGCGGCTACTCAGGGCCTAACCTGGAGGCCAGCTCTCACGTTGAGGTTCCCTTTGGCTCTAGAGCCTGCCGTGCGGACGGCCACCGCGGCCGCGGAAGCCCCTGGTTTAGAGAGCGCAAACTCATAATTTTCCCCGAAGCACTCTTCCAGGGCTCACTGGCCCGTCGGGAGCCGGGAATGTCAGGGAGCGTCAAGGCAGGCATGAAGGCTGCCCTCCAAATGGGAAAGCAGGGCTAGTTCCAGCAGGCCCCCGGGTTCATGGGCACACTCAGCGTACATCCCCGTGGTTTCTGGCGAGTCCCGGGAGACACCGGTCACCCTGCGTTTCCTTCCCCGAGTCAACTGATCGAAGGAGGGAGTCCCGCATCCAGCGAACTGTCTCAACCAAGGAAGGCCGTAGCTGCTCCTCTGGGCCTGGGGCTGCCTGCAGTGCCAAAGAAGGAACAGGACTTGAATTGCAGTAAGAACCCAAGCCGCCGTCCTCTAGGAGGCACGGTGCCTTCGGTCAGGGGGTCCCGGATGGAATGCGGAGACGAGGGTTACTCTGAGCGCAGCTCCGATTAGGGCAACGCGTAAGCCCTCCGCGCCATGTGGGATGTGGCAGAACGGTGTTCGTGAACGTGTGCGAGTGCTGAGGAAACCAAGCTGCTCCAGAAGAGAGGGCAGTGCGTTTCCCTACGCTCGGCGTGCACAGAGGGGCTCGAAGGGGCTACGGGCCTGGATGGTGCGTAGCAGACCCAGGTGCGCCTGGGGTTACTCAGTGTTCCTGCCGGGAACAGGGCGCCCCGGCTAGCCTCCCAGGTGTCCAGAAAGCTGTGCTGCCGTTCAAGGTATGCAGAGCAGAGGCCACCGCCTCCTGGAAACTGCAGCACGCCTCCGCTTCTGCACGGCAAACCAGGGCCTTACTTCCAGGCATGGCTTCATGCTGGGTGTGCCGGGAGCCACACAGCACGCTAAGATGCTGACTTTCTCCTCGAGCAGGGTGACTTCAGGCACGAGGGCGGGCCTCGCAGTGTTGCAAGCACAGCGTTCTCTCATGGCAGCTCACACAAGGG
Source organism: Lagenorhynchus albirostris (assembly GCF_949774975.1). Taxonomy (NCBI): domain Eukaryota; kingdom Metazoa; phylum Chordata; class Mammalia; order Artiodactyla; family Delphinidae; genus Lagenorhynchus; species Lagenorhynchus albirostris. The sequence continues at coordinate 16,050 of NW_026783283.1, read as the reverse complement.
CCATGACAGGGTCTTCCTGGGCACTTCGCACCCACCAGCCACATTGTCCCGAAGGGCGTTCGAGGGCTCTGGAGACGTAGCGCTCCTCAAGGAACGCGCAGTGTGTGGTTGCCCAGCACTCGGCACGCACGGGGGTCCTCCGAGGGAATCAACCAATGGACCTCGACGTTGCTCAGCCGGCCCACAGGTGTCTGGAGGCACTCAGGGACCTTGGAGGGAAAATGCTGCACGCCCGTGGGGCCTAGGAGTCCCCGGGCGTGTACTGCCTTGAGAGCAAAGCGACTAAGAACTCCCGGAAAGAGCCGCATGCCTCCCTTTCTGCGCGGCTACTCAGGGCCTAACCTGGAGGCCAGCTCTCACGTTGAGGTTCCCTTTGGCTCTAGAGCCTGCCGTGCGGACGGCCACCGCGGCCGCGGAAGCCCCTGGTTTAGAGAGTGCAAACTCATAATTTTCCCCGAAGCACTCTTCCAGGGCTCACTGGCCCGTCGGGAGCCGGGAATGTCAGGGAGCGTCAAGGCAGGCATGAAGGCCGCCCTCCAAATGGGAAAGCAGGGCTAGTTCCAGCAGGCCCCCGGGTTCATGGGCACACTCAGCGTACATCCCCGTGGTTTCTGGCGAGTCCCGGGAGACACCGGTCACCCTGCGTTTCCTTCCCCGAGTCAACTGATCGAAGGAGGGAGTCCCGCATCCAGCGAACTGTCTCAACCAAGGAAGGCCGTAGCTGCTCCTCTGGGCCTGGGGCTGCCTGCAGTGCCAAAGAAGGAACAGGACTTGAATTGCAGTAAGAACCCAAGCCGCCGTCCTCTAGGAGGCACGGTGCCTTCGGTCAGGGGGTCCCGGATGGAATGCGGAGACGAGGGTTACTCTGAGCGCAGCTCCGATTAGGGCAACGCGTAAGCCCTCCGCGCCATGTGGGATGTGGCAGAACGGTGTTCGTGAACGTGTGCGAGTGCTGAGGAAACCAAGCTGCTCCAGAAGAGAGGGCAGTGCGTTTCCCTACGCTCGGCGTGCACAGAGGGGCTCGAAGGGGCTACGGGCCTGGATGGTGCGTAGCAGACCCAGGTGCGCCTGGGGTTACTCAGTGTTCCTGCCGGGAACAGGGCGCCCCCGCTAGCCTCCCAGGTGTCCAGAAAGCTGTGCTGCCGTTCAAGGTATGCAGAGCAGAGGCCACCGCCTCCTGGAAACTGCAGCACGCCTCCGCTTCTGCACGGCAAACCAGGGCCTTACTTCCAGGCATGGCTTCATGCTGGGTGTGCCGGGAGCCACACAGCACGCTAAGATGCTGACTTTCTCCTCGAGCAGGGTGACTTCAGGCACGAGGGCGGGCCTCGCAGTGTTGCAAGCACAGCGTTCTCTCATGGCAGCTCACACAAGGGCCATGACAGGGTCTTCCTGGGCACTTCGCACCCACCAGCCACGTTGTCCCGAAGGGCGTTCGAGGGCTCTGGAGACGTAGCGCTCCTCAAGGAACGCGCAGTGTGTGGTTGCCCAGCACTCGGCACGCACGGGGGTCCTCCGAGGGAATCAACCAATGGACCTCGACGTTGCTCAGCCGGCCCACAGGTGTCTGGAGGCACTCAGGGACCTTGGAGGGAAAATGCTGCACGCCCGTGGGGCCTAGGAGTCCCCGGGCGTGTACTGCCTTGAGAGCAAAGCGACTAAGAACTCCCGGAAAGAGCCGCATGCCTCCCTTTCTGCGCGGCTACTCAGGGCCTAACCTGGAGGCCAGCTCTCACGTTGAGGTTCCCTTTGGCTCTAGAGCCTGCCGTGCGGACGGCCACCGCGGCCGCGGAAGCCCCTGGTTTAGAGAGCGCAAACTCATAATTTTCCCCGAAGCACTCTTCCAGGGCTCACTGGCCCGTCGGGAGCCGGGAATATCAGGGAGCGTCAAGGCAGGCATGAAGGCCGCCCTCCAAATGGGAAAGCAGGGCTAGTTCCAGCAGGCCCCCGGGTTCATGGGCACACTCAGCGTACATCCCCGTGGTTTCTGGCGAGTCCCGGGAGACACCGGTCACCCTGCGTTTCCTTCCCCGAGTCAACTGATCGAAGGAGGGAGTCCCGCATCCAGCGAACTGTCTCAACCAAGGAAGGCCGTAGCTGCTCCTCTGGGCCTGGGGCTGCCTGCAGTGCCAAAGAAGGAACAGGACTTGAATTGCAGTAAGAACCCAAGCCGCCGTCCTCTAGGAGGCACGGTGCCTTCGGTCAGGGGGTCCCGGATGGAATGCGGAGACGAGGGTTACTCTGAGCGCAGCTCCGATTAGGGCAACGCGTAAGCCCTCCGCGCCATGTGGGATGTGGCAGAACGGTGTTCGTGAACGTGTGCGAGTGCTGAGGAAACCAAGCTGCTCCAGAAGAGAGGGCAGTGCGTTTCCCTACGCTCGGCGTGCACAGAGGGGCTCGAAGGGGCTACGGGCCTGGATGGTGCGTAGCAGACCCAGGTGCGCCTGGGGTTACTCAGTGTTCCTGCCGGGAACAGGGCGCCCCGGCTAGCCTCCCAGGTGTCCAGAAAGCTGTGCTGCCGTTCAAGGTATGCAGAGCAGAGGCCACCGCCTCCTGGAAACTGCAGCACGCCTCCGCTTCTGCACGGCAAACCAGGGCCTTACTTCCAGGCATGGCTTCATGCTGGGTGTGCCGGGAGCCACACAGCACGCTAAGATGCTGACTTTCTCCTCGAGCAGGGTGACTTCAGGCACGAGGGCGGGCCTCGCAGTGTTGCAAGCACAGCGTTCTCTCATGGCAGCTCACACAAGGGCCATGACAGGGTCTTCCTGGGCACTTCGCACCCACCAGCCACGTTGTCCCGAAGGGCGTTCGAGGGCTCTGGAGACGTAGCGCTCCTCAAGGAACGCGCAGTGTGTGGTTGCCCAGCACTCGGCACGCACGGGGGTCCTCCGAGGGAATCAACCAATGGACCTCGACGTTGCTCAGCCGGCCCACAGGTGTCTGGAGGCACTCAGGGACCTTGGAGGGAAAATGCTGCACGCCCGTGGGGCCTAGGAGTCCCCGGGCGTGTACTGCCTTGAGAGCAAAGCGACTAAGAACTCCCGGAAAGAGCCGCATGCCTCCCTTTCTGCGCGGCTACTCAGGGCCTAACCTGGAGGCCAGCTCTCACGTTGAGGTTCCCTTTGGCTCTAGAGCCTGCCGTGCGGACGGCCACCGCGGCCGCGGAAGCCCCTGGTTTAGAGAGCGCAAACTCATAATTTTCCCCGAAGCACTCTTCCAGGGCTCACCGGCCCGTCGGGAGCCGGGAATGTCAGGGAGCGTCAAGGCAGGCATGAAGGCCGCCCTCCAAATGGGAAAGCAGGGCTAGTTCCAGCAGGCCCCCGGGTTCATGGGCACACTCAGCGTACATCCCTGTGGTTTCTGGCGAGTCCCGGGAGACACCGGTCACCCTGCGTTTCCTTCCCCGAGTCAACTGATCGAAGGAGGGAGTCCCGCATCCAGCGAACTGTCTCAACCAAGGAAGGCCGTAGCTGCTCCTCTGGGCCTGGGGCTGCCTGCAGTGCCAAAGAAGGAACAGGACTTGAATTGCAGTAAGAACCCAAGCCGCCGTCCTCTAGGAGGCACGGTGCCTTCGGTCAGGGGGTCCCGGATGGAATGCGGAGACGAGGGTTACTCTGAGCGCAGCTCCGATTAGGGCAACGCGTAAGCCCTCCGCGCCATGTGGGATGTGGCAGAACGGTGTTCGTGAACGTGTGCGAGTGCTGAGGAAACCAAGCTGCTCCAGAAGAGAGGGCAGTGCGTTTCCCTACGCTCGGCGTGCACAGAGGGGCTCGAAGGGGCTACGGGCCTGGATGGTGCGTAGCAGACCCAGGTGCGCCTGGGGTTACTCAGTGTTCCTGCCGGGAACAGGGCGCCCCGGCTAGCCTCCCAGGTGTCCAGAAAGCTGTGCTGCCGTTCAAGGTATGCAGAGCAGAGGCCACCGCCTCCTGGAAACTGCAGCACGCCTCCGCTTCTGCACGGCAAACCAGGGCCTTACTTCCAGGCATGGCTTCGTGCTGGGTGTGCCGGGAGCCACACAGCACGCTAAGATGCTGACTTTCTCCTCGAGCAGGGTGACTTCAGGCACGAGGGCGGGCCTCGCAGTGTTGCAAGCACAGCGTTCTCTCACGGCAGCTCACACAAGGGCCATGACAGGGTCTTCCTGGGCACTTCGCACCCACCAGCCACGTTGTCCCGAAGGGCGTTCGAGGGCTCTGGAGACGTAGCGCTCCTCAAGGAACGCGCGGTGTGTGGTTGCCCAGCACTCGGCACGCACGGGGGTCCTCCGAGGGAATCAACCAATGGACCTCGACGTTGCTCAGCCGGCCCACAGGTGTCTGGAGGCACTCAGGGACCTTGGAGGGAAAATGCTGCACGCCCGTGGGGCCTAGGAGTCCCCGGGCGTGTACTGCCTTGAGAGCAAAGCGACTAAGAACTCCCGGAAAGAGCCGCATGCCTCCCTTTCTGCGCGGCTACTCAGGGCCTAACCTGGAGGCCAGCTCTCACGTTGAGGTTCCCTTTGGCTCTAGAGCCTGCCGTGCGGACGGCCACCGCGGCCGCGGAAGCCCCTGGTTTAGAGAGCGCAAACTCATAATTTTCCCCGAAGCACTCTTCCAGGGCTCACCGGCCCGTCGGGAGCCGGGAATGTCAGGGAGCGTCAAGGCAGGCATGAAGGCCGCCCTCCAAATGGGAAAGCAGGGCTAGTTCCAGCAGGCCCCCGGGTTCATGGGCACACTCAGCGTACATCCCTGTGGTTTCTGGCGAGTCCCGGGAGACACCGGTCACCCTGCGTTTCCTTCCCCGAGTCAACTGATCGAAGGAGGGAGTCCCGCATCCAGCGAACTGTCTCAACCAAGGAAGGCCGTAGCTGCTCCTCTGGGCCTGGGGCTGCCTGCAGTGCCAAAGAAGGAACAGGACTTGAATTGCAGTAAGAACCCAAGCCGCCGTCCTCTAGGAGGCACGGTGCCTTCGGTCAGGGGGTCCCGGATGGAATGCGGAGACGAGGGTTACTCTGAGCGCAGCTCCGATTAGGGCAACGCGTAAGCCCTCCGCGCCATGTGGGATGTGGCAGAACGGTGTTCGTGAACGTGTGCGAGTGCTGAGGAAACCAAGCTGCTCCAGAAGAGAGGGCAGTGCGTTTCCCTACGCTCGGCGTGCGCAGAGGGGCTCGAAGGGGCTACGGGCCTGGATGGTGCGTAGCAGACCCAGGTGCGCCTGGGGTTACTCAGTGTTCCTGCCGGGAACAGGGCGCCCCGGCTAGCCTCCCAGGTGTCCAGAAAGCTGTGCTGCCGTTCAAGGTATGCAGAGCAGAGGCCACCGCCTCCTGGAAACTGCAGCACGCCTCCGCTTCTGCACGGCAAACCAGGGCCTTACTTCCAGGCATGGCTTCGTGCTGGGTGTGCCGGGAGCCACACAGCACGCTAAGATGCTGACTTTCTCCTCGAGCAGGGTGACTTCAGGCACGAGGGCGGGCCTCGCAGTGTTGCAAGCACAGCGTTCTCTCACGGCAGCTCACACAAGGGCCATGACAGGGTCTTCCTGGGCACTTCGCACCCACCAGCCACGTTGTCCCGAAGGGCGTTCGAAGGCTCTGGAGATGTAGCGCTCCTCAAGGAACGCGCGGTGTGTGGTTGCCCAGCACTCGGCACGCACGGGGGTCCTCCGAGGGAATCAACCAATGGACCTCGACGTTGCTCAGCCGGCCCACAGGTGTCTGGAGGCACTCAGGGACCTTGGAGGGAAAATGCTGCACGCCCGTGGGGCCTAGGAGTCCCCGGGCGTGTACTGCCTTGAGAGCAAAGCGACTAAGAACTCCCGGAAAGAGCCGCATGCCTCCCTTTCTGCGCGGCTACTCAGGGCCTAACCTGGAGGCCAGCTCTCACGTTGAGGTTCCCTTTGGCTCTAGAGCCTGCCGTGCGGACGGCCACCGCGGCCGCGGAAGCCCCTGGTTTAGAGAGCGCAAACTCATAATTTTCCCCGAAGCACTCTTCCAGGGCTCACCGGCCCGTCGGGAGCCGGGAATGTCAGGGAGCGTCAAGGCAGGCATGAAGGCCGCCCTCCAAATGGGAAAGCAGGGCTAGTTCCAGCAGGCCCCCGGGTTCATGGGCACACTCAGCGTACATCCCCGTGGTTTCTGGCGAGTCCCGGGAGACACCGGTCACCCTGCGTTTCCTTCCCCGAGTCAACTGATCGAAGGAGGGAGTCCCGCATCCAGCGAACTGTCTCAACCAAGGAAGGCCGTAGCTGCTCCTCTGGGCCTGGGGCTGCCTGCAGTGCCAAAGAAGGAACAGGACTTGAATTGCAGTAAGAACCCAAGCCGCCGTCCTCTAGGAAGCACGGTGCCTTCGGTCAGGGGGTCCCGGATGGAATGCGGAGACGAGGGTTACTCTGAGCGCAGCTCCGATTAGGGCAACGCGTAAGCCCTCCGCGCCATGTGGGATGTGGCAGAACGGTGTTCGTGAACGTGTGCGAGTGCTGAGGAAACCAAGCTGCTCCAGAAGAGAGGGCAGTGCGTTTCCCTACGCTCGGCGTGCACAGAGGGGCTCGAAGGGGCTACGGGCCTGGATGGTGCGTAGCAGACCCAGGTGCGCCTGGGGTTACTCAGTGTTCCTGCCGGGAACAGGGCGCCCCGGCTAGCCTCCCAGGTGTCCAGAAAGCTGTGCTGCCGTTCAAGGTATGCAGAGCAGAGGCCACCGCCTCCTGGAAACTGCAGCACGCCTCCGCTTCTGCACGGCAAACCAGGGCCTTACTTCCAGGCATGGCTTCGTGCTGGGTGTGCCGGGAGCCACACAGCACGCTAAGATGCTGACTTTCTCCTCGAGCAGGGTGACTTCAGGCACGAGGGCGGGCCTCGCAGTGTTGCAAGCACAGCGTTCTCTCATGGCAGCTCACACAAGGGCCATGACAGGGTCTTCCTGGGCACTTCGCACCCACCAGCCACGTTGTCCCGAAGGGCGTTCGAGGGCTCTGGAGACGTAGCGCTCCTCAAGGAACGCGCGGTGTGTGGTTGCCCAGCACTCGGCACGCACGGGGGTCCTCCGAGGGAATCAACCAATGGACCTCGACGTTGCTCAGCCGGCCCACAGGTGTCTGGAGGCACTCAGGGACCTTGGAGGGAAAATGCTGCACGCCCGTGGGGCCTAGGAGTCCCCGGGCGTGTACTGCCTTGAGAGCAAAGCGACTAAGAACTCCCGGAAAGAGCCGCATGCCTCCCTTTCTGCGCGGCTACTCAGGGCCTAACCTGGAGGCCAGCTCTCACGTTGAGGTTCCCTTTGGCTCTAGAGCCTGCCGTGCGGACGGCCACCGCGGCCGCGGAAGCCCCTGGTTTAGAGAGCGCAAACTCATAATTTTCCCCGAAGCACTCTTCCAGGGCTCACCGGCCCGTCGGGAGCCGGGAATGTCAGGGAGCGTCAAGGCAGGCATGAAGGCCGCCCTCCAAATGGGAAAGCAGGGCTAGTTCCAGCAGGCCCCCGGGTTCATGGGCACACTCAGCGTACATCCCCGTGGTTTCTGGCGAGTCCCGGGAGACACCGGTCACCCTGCGTTTCCTTCCCCGAGTCAACTGATCGAAGGAGGGAGTCCCGCATCCAGCGAACTGTCTCAACCAAGGAAGGCCGTAGCTGCTCCTCTGGGCCTGGGGCTGCCTGCAGTGCCAAAGAAGGAACAGGACTTGAATTGCAGTAAGAACCCAAGCCGCCGTCCTCTAGGAGGCACGGTGCCTTCGGTCAGGGGGTCCCGGATGGAATGCGGAGACGAGGGTTACTCTGAGCGCAGCTCCGATTAGGGCAACGCGTAAGCCCTCCGCGCCATGTGGGATGTGGCAGAACGGTGTTCGTGAACGTGTGCGAGTGCTGAGGAAACCAAGCTGCTCCAGAAGAGAGGGCAGTGCGTTTCCCTACGCTCGGCGTGCACAGAGGGGCTCGAAGTGGCTACGGGCCTGGATGGTGCGTAGCAGACCCAGGTGCGCCTGGGGTTACTCAGTGTTCCTGCCGGGAACAGGGCGCCCCGGCTAGCCTCCCAGGTGTCCAGAAAGCTGTGCTGCCGTTCAAGGTATGCAGAGCAGAGGCCACCGCCTCCTGGAAACTGCAGCACGCCTCCGCTTCTGCACGGCAAACCAGGGCCTTACTTCCAGGCATGGCTTCATGCTGGGTGTGCCGGGAGCCACACAGCACGCTAAGATGCTGACTTTCTCCTCGAGCAGGGTGACTTCAGGCACGAGGGCGGGCCTCGCAGTGTTGCAAGCACAGCGTTCTCTCATGGCAGCTCACACAAGGGCCATGACAGGGTCTTCCTGGGCACTTCGCACCCACCAGCCACGTTGTCCCGAAGGGCGTTCGAGGGCTCTGGAGACGTAGCGCTCCTCAAGGAACGCGCAGTGTGTGGTTGCCCAGCACTCGGCACGCACGGGGGTCCTCCGAGGGAATCAACCAATGGACCTCGACGTTGCTCAGCCGGCCCACAGGTGTCTGGAGGCACTCAGGGACCTTGGAGGGAAAATGCTGCACGCCCGTGGGGCCTAGGAGTCCCCGGGCGTGTACTGCCTTGAGAGCAAAGCGACTAAGAACTCCCGGAAAGAGCCGCATGCCTCCCTTTCTGCGCGGCTACTCAGGGCCTAACCTGGAGGCCAGCTCTCACGTTGAGGTTCCCTTTGGCTCTAGAGCCTGCCGTGCGGACGGCCACCGCGGCCGCGGAAGCCCCTGGTTTAGAGAGCGCAAACTCATAATTTTCCCCGAAGCACTCTTCCAGGGCTCACTGGCCCGTCGGGAGCCGGGAATGTCAGGGAGCGTCAAGGCAGGCATGAAGGCTGCCCTCCAAATGGGAAAGCAGGGCTAGTTCCAGCAGGCCCCCGGGTTCATGGGCACACTCAGCGTACATCCCCGTGGTTTCTGGCGAGTCCCGGGAGACACCGGTCACCCTGCGTTTCCTTCCCCGAGTCAACTGATCGAAGGAGGGAGTCCCGCATCCAGCGAACTGTCTCAACCAAGGAAGGCCGTAGCTGCTCCTCTGGGCCTGGGGCTGCCTGCAGTGCCAAAGAAGGAACAGGACTTGAATTGCAGTAAGAACCCAAGCCGCCGTCCTCTAGGAGGCACGGTGCCTTCGGTCAGGGGGTCCCGGATGGAATGCGGAGACGAGGGTTACTCTGAGCGCAGCTCCGATTAGGGCAACGCGTAAGCCCTCCGCGCCATGTGGGATGTGGCAGAACGGTGTTCGTGAACGTGTGCGAGTGCTGAGGAAACCAAGCTGCTCCAGAAGAGAGGGCAGTGCGTTTCCCTACGCTCGGCGTGCACAGAGGGGCTCGAAGGGGCTACGGGCCTGGATGGTGCGTAGCAGACCCAGGTGCGCCTGGGGTTACTCAGTGTTCCTGCCGGGAACAGGGCGCCCCGGCTAGCCTCCCAGGTGTCCAGAAAGCTGTGCTGCCGTTCAAGGTATGCAGAGCAGAGGCCACCGCCTCCTGGAAACTGCAGCACGCCTCCGCTTCTGCACGGCAAACCAGGGCCTTACTTCCAGGCATGGCTTCATGCTGGGTGTGCCGGGAGCCACACAGCACGCTAAGATGCTGACTTTCTCCTCGAGCAGGGTGACTTCAGGCACGAGGGCGGGCCTCGCAGTGTTGCAAGCACAGCGTTCTCTCATGGCAGCTCACACAAGGGCCATGACAGGGTCTTCCTGGGCACTTCGCACCCACCAGCCACATTGTCCCGAAGGGCGTTCGAGGGCTCTGGAGACGTAGCGCTCCTCAAGGAACGCGCAGTGTGTGGTTGCCCAGCACTCGGCACGCACGGGGGTCCTCCGAGGGAATCAACCAATGGACCTCGACGTTGCTCAGCCGGCCCACAGGTGTCTGGAGGCACTCAGGGACCTTGGAGGGAAAATGCTGCACGCCCGTGGGGCCTAGGAGTCCCCGGGCGTGTACTGCCTTGAGAGCAAAGCGACTAAGAACTCCCGGAAAGAGCCGCATGCCTCCCTTTCTGCGCGGCTACTCAGGGCCTAACCTGGAGGCCAGCTCTCACGTTGAGGTTCCCTTTGGCTCTAGAGCCTGCCGTGCGGACGGCCACCGCGGCCGCGGAAGCCCCTGGTTTAGAGAGTGCAAACTCATAATTTTCCCCGAAGCACTCTTCCAGGGCTCACTGGCCCGTCGGGAGCCGGGAATGTCAGGGAGCGTCAAGGCAGGCATGAAGGCCGCCCTCCAAATGGGAAAGCAGGGCTAGTTCCAGCAGGCCCCCGGGTTCATGGGCACACTCAGCGTACATCCCCGTGGTTTCTGGCGAGTCCCGGGAGACACCGGTCACCCTGCGTTTCCTTCCCCGAGTCAACTGATCGAAGGAGGGAGTCCCGCATCCAGCGAACTGTCTCAACCAAGGAAGGCCGTAGCTGCTCCTCTGGGCCTGGGGCTGCCTGCAGTGCCAAAGAAGGAACAGGACTTGAATTGCAGTAAGAACCCAAGCCGCCGTCCTCTAGGAGGCACGGTGCCTTCGGTCAGGGGGTCCCGGATGGAATGCGGAGACGAGGGTTACTCTGAGCGCAGCTCCGATTAGGGCAACGCGTAAGCCCTCCGCGCCATGTGGGATGTGGCAGAACGGTGTTCGTGAACGTGTGCGAGTGCTGAGGAAACCAAGCTGCTCCAGAAGAGAGGGCAGTGCGTTTCCCTACGCTCGGCGTGCACAGAGGGGCTCGAAGGGGCTACGGGCCTGGATGGTGCGTAGCAGACCCAGGTGCGCCTGGGGTTACTCAGTGTTCCTGCCGGGAACAGGGCGCCCCGGCTAGCCTCCCAGGTGTCCAGAAAGCTGTGCTGCCGTTCAAGGTATGCAGAGCAGAGGCCACCGCCTCCTGGAAACTGCAGCACGCCTCCGCTTCTGCACGGCAAACCAGGGCCTTACTTCCAGGCATGGCTTCATGCTGGGTGTGCCGGGAGCCACACAGCACGCTAAGATGCTGACTTTCTCCTCGAGCAGGGTGACTTCAGGCACGAGGGCGGGCCTCGCAGTGTTGCAAGCACAGCGTTCTCTCATGGCAGCTCACACAAGGGCCATGACAGGGTCTTCCTGGGCACTTCGCACCCACCAGCCACGTTGTCCCGAAGGGCGTTCGAGGGCTCTGGAGACGTAGCGCTCCTCAAGGAACGCGCAGTGTGTGGTTGCCCAGCACTCGGCACGCACGGGGGTCCTCCGAGGGAATCAACCAATGGACCTCGACGTTGCTCAGCCGGCCCACAGGTGTCTGGAGGCACTCAGGGACCTTGGAGGGAAAATGCTGCACGCCCGTGGGGCCTAGGAGTCCCCGGGCGTGTACTGCCTTGAGAGCAAAGCGACTAAGAACTCCCGGAAAGAGCCGCATGCCTCCCTTTCTGCGCGGCTACTCAGGGCCTAACCTGGAGGCCAGCTCTCACGTTGAGGTTCCCTTTGGCTCTAGAGCCTGCCGTGCGGACGGCCACCGCGGCCGCGGAAGCCCCTGGTTTAGAGAGCGCAAACTCATAATTTTCCCCGAAGCACTCTTCCAGGGCTCACTGGCCCGTCGGGAGCCGGGAATGTCAGGGAGCGTCAAGGCAGGCATGAAGGCCGCCCTCCAAATGGGAAAGCAGGGCTAGTTCCAGCAGGCCCCCGGGTTCATGGGCACACTCAGCGTACATCCCCGTGGTTTCTGGCGAGTCCCGGGAGACACCGGTCACCCTGCGTTTCCTTCCCCGAGTCAACTGATCGAAGGAGGGAGTCCCGCATCCAGCGAACTGTCTCAACCAAGGAAGGCCGTAGCTGCTCCTCTGGGCCTGGGGCTGCCTGCAGTGCCAAAGAAGGAACAGGACTTGAATTGCAGTAAGAACCCAAGCCGCCGTCCTCTAGGAGGCACGGTGCCTTCGGTCAGGGGGTCCCGGATGGAATGCGGAGACGAGGGTTACTCTGAGCGCAGCTCCGATTAGGGCAACGCGTAAGCCCTCCGCGCCATGTGGGATGTGGCAGAACGGTGTTCGTGAACGTGTGCGAGTGCTGAGGAAACCAAGCTGCTCCAGAAGAGAGGGCAGTGCGTTTCCCTACGCTCGGCGTGCACAGAGGGGCTCGAAGGGGCTACGGGCCTGGATGGTGCGTAGCAGACCCAGGTGCGCCTGGGGTTACTCAGTGTTCCTGCCGGGAACAGGGCGCCCCGGCTAGCCTCCCAGGTGTCCAGAAAGCTGTGCTGCCGTTCAAGGTATGCAGAGCAGAGGCCACCGCCTCCTGGAAACTGCAGCACGCCTCCGCTTCTGCACGGCAAACCAGGGCCTTACTTCCAGGCATGGCTTCATGCTGGGTGTGCCGGGAGCCACACAGCACGCTAAGATGCTGACTTTCTCCTCGAGCAGGGTGACTTCAGGCACGAGGGCGGGCCTCGCAGTGTTGCAAGCACAGCGTTCTCTCATGGCAGCTCACACAAGGGCCATGACAGGGTCTTCCTGGGCACTTCGCACCCACCAGCCACGTTGTCCCGAAGGGCGTTCGAGGGCTCTGGAGACGTAGCGCTCCTCAAGGAACGCGCAGTGTGTGGTTGCCCAGCACTCGGCACGCACGGGGGTCCTCCGAGGGAATCAACCAATGGACCTCGACGTTGCTCAGCCGGCCCACAGGTGTCTGGAGGCACTCAGGGACCTTGGAGGGAAAATGCTGCACGCCCGTGGGGCCTAGGAGTCCCCGGGCGTGTACTGCCTTGAGAGCAAAGCGACTAAGAACTCCCGGAAAGAGCCGCATGCCTCCCTTTCTGCGCGGCTACTCAGGGCCTAACCTGGAGGCCAGCTCTCACGTTGAGGTTCCCTTTGGCTCTAGAGCCTGCCGTGCGGACGGCCACCGCGGCCGCGGAAGCCCCTGGTTTAGAGAGCGCAAACTCATAATTTTCCCCGAAGCACTCTTCCAGGGCTCACCGGCCCGTCGGGAGCCGGGAATGTCAGGGAGCGTCAAGGCAGGCATGAAGGCCGCCCTCCAAATGGGAAAGCAGGGCTAGTTCCAGCAGGCCCCCGGGTTCATGGGCACACTCAGCGTACATCCCTGTGGTTTCTGGCGAGTCCCGGGAGACACCGGTCACCCTGCGTTTCCTTCCCCGAGTCAACTGATCGAAGGAGGGAGTCCCGCATCCAGCGAACTGTCTCAACCAAGGAAGGCCGTAGCTGCTCCTCTGGGCCTGGGGCTGCCTGCAGTGCCAAAGAAGGAACAGGACTTGAATTGCAGTAAGAACCCAAGCCGCCGTCCTCTAGGAGGCACGGTGCCTTCGGTCAGGGGGTCCCGGACGGAATGCGGAGACGAGGGTTACTCTGAGCGCAGCTCCGATTAGGGCAACGCGTAAGCCCTCCGCGCCATGTGGGATGTGGCAGAACGGTGTTCGTGAACGTGTGCGAGTGCTGAGGAAACCAAGCTGCTCCAGAAGAGAGGGCAGTGCGTTTCCCTACGCTCGGCGTGCACAGAGGGGCTCGAAGGGGCTACGGGCCTGGATGGTGCGTAGCAGACCCAGGTGCGCCTGGGGTTACTCAGTGTTCCTGCCGGGAACCGGGCGCCCCGGCTAGCCTCCCAGGTGTCCAGAAAGCTGTGCTGCCGTTCAAGGTATGCAGAGCAGAGGCCACCGCCTCCTGGAAACTGCAGCACGCCTCCGCTTCTGCACGGCAAACCAGGGCCTTACTTCCAGGCATGGCTTCATGCTGGGTGTGCCGGGAGCCACACAGCACGCTAAGATGCTGACTTTCTCCTCGAGCAGGGTGACTTCAGGCACGAGGGCGGGCCTCGCAGTGTTGCAAGCACAGCGTTCTCTCACGGCAGCTCACACAAGGGCCATGACAGGGTCTTCCTGGGCACTTCGCACCCACCAGCCACGTTGTCCCGAAGGGCGTTCGAGGGCTCTGGAGACGTAGCGCTCCTCAAGGAACGCGCGGTGTGTGGTTGCCCAGCACTCGGCACGCACGGGGGTCCTCCGGGGGAATCAACCAATGGACCTCGACGTTGCTCAGCCGGCCCACAGGTGTCTGGAGGCACTCAGGGACCTTGGAGGGAAAATGCTGCACGCCCGTGGGGCCTAGGAGTCCCCGGGCGTGTACTGCCTTGAGAGCAAAGCGACTAAGAACTCCCGGAAAGAGCCGCATGCCTCCCTTTCTGCGCGGCTACTCAGGGCCTAACCTGGAGGCCAGCTCTCACGTTGAGGTTCCCTTTGGCTCTAGAGCCTGCCGTGCGGACGGCCACCGCGGCCGCGGAAGCCCCTGGTTTAGAGAGCGCAAACTCATAATTTTCCCCGAAGCACTCTTCCAGGGCTCACCGGCCCGTCGGGAGCCGGGAATGTCAGGGAGCGTCAAGGCAGGCATGAAGGCCGCCCTCCAAATGGGAAAGCAGGGCTAGTTCCAGCAGGCCCCCGGGTTCATGGGCACACTCAGCGTACATCCCTGTGGTTTCTGGCGAGTCCCGGGAGACACCGGTCACCCTGCGTTTCCTTCCCCGAGTCAACTGATCGAAGGAGGGAGTCCCGCATCCAGCGAACTGTCTCAACCAAGGAAGGCCGTAGCTGCTCCTCTGGGCCTGGGGCTGCCTGCAGTGCCAAAGAAGGAACAGGACTTGAATTGCAGTAAGAACCCAAGCCGCCGTCCTCTAGGAGGCACGGTGCCTTCGGTCAGGGGGTCCCGGACGGAATGCGGAGACGAGGGTTACTCTGAGCGCAGCTCCGATTAGGGCAACGCGTAAGCCCTCCGCGCCATGTGGGATGTGGCAGAACGGTGTTCGTGAACGTGTGCGAGTGCTGAGGAAACCAAGCTGCTCCAGAAGAGAGGGCAGTGCGTTTCCCTACGCTCGGCGTGCACAGAGGGGCTCGAAGGGGCTACGGGCCTGGATGGTGCGTAGCAGACCCAGGTGCGCCTGGGGTTACTCAGTGTTCCTGCCGGGAACCGGGCGCCCCGGCTAGCCTCCCAGGTGTCCAGAAAGCTGTGCTGCCGTTCAAGGTATGCAGAGCAGAGGCCACCGCCTCCTGGAAACTGCAGCACGCCTCCGCTTCTGCACGGCAAACCAGGGCCTTACTTCCAGGCATGGCTTCATGCTGGGTGTGCCGGGAGCCACACAGCACGCTAAGATGCTGACTTTCTCCTCGAGCAGGGTGACTTCAGGCACGAGGGCGGGCCTCGCAGTGTTGCAAGCACAGCGTTCTCTCACGGCAGCTCACACAAGGGCCATGACAGGGTCTTCCTGGGCACTTCGCACCCACCAGCCACGTTGTCCCGAAGGGCGTTCGAGGGCTCTGGAGACGTAGCGCTCCTCAAGGAACGCGCGGTGTGTGGTTGCCCAGCACTCGGCACGCACGGGGGTCCTCCGGGGGAATCAACCAATGGACCTCGACGTTGCTCAGCCGGCCCACAGGTGTCTGGAGGCACTCAGGGACCTTGGAGGGAAAATGCTGCACGCCCGTGGGGCCTAGGAGTCCCCGGGCGTGTACTGCCTTGAGAGCAAAGCGACTAAGAACTCCCGGAAAGAGCCGCATGCCTCCCTTTCTGCGCGGCTACTCAGGGCCTAACCTGGAGGCCAGCTCTCACGTTGAGGTTCCCTTTGGCTCTAGAGCCTGCCGTGCGGACGGCCACCGCGGCCGCGGAAGCCCCTGGTTTAGAGAGCGCAAACTCATAATTTTCCCCGAAGCACTCTTCCAGGGCTCACCGGCCCGTCGGGAGCCGGGAATGTCAGGGAGCGTCAAGGCAGGCATGAAGGCCGCCCTCCAAATGGGAAAGCAGGGCTAGTTCCAGCAGGCCCCCGGGTTCATGGGCACACTCAGCGTACATCCCTGTGGTTTCTGGCGAGTCCCGGGAGACACCGGTCACCCTGCGTTTCCTTCCCCGAGTCAACTGATCGAAGGAGGGAGTCCCGCATCCAGCGAACTGTCTCAACCAAGGAAGGCCGTAGCTGCTCCTCTGGGCCTGGGGCTGCCTGCAGTGCCAAAGAAGGAACAGGACTTGAATTGCAGTAAGAACCCAAGCCGCCGTCCTCTAGGAGGCACGGTGCCTTCGGTCAGGGGGTCCCGGACGGAATGCGGAGACGAGGGTTACTCTGAGCGCAGCTCCGATTAGGGCAACGCGTAAGCCCTCCGCGCCATGTG